>NC_092337.1:78436666-78795833 GCF_046630445.1 Rutidosis leptorrhynchoides | reverse complement strand
TGTTTCAAAGAATGTTTAAATTCTTTCCAAGATGGAGGTAGTTTATCAATTATGCTTGAGACTTGAATAGACTCATCCATGTTCATCTTATGTTGTGTAAATTGACCAAGTATACGAATGAGCTCATTGTATTGTTCCAAGACCGGTCTAGAATCGACCATCTTGTAATTATTAAAATTACTCACAAGGAACTTTTTACTAGAAGCATCCTCAGACATATACTTGGTTTCTAAACAGTCCCATAGTTCTTTAGAAGATTCAACATTTAGGTAAATATCAAAAAGGGAATCAGCCATACCATTGAGGATTAAACCTCTAGCGATGTAGTCATCGTTCTCCCACTTGCACCTTTTCTGAATTTGTTCAATAGTGGCATCATCACCATGATCTTCAGGAATTGGTGTGCTGAGTACATACACCACACTCATGCTGCTCAGAAAGAAGTGCATCTTCTTTTGCCATCTCCTAAAATCAATTCCCTCAAACTTATCAAGTTTGGAGAAATTTGCCGTCATGTGTTTCATCGTAGCCGCCATCGATTATAACGAATAATTACTTTCGATTGTTGGAGGTTTTATTGAAATTTCGTGTAGGGTAAAATAATCGATAGCCGGATAAATCACTGAATCGTGGTATCACTTTCCGAAAGTAATTATTCGACCCTTATTGCCTGGGTTACACGAATATCACTTTGGGATAAGACAGAGATTAGTTCTTGTTATTGGCAGTAAACAAGAACTCTTTTGCATAAGAGTATTAAGGTGTTTTTCGTATATCTTATTCTCATAAATGATAGTCCTTATTTATAGGCAACCAAAAATAAGTATTGTTCCACGATGGAGATGTTTCACTAACTAATTTCGTTTTCAAATCTAAAACAAATCCTTTACATAAAGTTGTTTGTTTTATTTCCAACAACCAAATCAAGGAAATCGTTTTCAAATCTAAACAAATCCTTTACATAAAGTTGTTTGTTTTATTTCCACGATGGAGATGTTTCACCTAGTGCAGGAATAATACTTCCGTAATCACTCAAATTTGTGATAATGGAAAACCACTTTCGGGTCCGGGCAATCTATCACTTAATGGGTGTACACTCCGTACCTCCTAACCCGTTTACAAGTGTAGATTAAATCCCTCAATTACACTAAATTTCCAACATAATTGTTATACTCCTTGCCAAAATTTCGATAAGTTTCCCCACATGTTGAAATACTCTATATTTGCAGTGTTGTTGTTGCTTCTAAATGTTATATTAATTTGAAAACTGTACTAATGGGTGTTTATATGGGGAAGCTAATTTAGACGATTGTTACTAGTATTATGTCAATAGTGGGTTGCCTTTAGTACATAAATCATATGTTATTTTATAGCTTCTTGAGCTAAAATGGTTAAATGTGAAATGGATTCTGGATCTGTATCTTCATTTTCACATTAATGTTAGAAGTCAGCCAGTTTATCAAAATAGCTCGTGAAAGCTTAAAGCTTATCGTGAAATACATCAAATAATGTTCAGTCAACCATTTCTGTAAGATAAGCTATGGAGGGGTCAGGGCGTGGTGGGAGCAGTGTGGGAATGTTCTTACACAACTACAAACTTGGGAAGACACTTGGTATTGCTTCATTTATGTGTTTTTGGATATATGAGTATTTTTAAGCTTTAGAAAGATGTTACTCTAATTTGAAATTTTGTAAAGATAATTATGTAATACACAAGGATATGGATGAAACTCTCCCTATAACATATCATATCATTGCTTTTTTGCTTTAATATAAACTCAAACCCATGTTCGAAGAAGATAATTTCTGGTTTGGAGTACTACCGCCGGAATATGGTGGTACACAGGGATCTTAAACCTGAAAATCTATTGTTGGATGCCAAATGCAATGTTAAAATTGCAGATTTTGGTTTGAGTAATATCATACGTGATGGTCATTTTCTCATGACAAGTTGTGGGAACCCGAATTATGCAGCTCCCAAGGTATCAATCCTTACAATTATGAGTTTTCTCCAATTCGTTATAATTAATGTTTAGGACCTTCTATAATGTTCAAGATTCTTTTATTCATGTCACTCCCTTTAAAAATAGGTTATATCGGGGAAACTGTATGATGGACCCGAGGTAGGTTTGGAGCTGTGGCGTTACCTTGTATGCTCTTCTCGGTGGCACCCTTCCTTTTTGATGATGAAAACATACCTAACCTTTTCAAAATATTAAGGTAAGTTGTTTTGAGACAAATGTACTTGAAAATTAATCAGAGTGATATAATATGAGTTCTGTATATGAGTAGCAAAGCTACTTGATTGAAAGGACCCGTTCATATACATTATAAACGATTCACAATAGTTGATTACATCGCGAGGTATTTGACCTCTATATGATACATTTTACAAACATTGCATTCGTTTTTAAAAGACAAACTTTCTTTACAACAAAAATTGACGGTATGCACACCATTTCATAATACATCCAACTATAATTGACTTAATAATAATCTTGATGAACTCAATGACTTGAATGCAACGTCTTTCAAAATATGCCATGAATGACTCCAAGTAATATCCTTAAAATGAGTTAATGCACAGCGGAAGATTTCTTTAATACCTGAGAATAAACATGCTTTAAAGTGTCAACCAAAAGGTTGGTGAGTTCATAGGTTTATCATAACAATCATTTCAATATATTAATATACCACAAGATTTCCGTTTATAAATATATGTACACTCGCAAGTGTATAAAACCGTTCTGCTTATGTTGAGGCCTCAGTAACCAACCTTAACAATAATATAATAAGTCATCTTCGCAAAGATGGATACGTACACTCGCAAGTGTATAAATAATCCTCGAAGTACTAAACATCCGCCCACTAGCTCTTATGTCTAGTGCAGCCTACAGGATGGGGGTGTTAAGCCCGATAGATCTATCTTTAGGATTCGCGCTCACATGCTCTTATAACATGTAACTAAATTACCTAGCACATCAATCCGCAGAATTATCATTTTTGATCACTTGTCTCTATTTCGTAAAGCATTTATAAAAGCAGCACATGTATTCTCAGCCCAAAAATATATATTGCAAAAGCAATTAAAAAGGGAGCAAATGAAACTCACCATACTGTATTTCGTAGTAAAAATACATATAACGTCATTTAACAAGTGCAAGGTTGGCCTCGGATTCACGAACCTATATTAATTATATATATTTATATGTTGGTCAATATTTGTCTAACAATTTTTGGTCAAGTCATAGTGTACCACAATCCTAATGCTCGAGACTAATATGCAAAAGTCAACAAAAGTCAACTTGACCCAAAATGACTTCTAAAATTTATACGTGTTTATTATATAACTTAACTATAGTCGTTTTATATATTTAAATATATTTATTAGATTTTATAATAATAAAAGTCATTTATTCATAAAAATTTATATTAACGTTTATATATGATAAAATATACTTTTATATATCTTAAGTAGTAAAATTTATAAAGTTCATTTAATATCTTAAAACTATAGTGGTAAGTATTATTAATGTAATTATATTACGCGTGGTGAAAAATATCTTTGTATCCCCTATTTATTTGATAAAATAATATTGATCATAATAATAATAAGTAAAAGTTGTATTATTTTTTAATAATAATTATTATTATTCTATAAAAAAATAACAATATTTATATTTACTAAAAATGTTATTATGATAAAATGATAATACTAACATAATAGTAATAATGATATTTTATAATAACAATGATATTTCTATTAAAATAATAACGACGATAGTAATAATAATCATTTTAACAATAATACTAAAATTCAGTTGACTATAACTTCAAATCCGTTCATCGAAACCATTCGGTATCTAAATGAAAAGTTCTTAATTTTTCGCTAGCTTTCCAATGACATGCATATCATATACCCTATCTCAGTAGCATATGTATCTAATTCAGGATTCAACAAACCTATCTAAGGACAATATCGAATGTACAAGCATGCATAATCCTATATACTCGAGCACTAGTCAGGGATACACTATTGATATATAAAAGTTAAGTTATGAGTGCTCACGTATCAATATTGAGATTCAATATTGCAGGAAAGTACGTAGACGCAACGGAGATGATAAACACTAGATTGACCTCACGAGCATACCCATGAACCATACCCATCACTTCCATAGCTATAACCCATAATTTCCTTAGCTTCGACTCATTCAAAAAACTATTTTGAAATCACTCGGACATCACTCCGTCGTAATATTTTATGTATACTAATAATATCTTGAAATAATACAGAGCAAATATATATATATATATATATATATATATATATATATATATATATATGTGTAAATCGATTGAGAGAGTTTAGAGAAATATATTTTCAAGTTTCTATGAAATAATGAAACCTATTGAATTCTATTTATAATAGATTTTTGAATTATTAAAGTGAATTATTAAAGTATGAATTATTAAAGTGAATTATTAAAGTATGAATTATTAAAGTGAATTATTAAAGTATGAATTATTAAAGTGAATTATTAAAGCATGAATTATTAAAGTGAATTATTAAAGTTAAAGTAAAGGTAAAGTTAAAGTATAGTAAAAGTATAAAAACTATGTATGTATAATACGCGTATAAATATATATAATATTAATTTAAATCGTTATATATATTTAATGAAATAAAATATAAATATCGTTATATTTATTATACTGGTTAAGTAATGAGTTGTCAAAAGAGATTCTAGATATTTATAAAAGTTTAATAATAAAGTTTTTTTTTAAACTGAAAACGTTTTTGTACGTTTGAAAATAGATTAATAGAATATTATGGAAACCAATTCTCCACTAGCTTTTGTCTAACTTTCGTAAATGACACTTTTTATTTTTATTTTTAAATAGCTTTACAAATTATTCCGAATATCGTTAAGAGGAACAGATTTCTCAAATCATAGTGGACCTCTCAACAGAGACTTGTAATCATAATTCAATGTTTCTGATAATTCAATCATTTAATATATATTTTTTTAATTTCGTCGATAATCATATTGAAACAAATACGTTCATATAAAGCATTATACTTTTAAATACTTTGTTGACATTTTCAATTTATAATATATACACATATACATACATATTCATATATGTTCATTTAATGGTTCGTGAATCATTGGAATTTGGTCGAGGTTTAAATGAATGTATAAACATAGTTTAAAATCCTTGAGATTTAGCTTAACAAACATTGCTTATCGTGTCAGAATAATATAAAGATAAAGTTTAAATTTAGTCAAAAATTTCCGGGTCGTCACATTGATATATTGTTATTAATAACTTATTGTCGATTTATTTATTTATATTTACAAAAAATGAAGAGGGTTTCATGCTTTCAGAGGCGATCATTTTCATTGAGGAGCAATCATTCATTGATTCAAATGCTGCATAGTGACTTTATGCTAGTGTAATTTTGGGTTAATTGAAAAAACGGGGTAGGTAAAATTTATTGTTTTACGCAGTATTTCAATGAAACAAAAAAACTTTGAATCAATGTATGTCATAGTTACTATTATGAATAATCCCACAAACAATGTATGGTATGGATTCAAAGAACTAAAATTGTAAACTTAGTGGGCTTTTTTTTTTTTTTTTTTTTTTGACAAATGAGCCTCCTTTCACAGATGACAGCGCATCTGCAACCGTCTAAGAAGAAAAAGTAGTAAGAGTAGACAACAAAACAGAACAACCCATCGCTAATGTGCAAAATACGGAGCTTTGTTATGACAATTTGCCTAGCGCACTCACACCAGCGGAAGCGAGGATATAATTTGTTTGAGACAAACTTGCGAGAAATAATAGAAAGCAAATAAAGTAACTGATAACACGACGATTTAACGTGGTTCGGCAAGCCCTGCCTTGTAACAGACTGAAACCCGGGCTAGTTGTAAGTGGACTATTTTGCCCTTAGGGTTTGTGCTAAGTCTTAAGTGATTTTTATTTTAATTATTTTATTAGTGTTTTATTATAATTGTGTTGTGACCAGTTTGTGACAAGGGTCCCAGAACAGGTTTGTTTATTTTATTTGGACCTCGTTTGGGTTACCTAATCTTGTGCGAAAGATATCAGATAACTGGTAAATACCCGTGTGTTGCTCAGTGTGGGAATTAAACCCAACTAAGAGACTAGTGTACTGTATTTCCTTCCCATTTCTAGAAAATTCATTCTTCACTCCCGTACTTAACTTCCACCTCTTCAAACCATAATTCCTAAATTGTGTTCTAGAGCTCAAATTGTTCATACCATCTTGTTTCTTACAGATTACTGAGTCTATCAAGGTAAGTAACATGTGTTTTTGTGTTCAATTCGTTGTTAAATTCTTGGTTTTGTGTGAGTTTTGTAAAAAGCTTGAATTTGTGTCAAAACAAGTGATTTAAGTGTTGTTATGGTCAAATTGTTGTGAGTTTTGAGTCTATAACAAGTAGTGAACAAGTTGTGGTCGATTTTGGTGTTTAAGACGAGCTCTAGATCGAGATTTGAGGATTTCATCGTGAAGTCCGTAGCCTTTGTTCAGTTTCTGAGGAAGATGAACACAGTCGGCCGACTGTCGAACGACAGTCGACCGACTGAGGGTGAACCGACCGACTGGCGAGTGAACCGACCGACTGAGATTTACCTTCGGCCGATTGATGTATTACCCAATGAATCGACCGACTGGACAGGTCAGTCGACCGATTGTGTCGACAGTCGACCGACTGTAAGTGTCAGTCGACCGACTGTGTGTACAGGGCAGAATGTTTTACCAAAGTGCCTTTTTCTAGCCGTTATGCTGCCCGTTTATATTTTGGTGTTCAGGATGTAAATTTTGAAAGTGCATAAGTGTTAAGCACGAAAATTTTAGCGGACGCATTTTTTTTATGAATTTGCTATAATTCGATGTCAGTGTGTCTAATCTTGATGGGAACACTATTCTAACTTGATTTTTGCTGTTCTCAGGAGATAAGGACAAGGAGGAAGCTCAGAAATAATAACTGAGCAGTTGCTGGTAATTAGTGAGTGGGTCTATCTACGGATAGAGTTTAAGTAGCATATCATGCTACTGTGGTCGACTCTTTTACCATGTATAGTGTAGGAATTGCTATGATAGAATAATATCGTTTGCCTGATGTTGTATGTGAATTATGTGTACACTGTGTGAATGGCACCAGTCGGGCCTAGGGAGACTGGGGACTCGAGACCGTGCCTAGGAGAGGTTAGAGTCCGTATGAGTTCAACCGTGCCTAGGGGAGGTTGGGTCCATAGGCTACTGATTGTAGAGTATAGTGTGAATGATGCATCCCCTGCATCTGGATAACTATACTGTGAATTGAGTAGCAGGGACTATCGGTAGACTCAAGTTCGATCAGCTAGGAGTCGTGTACTCGTACAAGCCGCCGATCCTCGTATTGTCTTATTGTATGCTAGTTGATAGTTAGCATGTGTTGTTGTTAGTATATAGCTTGTGTGTGACTTAAGCTATATCTGTTAGATATATTCCATTCACTTAGCGGTGCGCTAATCCCCCACATATTCTCCCCTTGCAGGTTTAGGTACTGCTAGTCGGGAAGGGTGCTATTGCAGAAGACATGTTTGACAACCCAACTCTGATGTGGACTTTTGTATAAATAATGTTTTGTAATAACGTAACACCGTTGTGTAAACTTAAACGTAATTACACGGATTAATGTAATGACGTGACTTATATTGTGTTTGTAAATAAAGTTCCCGCTGTGTGTTTTAAAAAAAAAAATGGCCGGTGTTACAAGTTGGTATCAGAGCATGGTTTGGCAGCAAGTGTGTGCGCGTACTTTGTTCCCAAACCCTGAGGCAAGTCAAACATGTCTGTAAGAGTGGGGGGCTAAGTGAAAATAGGATATACGTGTGTTAGTTGTGATTGAACTAACTGTTATCAACTAAGCTTTTGTGTGAGCTGTTTTGTAGCACAGGTATGTCTGATAGAAATGCAACTGGCCCATCCAACCCCGGAACATTTAGAGCACCAGAAGAGGGTGTTGAGTCTGATGATGATCAGAGTAGTTACATCCTTCAATTAGAATGTGATGACCCAGAAATTTCTGACCAAATTTAAACTTTATCTTTAAATGATTTAACGTTTCCGACACGATAAGCAAAGTCTATAAAACCGAATCTCAAAATTTTTGAACTATTCAAGTACCCTTCGGTTGTTCTCAACGATTCACGAACCATTACATGTAAATAGATACATATATATACTATAACTTGAAAACGTAATAAAGTTTTAATTGTTTAATACCGTACATTAAACTTATTGGTTTAAATATTTATTTGAATATATATGATAAGTTGGAATATTAATTGTATGAATAACTTGCGACGTATATTTAAAACGTGTTTATGAATGTTGAAAATATATATTAACTTGGTCATAAAATGATTTGTTATTATATATATATATATCAACAAATAGCGAGACAATGATTTATAGAAGTAAATGACCAAAACACTCGAAAGTTTAAGATACACTTTGAATGATATAGTTTATTGATAATTTAAGACTATATTTTGACAAAGGTACGAGTCACAAAACGTAAATTGCGAGTTTTCTAAGCGTACAAAAATGCGTTCGAGAAACCGGAACCGGGACATAAGTCGAGTGACAACGTACGGGTCATCGGAACGAAAATTACAAGTCAACTATGCACATGAATTTAATATAATATATAATTAATTATCCAAATTATATATATATTATATATATTATATAATAATATGTCGACAAACAAGAAAACAAAAACATTTTGAGCTGGATCAGGCGGCCATGCGATCGCATGGCAAATACACTAAAAACCCATGCGATCGCATGGGCATCAGATTTCAAAAAGTTGCCTATAAAAGTCCAGTTTCTGCTCGAGTTCTTACACATATATTACTCCATGTGTAATATTATTATTATTTATTATTTATATTAATTATTATTATTATTATTATTATTATTATATTATTAAGATTATTATTATTATTATTATTAATCTTAATATTTTTAGTAATATTATACATAAAATACTACGACAAGGTCATGAGCTTGTCACTTTCAAAATGGTTTTTCGAGCGGGATAGAGCTAAGGAAATTGTGAGTTATAGTCTCCCTTTTTAAATACTTTAAATATTTTTGGGCTGAGAATACATGCAATTTATTTTAAACGCAATAAGACACAAGTACATACAAAATTCTACACTGAGTTAAACCGAAAATCCCTTAGCTTTGGTAACTAGTAGCTGCCAGTACATAGGATATGGACTGGTGGGCGCGAATAATTGTATATGGATCCATAGGGCTTGACATCCCCGTCCGAGCTAGAGCGCTAGCCTTTTAACGGACGTGTGTTATTTGAGTTTAGGACACGTTGGTTTGCGTGTATTAAAACGAATGGGGTATTTATCATTATAACGTTAAAGTTTAGTTACCAGGGTGCTCTGTTATGTAGAATCTATTGATAAATGTTTCTGGATGAAACAACTGAAATCTTGTGATCCACTTTTATATACAGATTATGCAAAACACTAAAACTATGAACTCACCAACCTTTGTGTTGACACTTGTTATCATGTTTATTCTCAGGTTCCCTAGAAGTCTTCCGCTGTTTGCTTATATGTTATACAAGCTATGTGCATGGAGTCTTACATGGCATATTTTTTTGAGGAAACGTTGCATTCACCAAATCATCACCATATATCTTATTTTGACTGCATTGTCAACGGAAGTACTATTGTAAACTATTATTACGGTGATTGTCTATATGTATAAATCATCAGATGTTGAAAACCTTTGATTTAAATATACATTTATGGTGTGCCTTTTCAAAAGAATGCAAAGTTTACAAAACGTATCATATAGAGGTCAAATACCTCGCAATGAAATCGATGAATGACGTGTTCGTCCATATGGATTTGGAGCGATCATCACAGTTGGTATCAGAGCGTTGGTCCTAGTGAACCAGGTCTTGTACGAGTGTGTCTAACTGATAGTTGTTAGGATGCATTAGTAAGTCTGGACTTCGACCGTGTCTGCATGTTAAAAGTTTTGCTTATCATTTCTTGTCGGATATTACATGCTTATCATTCTTAAGTCTAGACACGTTTTCCTGCATTTATTGCATAAATAGTGTATAGAAAAAAATTCATATCTTAGCGTATCTGTTACTGTAAACTTTTCCTGACATCTTCCGAAAATTTCTCCGTGATTTATGGAATTTGGTATTATATATACATATGTAAATTATGTATTGAAGAATACCAAACTAAATTTTATAATATAATTCATATCAAAAATCATCTCCCTAATTATACAAGATGGATCCTGTATCTAGTTCAAATTCCTTAAACTTTGACAGCTATTCCGATATGGATATTCACCTGAATTCCGAAGACAGTGTAACCGGAATGGATCAACCAATCAGCCATCACCTATTCTGGATTAATTGGGGATGGGTTCGTAGCCTGCTTAGTCATTGGAGACAAGAAGAAGGTGATCCCTTCCATTCATCACATTTCTCTCTTGGCGAAGAACCTGAAGCACTTACCGGCGAACCTGTTCGAGGCACTATTTTCTCTCTCATTTCCAGAGTATCTCGTCACGATAATATACTATCTCAAATTCTGAATCTAATTCATCCGCTCGTCCGAACCGACAATCATCCCAGTGTAGTAGAAGAAGTCAACGAGCTTCGCGCTCGGGTAGTGGCTTTGGAGAATATGGTGCAAAGGTTACAAGCACCAGCAGCATCACCGGCATCAATAGTACCACCGACAACAACACCAACAGTACCATTACCACCACCAACAACATCCGTATCACAAACCTCAACTTCACAATCTGTTCCACGAGCATCAACGTCATACGCACCGTAGTTACCAAGAAATACCAGCAACAATAACCGATGAAGTATTAACTCATTTCCCCTGAAGAAATTTTATGTATATTTAATATATATGAATTTTGAAATCAAAATAAATCTTTTCGTACCAAGTTATTACGTGTGAATCTTAACTGGTAGGTACTACTCGGTTAATTCATATTACTAATATGCTATGATGTACATCCTTCGTTAATGACTTAACCATCGTTAACTACAATCTCTGTGTCCAACTCAATGAATTCCATTTCATAATAAACTAAGTATATTATTCAATTATATGGTTGATTTTATACTTTCATCTTCGATGTATTCGAAACTTTCTAGAAAACATCATTCGTACCTTGCAAAGTTAGCAAGAGTTCCATGAGCACCAACATGATTCACTGAGAAAATATCAATAAAACTGAGTATTGATTACATTAGTGAAATACTCCATAAAGATTATTAAATCTTTAATGTTTTAGAGATTATTCATTTCTAATTCAAGTCAAAAATCAAATGAGCTTAATATGATATTAACTCATCAAATCTGTATTACATCTGAAGAAAATATACATACATATATTTTCATAAATACGGTAATAAAAATTCTTTTGTACAAAATATTACTTGTGAAATCTTTAACGGGTAGGTAATTCCCGGGAAATATATAAGTTCACAATTAATATGTTATACTGTACATTCTTCAACTTTGATTCAAAAATTATTAACTATGCTCACAGCAACACAACAATATACAATCATTTCCATACAAATTCAATTACATATTCTGATATTGACGGATCAAAATCCAAGTCAAGATTTAACGGGTGACATCATTCTTAGATCTCTACATATTTCAAAGCTATACTTTAACTTCAAAAATGTGAAAGATCCTTTAGCATTGTTTTTACCGAAAATAACCTTGCAATTCCTTTTCAAAAGTATCCAGTATTATCAACCGTTCAACCAGTCAACAACGACCTTTCAGACTTGTAACTTTGGCATATACATTTTTGTTACTAGGGAACCTTTCATGTTGCACCACATTATCAGTAAAGGTACCAGCAAATTCATTAATCTGTGACGTAAAGTCTCTCCGAAAAACTATTATAATTGTTCATTGAAACCCTATCATGTACTCATCCACATCTTGTAACGGTAATTGCCATTACAACTACCGGGAATTAACAATCAGTATTTTGAATCTCGCAGCATTTTCTACGACAACAGTTATATATAGATAACATCGATCTTCTAGACTTATAGATTTCGAATGTGAAGTTTCCGAAAAACACCCCAAACTACGAAACTAGTTCTCCGAATTTTGGAAAAATGTTGATGAAGCAGCAAAAACTGTAAACGACCTTAACAGTAAAAAGTTTGATGATAAAGGATAGTGTGCTGGCAAAGCTCAGAAAAAGAGAAAGTTTAGAACTGGAAAACGGATTGAGCAAAGTATGAAGGAGGCAGTGGACAAATCACAAAAACGAAATCTACCTTCAAAGAATACAAATGATTCAGTGTCTGCTGAAATCCTTAGCAAATACCTTGCTCCTTACTCTAAAACCTTTGCGGACAATATTCTTCATCATCATCTTATCTTAAATATTCTAAGATATCATCGTATCTTCCATTATAAATATCCTCCATATTTCTGAAGATATTTTTTTTATAACCATTCTTATCTGAAATCATTCATCTCTTCGCGCTATCTTTGTTACATCATAAAAGAAACTATTTTAGTTTCTAAAATCTGAAAAATTCGAAAAATAGATGTTTTAAAGTAATGTTGGGAATTGAAGCATGAGTTAGTATAATATAATGACACTTGATCAACGTGATTATATTACAGTAAGTCATGCTGAGTTTCTAATGGAACTTGATAAAGGTTCACAGATCCCACCCTCATTATAAACCATGTTACATAACTCTTTCATTCCATATAATCTCTAAATATATCAAGAAAATATATTTCTTGATGATTCGGTCTTTTCCGGATATTCTGGTAATTTGACAAGTCAGATTGTGCCATTACCGTTTCTTTCTTAGAACATTAACTATGTTTATCCAAAACTCCATAACTACGAATTCTGGACCATTACAAGAGATGCCTAATCGCAAGAAGAAGAAACGAAGGGACAAAGCTCCGAAATAGAAATTGGAGTATAAATCGCAGCAAATAAGAGGGAGTATTAACCGTGAATGACAATGATTATAGAAGATAGAAGTAGGGACATTGAAATATAAGGGGAGATATAAAGCCCGATAACAAACATGAAATTACAAACCGTGTATATCAATGCGTATAGCAATATAAAGACACGGGAGAATGAAAAACACTATAACCCCAAGGTAATAGTAGAAGAAAATAACCTCCTCTGGTGGCAGATGAAAAAGAAGAATGAAGGATACGATAGCCAAGAAAATATCAAGAATCAGAACTGGATTAAGCATTTTCACAATCTATTGGGATGTATGAAATAAGAAAGAAGATGTAGGAGTGGTGAAAGAAATGAAACGGAAGAGGTCAATTTATAGCGAAATATCAGACATAGCAATCGAGGCAGATTACGCATTTAATCAAAGAAAATCCTAATTTTCACAAATTCCGAAGAATCAAATCTTATATAGATTATGAAGATTTTCTATTCCTTAAATTCCGGAAATCAATCGTTAATACGTCAAAAGTTAAGATGAATCTCTATTCTCCATTTCACTTTATTACGACGGCTTCTCTCATACGCTTCAAGTAATTGGATTGTTTTATCCATATTATTCAACGGTGATAAAACTCTATTTATCGACTCATATTCGTCATAAAAACATTTTTATTGTTAGCCATGACAACCTCACTCAAATTTCGGGACGAAATTTCTTTAACGGGTAGGTACTGTGATGACCCAGAAATTTCTGACCAAATTTAAACTTTATCTTTAAATGATTTAACGTTTCCGACACGATAAGCAAAGTCTATAAAACCGAATCTCAAAATTTTTGAACTATTCAAGTACCCTTCGGTTGTTCTCAACGATTCGCGAACCATTACATGTAAATAGATACATATATATACTATAACTTGAAAACGTAATAAAGTTTTAATTGTTTAATACCGTACATTAAACTTATTGGTTTAAATATTTATTTGAATATATATGATAAGTTGGAATATTAATTGTATGAATAACTTGCGACGTATATTTAAAACGTGTTTATGAATGTTGAAAATATATATTAACTTGGTCATAAAACGATTTGTTATTATATATATATATCAACAAATAGCGAGACAATGATTTATAGAAGTAAATGACCAAAACACTCGAAAGTTTAAGATACACTTTGAATGATATAGTTTATTGATAATTTAAGACTATATTTTGACAAAGGTACGAGTCACAAAAAGTAAATTGCGAGTTTTCTAAGCGTACAAAAATGCGTTCGAGAAACCGGAACCAGGACATAAGTCGAGTGACAACGTACGGGTCATCGGAACGAAAATTACAAGTCAACTATGTACATGAATTTAATATAATATATAATTAATTATCCAAATTATATATATATTATATATATTATATAATAATATGTCGACAAACAAGAAAACAAAAACATTTTGAGCTGGATCAGGCGGCCATGCGATCGCATGGCAAATACACTAAAAACCCATGCGATCGCATGGGCATCAGATTTCAAAAAGTTGCCTATAAAAGTCCAGTTTCTGCTCGAGTTCTTACACATATATTACTCCATGTGTAATATTATTATTATTTATTATTTATATTAATTATTATTATTATTATTATATTATTAAGATTATTATTATTATTATTATTAATCTTAATATTTTTAGTAATATTATACATAAAATACTACGACAAGGTCATGAGCTTGTCACTTTCAAAATGGTTTTTCGAGCGGGATAGAGCTAAGGAAATTGTGAGTTATAGTCTCCCTTTTTAAATACTTTAAATATTTTTGGACTGAGAATACATGCAATTTATTTTAAACGCAATAAGACACAAGTACATACAAAATTCTACACTGAGTTAAACCGAAAATCCCTTAGCTTTGGTAACTAGTAGCTGCCAGTACATAGGATATGGACTGGTGGGCACGAATAATTGTATATGGATCCATAGGGCTTGACATCCCCTTCCGAGCTAGAGCGCTAGCCTTTTAACGGACGTGTGTTATTTGAGTTTAGGACACGTTGGTTTGCGTGTATTAAAACGAATGGGGTATTTATCATTATAACGTTAAAGTTTAGTTACCAGGGTGCTCTGTTATGTAGAATCTATTGATAAACGTTTCTGGATGAAACAACTGAAATCTTGTGATCCACTTTTATATACAGATTATGCAAAACACTAAAACTATGAACTCACCAACCTTTGTGTTGACACTTGTTATCATGTTTATTCTCAGGTTCCCTAGAAGTCTTCCGCTGTTTGCTTATATGTTATACAAGCTATGTGCATGGAGTCTTACATGGCATATTTTTTTGAGGAAACGTTGCATTCACCAAATCATCACCATATATCTTATTTTGACTGCATTGTCAACGGAAGTACTATTGTAAACTATTATTACGGTGATTGTCTATATGTAGAAATCATCAGATGTCGAAAACCTTTGATTTAAATATACATTTATGGTGTGCCTTTTCAAAAGAATGCAAAGTTTACAAAACGTATCATATAGAGGTCAAATACCTCGCAATGAAATCGATGAATGACGTGTTCGTCCATATGGATTTGGAGCGATCGTCACATAGAAAGTAAGCTAAAAGAGGTCGAGGACAAAATTAATGAACTTGAATTGGCAAGGCATTCTGGAAATGATGATACACCACCTGTATTCCCAACCGCACAATCCCAAACGATACCTAATGTGCACCAGAACCAGTTTCAGAATCAAATACCCAACCAATATTATATGCCACCGCAAAACACTTTTACTTACCAAAATCCTATGATGACGAATCCATACCAAATGCAAATGTTCCAACAACCTTACATGCAACCACCCAAAAAGTGTACTTATAAGAACTTCCGTGATTGCAAACCCTCTGAGTTCTCTGGAAGTACTGATCCAACTGTAACTCTCAATTGGTTGCGAGAAATTGAAAGGGTATTTGAAGCGTGCCAGTGTGAACCCGAGCTGAAAGTGACATATGCTAGTCGAATGTTGAAAGGTAGGGCTATGATTTGGTGGGATTCCTTGATTTCCAGTATACCGAAAGAACAAGTGAGTATGATCACTTGGGAGCAGTTTCATGGAAAGGTGTGTGAACAGTACTGTAATCCGTTTGATATGAACCGAATCAAGACTGAGTTTCTTGAAATGAAGATGACACCTCAAATGATGATCGACGAGGTAGTAGAGAAGTATATGGATAAACTAAGGTTTGTACAACAGTGGGTGCCAGACGAAGCGTCTCGTATACAACATTTTGTTAATATCATTTTGCCAGAGTACCGAACTTTTGTTAGAACGGCTACGTCGTTGTCTCAAGTGGTTGTGATGGCTAAGATGGTAGAAAGTGATGTTCAGGCCGCCAGTCGGGCCTAGGGAGACTGGGGACTCGAGACCGTGCCTAGGAGAGGTTAGAGTCCGTATGAGGTCAACCGTGCCTAGAGGAGGTTGGGTCCATAGGCTACTGATTGTAGAGTATAGTGTGAATGATGCATCCCCTGCATCTAGATAACTATACTGTGAATTGAGTAGCAGGGACTATCGGTAGACTCAAGTCCGATCAGCTAGGAGTCGTGTGCTCGTACAAGCCGCCGATCCTTGTATTGTCTTATTGTATGCTAGTAGATAGTTAGCATGTGTTGTTGTTAGTATATAGCTTGTGTGTGACTTAAGCTATATCTGTTAGATAGATTCCATTCACTTAGCGGTGCGCTAATCCCCCACATATTCTCCCCTTGCAGGTTTAGGTACTGCTAGTCAGGAAGGGTGCTATTGCAGAAGACATGTTTGACAACCCAACTCTGATGTGGACTTTTGTATAAATAATGTTTTGTAATAACGTAACACCATTGTGTAAACTTAAACGTAATTACACGGATTAATGTAATGACGTGACTTATATTGTGTTTGTAAATAAAGTCTTCCGCTGTGTGTTAAAAAAAAAAAAAAAAATGGCCGGTGTTACATGCCTACGTCCACTCCAAGAGTCTCCTTTATTCTTATAATATAAAAGAATCCGGCACAAGAAAAAGTACACTATGAGTTAAACCCAAACCCAAGCCCCTTAGATTTTAGCATAAAATCTAAGTTTTCCGTACACTCTTTTACACTCCTTACAAAAATAAAACTCTCGACCTCACAAAGAAAGGTTCCCGTTGATATTACCGATCAACTCCCTATCTACTTTGTGATTATACCTTCACAAATAAACACTCTCCGTTGATATTATCGATCAACAATGTTCTCTCATTTGTGATATGTGATCCTTTGTGGATATTTGATATTTCTCTCTACTGCATGTCCATGTATATATATTATTTTCATCATAATGTGAAAACCACGTATGAAAAGAATCCTACAAATGCAGCACACCTATTCATTCTTTGACTTCATATGCATGTGAAATGGTTCACTTTTTCTTCACAAAGTTGGTATATACTATTACCAAATAGTATCACACACATGTATGTCATGCAAATACCATGCATAACTTAAATGATTGTCAATACATTGGACTACCGTCCAACAATCTCCACCTTGACAAACATTTATCTTCTTCGTCATCGAAAATACTAACACCAAGTATTTTCACCATTGGCCTACTTATCCCCGCTACACATACCTTGAATCACCTTGGTCCTGAACCCCGATTCAAATAACACGGCCAATAACCATGTGCAGCTAACCCTGTCAACTTACCTAGTTGACACCGGAGAGGAGTCTCGAATCACCTCTTCCACCACAGTAGGATTTTCCTTCTCACTATCGTCTACCTCGATCAAACATGTCCCAACATGTTCCCGACCTGTTTTCCGCATGCACACTTTCAAAACCTTCGAGACATGAGTACATCTTGTACTTGCCACCAGATGATATAAACCTTTATACTTCTCTCCCGTCATCAGGACCTCATCTTGAGCAGAAGTAGAACTTTTGGAGACTGTGAAAACATCTCCCACCGGTACATTAACTGCTACCGCAGCCGATGAACCCCCAGATTTACCTTCACCATTCCTGCAGAGTGGAAATACTTCCTGTAGTGACCCCACTTATGACATTTGAAGCACTGTATACCCTTCACGCCGTCTCCTGATCTAGACCTACTGTTATCACTAGATCTCTTCTCGGCAAACCTTCCCCTTCCATGACCAACCATAGCAAACCCATGCTCAAAACGGTCATCGGATCTTCGTCTCTTATCCTGCGAACTGGGAAGAGAGGCAAGAAGAATAAGGGTCTTATCTTCTTCCTCCTTTAAACCTCAACTTATTCAAGTTGATTAACCAGACCATTAAACACATCTATGTGTTCAATAATATACCAATCGTCATCCGCCATCTCAAATGGCTCCACCTTAAATTGTGAAATGTCCCGTTCTTATTGATTAAAAACGTTCCATATTAATTGATTTCGTTGCGAGGTTTTGACCTCTATATGAGACGTTTTTCAAAGACTGCATTCATTTTAAAACAAACCATAACCTTTATTTCATCAATAAAGGTTTAAAAAGCTTTACGTAGATTATCAAATAATGATAATCTAAAATATCCCGTTTACACACGACCATTACATAATGGTTTACAATACAAATATGTTACAACAAAATAAGTTTCTTGAATGCAGTTTTTACACAATATCATACAAGCATGGACTCCAAATCTCGTCCTTATTTAAGTATGCGACAGCGGAAGCTCTTAATAATCACCTGAGAATAAACATGCTTAAAACGTCAACAAAAATGTTGGTGAGTTATAGGTTTAACCTATATATATCAAATCATAATAATAGACCACAAGATTTCATATTTCAATACACATCCCATACATAGAGATAAAAATCATTCATATGGTGAACACCTGGTAACCGACATTAACAAGATGCATATATAAGAATATCCCCATCATTCCGGGACACCCTTCGGATATGATATAAATTTCGAAGTACTAAAGCATCCGGTACTTTGGATGGGGCTTGTTGGGCCCGATAGATCTATCTTTAGGATTCGCGCCAATTAGGGTGTCTGTTCCCTAATTCTTAGATTACCAGACTTAATAAAAAGGGGCATATTCAATTTCGATAATTCAACCATAGAATGTAGTTTCACGTACTCGTGTCTATTTTGTAAATCATTTATAAAACCTGCATGTATTCTCATCCCAAAAATATTAGATTTTAAAAGTGGGACTATAACTCACTTTCACAGATTTTTACTTCGTCGGGAAGTAAGACTTGGCCACTGGTTGATTCACGAACCTATAACAATATATACATATATATCAAAGTATGTTCAAAATATATTTACAACACTTTTAATATATTTTGATGTTTTAAGTTTATTAAGTCAGCTGTCCTCGTTAGTAACCTACAACTAGTTGTCCACAGTTAGATGTACAGAAATAAATCGATAAATATTATCTTGAATCAATCCACGACCCAGTGTATACGTATCTCAGTATTGATCACAACTCGAACTATATATATTTTAGAATCAACCTCAACCCTGTATAGCTAACTCCAACATTCACATATAGAGTGTCTATGGTTGTTCCGAAATATATATAGATGTGTCGACATGATAGGTCGAAACATTGTATACGTGTCTATGGTATCTCAAGATTACATAATATACAATACAAGTTGATTAAGTTATGGTTAGAATAGATTTGTTACAAATTTTCACGTAGCTAAAATGAGAAAAATTATCCAATCTTATTTTACCCATAACTTCTTCATTTTAAATCCGTTTTGAGTGAATCAAATTGCTATGGTTTCATATTGAACTCTATTTTATGAATCTAAACAGAAAAAGTATAGGTTTATAGTCGGAAAAATAAGTTACAAGTCGTTTTTGTAAAGGTAGTCATTTCAGTCGAAAGAACGACGTCTAGATGACCATTTTAGAAAACATACTTCCACTTTGAGTTTAACCATAATTTTTGGATATAGTTTCATGTTCATAATAAAAATCATTTTCTCAGAATAACAACTTTTAAATCAAAGTTTATCATTGTTTTTAATTAACTAACCCAAAACAGCCCGCGGTGTTACTACGACGGCGTAAATCCGGTTTTACGGTGTTTTTCGTGTCTCCCGGTTTTAAATCATTAAGTTAGCATATCATATAGATATAGAACATGTGTTTAGTTGATTTTAAAAGTCAAGTTAGAAGGATTAACTTTTGTTTGCGAACAAGTTTAGAATTAACTAAACTATGTTCTAGTGATTACAAGTTTAAACCTTCGAATAAGATAGCTTTATATGTATGAATTGAATGATGTTATGAACATCATTACTACCTTAAGTTCCTTGGATAAACCTACTGGAAAAGTGAAAAATGGATCTAGCTTCAACGGATCTTTGGATGGCTCGAAGTTCTTGAAGCAGAATCATGACACGAAAACAAGTTCAAGTAAGATCATCACTTGAAATAAGATTGTTATAGTTATAGAAATTGAACCAAAGTTTGAATATGATTATTACCTTGTATTAGAATGATAACCTACTGTAAGAAACAAAGGTTTCTTGAGGTTGGATGATCACCTTACAAGATTGGAAGTGAGCTAGCAAACTTGAAAGTATTCTTGATTTTATGTAACTAGAACTTGTAGAATATATGAAGAACACTTAGAACTTGAAGATAGAACTTGAGAGAGATCAATTAGATGAAGAAAATTGAAGAATGAAAGTGTTTGTAGGTGTTTTTGGTCGTTGGTGTATGGATTAGATATAAAGGATATGTAATTTTGTTTCCATGTAAATAAGTCATGAATGATTACTCATATTTTTGTAATTTTATGAGATATTTCATGCTAGTTGCCAAATGATGGTTCCCACATGTGTTAGGTGACTCACATGGGCTGCTAAGAGCTGATCATTGGAGTGTATATACCAATAGTACATACATCTAAAAGCTGTGTATTGTACGAGTACGAATACGGGTGCATACGAGTAGAATTGTTGGTGAAACTGAACGAGGATGTAATTGTAAGCATTTTTGTTAAGTAGAAGTATTTTGATAAGTGTATTGAAGTCTTTCAAAAGTGTATAAATACATATTAAAACACTACATGTATATACATTTTAACTGAGTCGTTAAGTCATCGTTAGTCGTTACATGTAAGTGTTGTTTTGAAACCTTTAGGTTAACGATCTTGTTAAATGTTGTTAACCCAATGTTTATAATATCAAATGAGATTTTAAATTATTATATTATCATGATATTATCATGTATGAATATCTCTTAATATGATATATATACATTAAATGTCTTTACAACGATAATCGTTACATATATGTCTCGTTTAAAAATCATTAAGTTAGTAGTCTTGTTTTTACATATGTAGTTCATTGTTAATATACTTAATGATATGTTTACTTATCATAGTATCATGTTAACTATATATATATCCATATATATGTCATCATATAGTTTTTACAAGTTTTAACGTTCGTGAATCACCGGTCAACTTGGGTGGTCAATTGTCTATATGAATCATATTTCAATTAATCAAGTCTTAACAAGTTTGATTGCTTAACATGTTGGAAACATTTAATCATGTAAATATCAATCTCAATTAATATATATAAACATGGAAAAGTTCGGGTCACTACAAATTGCATACCACCGTTCCTCGCCATCTCCAAACAAAAACTATCCGATAAACCTGGATACGCTCTGATACCACTTGTTATGACAATTTGCCTAGCGCACCCACACCAGCGGAAGCGAGGATATAATTTGTTTGAGACAAACTTGCGAGAAATAATAGAAAACAAATAAAGTAACTGATAACACGACGATTTAACGTGGTTCGGCAAGCCCTGCCTACGTCCACCCCAAGAGTCTCCTTTATTCTTATAATATAAAAGAATCCGACACAAGAAAAAGTACACTATGAGTTAAACCCAAACCCAAGCCCCTTAGATTTTAGCATAAAATCTAAGTTTTCCGTACACTCTTTTACACTCCTTACAAGAATAAAACTCTCGACCTCACAAAGAAAGGTTCCCGTTGATATTACCGATCAACTCCCTATCTACTTTGTGATTATACCTTCACAAATAAACACTCTCCGTTGATATTATCGATCAACAATGTTCTCTCATTTGTGATATGTGATCCTTTGTGGATATTTGATCCTTTCTCTGGATCCTCCCTGGATGATTTCTCTCTACTACATGTCCATGTATATATATTATTTTCATCATAATGTGAAAATCACATATGAAAATAATCCTATAAAATGCAGCACACCTATTCATTCTTTGACTTCATATGCATGTGAAATGGTTCACTTTTTCTTCACAAAGTTGGTATATACTATTACCAAATAGTATCACACACATGTATGTCATGCAAATACCATGCATAACTTAAATGATTGTCAATACATTGGACTACCGTCCAACAAGCTTCGATTCATTTTTTAAATCAGTTTTGATGATGAAATAAGGAGGTATACGATGATGATAAAAAGTAATAAACAAACATATTTTAATAAAGAAAACTTGTACTATTATATAAATCTAATGTTTACAATGTATTGTTGATGGAATCAATACTAAGATGGATTGACTCTGGAACTTTCTTGAACTTGGGGAATGGGGATTGACCACAAAAACACGTACGTGACTTCTATGAGGCTAGGTTTGGCAAATGAGTAACTTTAATTTACAAGTGCTTGGTATTTATACCTCATACCAAGCCCATTTACATTTTGGGCTTAAATACTACTTTTGCATAAACTAATGACGCTAACTTGTTTCTTAAATTCGTAGGATTTTTATAATGGTAAAACCAATGTAAACAAATTGTAGCTAGTAGGTAAACTAGCAAATATACATTAGGCATGTAAACTATGTATATATACAAATTCCATTTAACCAATACATGCATATGACTTATTAATTTTGAACATGTCGAATCGTAATGAGCCCATCACACAAACATACGAAATACATGCGCCTCAATGCATCGAACTTTTCAGTGGTTATTATTATTAATATTAATATTAATATATATATATATATATATATATATATATATATATATATATATATATATATATATATATATATATATATACTTTATATACTAAAAGTGGTGGAAGATTTCGTCGTTTCAGTTATATCGGATTGTCGTTTTGAATTTACGTTCACATTACAAACGGTCCCTCAACTTCGGCTATATTTACACAACGGCCCCTAAAGTTTACACTTTTTTCAGAGGTAAAAAGTGTAAATATATAATTTTATCATAATGAAAGAAACTAATTTCACCCGAATTTATAACGGGCCCTATCTTCTCGCTCGATGCGAGTTAAATTTTTTCGAGACCGCCGTTCAACTCGAAAAAATCTTACGAACCCAACGGGACTAACTATACGCGAAACGGACACTTCTCAAAAAAACGCTAAACACAACGACAACCCGTATCTTCCCGCTCGCCATGAGTTAAATTTTTTCGACTGCAGCGTCAGACTCGAAATAATTTTATGAACAAAACGAAACTAACCACGTTCGAAACGGACACTTTTTAAATAACGCTAAACACAACGACAACCCGTATCTTTCTGTTCGCCCCGAGTTAAATTTTTCCAACAACACCGTTACACTCGAAAAAATTTATTGAACAAAACAAAAATAACTACGTTCGAAACGGATACTTTTTAAAAAACGCTTAACACAAAGACATAAAACGGCGCTTAACACATAGGCCGTGTTCCGCTCTGTAAATACACAACGCTACGTTAAATATGAATACGTTGGCCGAAAGCCCCCGCCGCAACACGCGGGCCGGTCCGGACTAGTTATTATTATTTAAATTTAAATTTAGATATAAATAAATAAAACGTAAAGAATAGATAAAAGAGTTGCGAATCTTAGCCCAATAAAACTCTGGTACACCTTACTCTAAACCGTAGCCCAAAAGCACAATCTTAGCCCAATAATACAATTTTAGCCCAATAGCACAATCTTAGCCCAAGGCCCCAAGTCAATTGTTAATTGAATTGATAATTACTGGTGATTCACTACTTCACTTCGAAGATAAAAGGAAACGGCGCGTTAGGGTTTGTATTTTGCACTGATTTTGTTGAACAAAAATGGCGGATTTGAAGGAGGCTAATTCCCCTCTTTGTCATCGCATCGTCCGGTCTTATTTCAATTATCTGGACTCTGGTTCGCTCGCTCTCACTCTCATCTATATCTACAATACTGATCTATTATCTTTTATGTAATTTTAGGTTAAATATTACCTTCTAGGGTTTGCAATTATATTTAATAATCGTTAGCAGGTTTAATATTTTTTGTTAGTTTGATGATAGCCGCTAATTGTTTCACTATAAGTGTTCATTTAAAAGAACTAGTAAAATTAGGGTTTTCTTTTTTTATGACAACTGAGACATACGCATTTTATTTGAGTTTGTATAAATGAAAATATAGAGATAACTGTCAGATGCGTAGGTGTTTAATGCATGTTTTCAGTTTAGGTGTATGTTCACAATTATGGATGTTAAATTGACTAATATGTTCAAATTTTGTTCAATTTTACTTTGTAGGGCACTTCATGTTAAGTAGTGAAATTAGGGAAAGTGGTGAAATTAGGGGTTTTAGGAGCACTTAGACATACATTTTTATTACGATTATGTAAATGCAATTTAAGCGTATAATTGTACGGTAACAACTCCTTCATAATCTGTTTTTCAGCTGAACCTAGATCTGTTAGTGATGATGAAGCATATAAATATGTTCTGTCCGATGTTATGTCATCTTATGCATCATCCACTGTTAATGATCCAATTGATTCTAATAATCCAGTTAATTCCAAAACTTCCGAGGCGTCACAAACTCTGGTACTAATGTTCTGTTTTCTTCCTATGGTGTTTTTTTCTTCAATTTTTTGTTTGTATATATATTTCGGGTTATGGTGACTATTTAATATGTTTTTTCTGATGTTTTACTTGTTGTGTACTTCTTATTTAGGGTGACACCGATGAACATGATCCCGTTAGTAAGTTTTGATCCTTGTAATTATTTGTTATCCTCTTATATATGTCACCATATGCATATAATATAATTAATCCTCCTGTGTCAGTAAGTTTTATATGTTATATCTTTCATGATTGACAGGGGAACTTTTTTTTCAATTTCGTGAAACCCTAAAAAAGGGTCGCTATTTCCAGACTACACAGAATGAAGTTGAGGTAGAGATGCAGACAGCTTGGATGTTCGAAGGTGCTTTAGAGGTATGCTAATAACTACCCGGTATTAACTTCAAAAAAAAAAATTATGTGATAATTACATCAGACTTATATATCTGAATCACATTAATCTTGAAAAAACTTAAAAGGAAAAAAACTCTCCAGAATTGTGTCAATAACTCAATATTTCACAGCTGATGCTTATATGTAATGACGAGGGTCCTGAAAGGCTGAAAGGATTCTATATAATTAGATTATCTTGATGATACATAAAGATTGATGTTACTTACTGTTGTTATATTTCTATTGTTCGTGTGTACTTTAAGATTCTGAAAAAATCTGGAATTTCGGAGCTTAACTTTCAAAACATGGCTGATACCTTCAAGTTTAAAGGTAATAATTTGCTTATGTCATCATTATGTCTTACTTGTGAAGCTGATTTCCTTTTATTATTTATAATTGAAAAAAAAGATGACTAAGTAGAAATGTGAATAGTATCATAGTATACTAATGCATTCACTTGGGTACTTTATTTTCTTGCATGCAGGTAATACGTGTATGGAAAAAAAGTGGTACACGGATGCAATAGGGCATTACACTGCTGCTATTGCACTTTTTGACAACAATGCTGTTTATTATTGCAACAGGTAACTCTACTTGTTTATTACCCAAACAATTAGTTTTTTTTTTTTTTTGGTCTAACTAAAAGTACATCATCGTCATCATCTAAATTGCTTGTTTTTTGAATGGGTACTTTTACGTTTACAGAGCAGCTGCATACACTAAGGACGAAAAGTATACCGAAGCAATCTTTGACTCTCTTAAAGCGGTTGCAATTGACCCATCTTATAGCAAGGCTTATAATCGTCTTGGCTTTGCTTATCATGCTCAAGGAAATTACATGGACGCAATTGAAAAAGGCTATAAGAAAGGTTTGTATCTATCTTACAAACTGTAACATCAATCAAAAGATTACTTTCTTTTTATTATGTTCAATTATTGTTCTTTTAATTAATTAATGGAGCATTTTTGAGTTAATGAGAGTTATCATCATGTGAACTTGTTAATCAGTTTATATATGTATATTATAATCTGGTTTTCATGCATGTAGCCTTGGAATTGGATCCAAATAATGAAACTATAAAAGGAAATATTCAGGTTAGTACAGCTATTCATTTAAAATACAAACCAATGTGATCCTTTGTGTATTTCTATCATTTACAAGTGTTGGTATCATAATTAATTCCTATTCTTATTGTATGTATATCACAGAAAGCCTTGAGTGAAGAGAAGGGTGCTGATGATTTCTCTGTTGATGAAGGTATATATATATATATATATATATATATATATATATATATATATATATATATATATATATATATATATATATGGGTACATGAAGATAATTTGTACTGATTGATTTTCTTTCTTCTTTCTGCTACTTTTGGACCCCGAAGTTGTTCAATCATCATCCAAGAACAATGAAAGTGGCTCTTCTTCTTCTTCTTCTTCTTCCCAAAATAGCAGGAATCATCCTCAGTTTGATCTTGATGCATTCGCAGTAATGTTCTCTCCTTGCACCTATGTTTTTTTCAACTTTTTTTTCCTTTCTATATTCAATATGCTTTTTCTGATGATCTTACTTGTTCGTGAGAAGTTTCAAGCAGATTCACTCAATTCTATGTCTCCTGAGAAGATAAAATCTCTGGTAGTAATCTTCTGTCTTCTTGTTCTTATGTTTTTTTTTTTCAATTTCGGGTTATGGTGTCTATTCAAATATATTTTTCTTATGTTTTACTTGTAACACTTGTTATGTAGTTTGAAGACGAACCACAGGATCCCATCAGTAAGTTTTGATTCTTGTAATTACTAGTATTAGTTATCCTCTTATGTCACTAAGTTTTATATATGTTATTAACTTTCATGAATGACAGCGGAGAGTGAGGTTGAACTTCTTGCTCAATTTGGTGATGCGCTAGAAAAGGCTTGCTTTTTCCCGACTACACTGAATGAATTTGAGGTGAAGTTACAGACAGCTTGGATGTTTGAAAGTGCTTTACAGGTATGCTATTAACTATTAACTACATAAAAAAATTATGTAAATTACATCAGACTTTATATTTGAATCACATTAATATTTGTGTGTGCAACAAACTTAATTTTTGCCAATTTTGAATCGTCTTATCCTTGATTGAAAACATTAATACGTTTTTTATTTATTAATATTAATTTAATTCAAATGTTCTTAGGAGGAACTCTTTGAGTGTATATTTTCATAGATATGTTTCTTCGCATATCTTGAATTGTGGCTTAAATGGCTATCATCAACTCGTAAGGTTTTTATCGTATTTCACACACAATACTTCATAGTTTCCAAATTATTATTATTATTATTCTTTTGAAAAGCCGTACTTTCCAAATTATTTCTCCATTATGTTATACTTGTAGTATTTATATTTTTTTGTCAAAACCTGAATTTTAAGAAGCTTTGCCTATTGAGCTTAACATTCTTATCTCTTAAATTTAAAATGTTGAACCAGTTACTCAAATAGGTTCATTTTTCGCCTTAATGATATTTTGGTGTTACATGCTAGTTTTGAACTTTGAAGGTATCTTATAATTTCTTTAAGTAAAAGATAGACTAGTTATAGTTTAATTCTGATATACAAAGAAAATTTACTCCTAATGACATTATTCTTTGAAGATACTCAGTTTTGTCAAAACATTAAACTTTAACTATTTAAATTAAATCTTGAAGAAACTAAATTTTTAAAAATTCAATACTTTAAGGAACTGAAAAATTCTGGTGTTTGGGAGTTTGTTCTTATGTTTCTACGGTTCTTGTGTACTTTAAGGAACTGAAAAATTCTGGTGTTTGGGAGTTTGATCTTCAAAAGATGGCTGATACCTTCAAGTTGAAAGGTAATTATTTGCGAATGTGATCATCATGGCTTTTACTTGTATATCTTAATATATTTATTTATTACTATTACTATTACTTAAAAAAGATGGTTAAGTAGAAATGTAAATAGTATCAAAGTATACTACTTCATTCAATTAGGAACTTTGTTTTCATGCATGCAGGTAACAAATGTATGGGAAATAAGTTTTACACAGATGCAATAGGGCATTACAGTGCTGCTATTGCACTTTTTAACGATAATGCTGTTTATTATTGCAACAGGTAACTACTTATTTATCACCCAAACAATTAGAGTTTTTTTTATCTAACTAAAAGTACATTATCATCATCATCTAAAGTACTTTTTGCGAATGGGTTTTTACGTTTACAGAGCAGCTGCTTTCACTCGGACCAAACAATATACAGAAGCAAAAGTCGACTGTTTTAAAGCAGTTGCAATCGACCCGTCTTACAGCAAGGCTTATAGTCGTCTTGGCTTTGCTTATCATGCTGAAGAATATTATGTAGACGCCATTAAAAGCTATAAGAAAGGTTTGTACATATCTTACAAACTGTAACATCAATCAAAAGATGACTGATTTATTATGTTCAATTATTCTTTTAATTTATTTATGGGGCATTTTGAGTTGATGAGAATTATCACCATGTGAACTTGTTAAACAGTTTTTTTAAATATATTTTAATCTGGTTTTCATACATGTAGCTTTGGAATTGGATCAAGATAATGAAACCATAAAAGGAAATCTCCGGGTTAGTACATGTTTTGGTTTAATTGTATATGAATGATGAATGATGAATGATGATATGATATTTTTCATATGAGCTTTGGCTTTGGTTGACTATCAATCAATATTCAATACTTGTATAGGCATCTGAGAAGAAACTCATGGAAAAGCTAGGATCTGTATTTCAGAGGTATGGATTGGTGAGTTAGGATCTGCATTTCATCACATGTTTGGTGATGGAAATGGAACACAAGACACAACCCTCGTGGAAACTAAACACCTGACGGTTTTTGGAAACTAGGTTTTGTTGTTCATAATTGGTATTTGTTGCAAATGTTTGGTTGTGTTGGGAGTAAACTAATGTAATGGTGACTATGATATCCAAGTACTGGGGATTTTGGATTTTCGGTAAACCTTAAATTTACTTGCTTTCACTGGTTAGAAAACATGTTATCTAGGTCTTCCTTACAGAGCGAAATGAGGAAATGGCCAACTTGATTGCCGTGTTTGGTGTTCCTTTATAATAATATAATAATAATAATAATAATAATAATAATAATAATAATAATAATAATAATTATTATTATTATTATTATTATTATTATTATTATTATTATTATTATTATTATTATTATTATTATTATTATTTGGTCCTACAACCCTTGGTTTCTAAAATCAGAAATAATTTTGAGGTTTGTCTTCAGGCGTGGTATTTGGATGATGGTACTATTATTGGGGACACTTTGGTGGTGGGGAAGGTTTTGCATTTGATTATGGAGGATGGGCCTCGTTTTGGGCTGCATCTCAACGTTGAAAAAACAGAAATTTTCTGGCCTACGGAGGACCCTCGCAGCAGGCAAGTAGGTGTCTTTCCTCCTAATATTGCTCGGCCTTTAAATGGTGTTAAGTTGCTTGGGGCCCCCGCAAGTTCCGATCCTGGTTTTAGTAGTGAACTGGTGATGCAAAGGGTGACCAAGTCCATTGCGCTTATGGATAAGGTTGCTAAGCTTGATGATCCTCAGTGTAAGTTGTTGTTGCTTAGGGCATGTACGGGAGTTTCTAAACTCTACTTTTCCTTGCGTACTTGTCCTCCTAGTATATTTGAGGCGGCTCAACGCGCTTTCGATGGAGCCCTTCGATCTTCCTTGGAGCGTATTGTTACTGCTTCAGGGTCTGGGTTTGGTGATTGGCAGTGGCGGCTTGCCACCTTGCCATTTGCATTTGGAGGGCTTGGTGTTTATTCTGCGGAAGATGTTCGTCATTATGCTTTTCTGGCTTCTCGATTACAGTCTGCTGGATTGCAGACCAAGCTACTACGTCATGCGAGTATTGTTGGTCTTGGTCGTGCTTTTGAAGATGCATTGGGTCTGTTTAATAAAACAGTTGGGTTTGATATTTTAGGTAATCCGAGTGAGGTCGCTGCCCCAATACTCATGAAGAAATTGGCAGATGTTTATTTCACAAAGGTTACCGCTTCTGCAGAATTCACTTTTTCGTTATCTCCCCGACAATCGGCCTTATGGAAATCACAGCAGAGTGATCACACCTCTGCTTGGCTAAGGGCAGTCCCTATTTTGGGGTTGGGTCAGACGATGAACGCAAAGACTTACCGATGTGTGTTGTGCTACCGGTTAGGTGTTCCTTTGTTCTCTATCTCGACGGCATGCTCTGCCTGTTCAAGGGTTTTTACTGGGGATATTTTCGGGGATCACGCGGTGTCTTGTGCTGGTATGGTGGGTATTAAGCATCGACATAATATTGTCCGGGATTCCCTTGTTGATGTTTGTTATCGATCTGGGATTTCAGCGAGAAAGGAGGTTGACATTGGGTTGTCTGGAGGGAACGACAGAGCCCTCAGACTTGCAGATGTGTTACTTTATTCCTGGGATTGTGGTCGCGATGTTTGTGTTGACTTGACTGGATCTTCTCCTTTGACACAGTCTGGGCTTTCTGACTTTGTCCCTGGACGTGCTGTGATTGATGCGGCTCGTCGGAAGCGGGTCAAGTACGAATCTAGTTGTCTGGCGATTGGTTATGGTTTCATTCCTTTCTCATTTTCTTCCCTTGGGGAATTAGAGAAGGAGACTGTTTCTTTGCTAAAGCGGGTTCAAAAGAGTTCGATGGCGCAAGATATTGGTGACGGTGCTGCTGCTCATATTTTTACTAGGATAGGTTTTGCTATTGCTAGAGGTGTGGGGGCCCAGATTGTCTCTAGCTTCCCACTAATTTTTTGTAAGTTTTAAAACTTTTAAGTTTATAATAATAATATAATAATAATAATAATATAATAATAATAATAATAATAATAATAATAATAATAATAATAATAATAATAATTATTATTATTATTAAAACTTACAAAAAATTAGTGGGAAGTCTAGAGACAATCTGGGCCCCCACACCTCTAGCAATAGCAAAACCTATCCTAGTAAAAATATGAGCAGCAGCACCGGCACTAATATCTTGCGCCATCGAACTCTTCTGAACCCGCTTTAGCAAAGAAACAGCATCCTTTTCTAATTCCCCAAGGGAAGAAAATGAGAAAGGAATGAAACCATAACCAATCGCCTGACAGCTAGATTCGTACTTGACCCGCTTCCGACGAGCCGCATCAACCACAGCACGTCCAGGGACAAAGTCAGAAAGCCCAGACTGTGTCAAAGGAGAAGACCCTGTCAAGTCAACACAAACATCGCGACCACAATCCCAGGAATAAAGTAACACATCTGCAGGTCTGAGGGCCCTGTCGTTCCCTCCAGACAACCCAATGTCAACCTCCTTTCTCGCTGAAATCCCAGATCGATAACAAACATCAACAAGGGAATCCCGAACAACATTATGTCGATGCTTAATACCACCATACCAGCACAAGACACCGCGTGATCCCCGAAAATATCCCCAGTAAAAACCCTTGAACAGGCAGAGCATGCCGTCGAGATAGAGAACAATGGAACACCCAACCGGTAGCACAACACACATCGGTAAGTCTTTGCGTTCATCGTCTGACCCAACCCCAAAATAGGGACTGCCCTTAGCCAAGCAGAGGTGTGATCACCCTGCTGCGATTTCCATAAGGCCGATTGTCGGGGAGATAATGAAAAAGTGGATTCTGCAGAAGCGGTAACCTTTGTGAAATAAACATCTGCCAATTTCTTCATGAGTATGGGGGCAGCGACCTCACTCTGATTACCTAAACTATCAAACCCAACCGTTTTATTAAACAGACCCAATGCATCTTCAAAAGCACAACCAAGACCAACAATACCCGCATGACGTAGGAGCTTGGTCTGCAACCCAGCAGACTGTAATCGAGAAGCCAGAAAAGCATAATGACGAACATCTCCCGCAGAATAAACACCAAGCCCTCCAAATGCAAATGGCAAGGTGGCAAGCCGCCACTGCCAATCACCAAACCCAGGCCCTGAAGCAGTAACAATACGCTCCAAGGAAGATCGAAGGGCTCCATCGAAAGCGCGTTGAGCCGCCTCAAATATACTAGGAGGACAAGTACGCAAGGTAAAGTAGAGTTTAGAAACTCCCGTACATGCCCTAAGCAACAACAACTCACACTGAGGATCATCAAGCTTAGCAACCTTATCCATAAGCGCAATGGACTTGGTCACCCTTTGCATCACCAGTTCACTACTAAAACTAAGATCGGAACTTGCGGGGGCCCCAAGCAACTTAACACCATTTAAAGGTCGAGCAATATTAGGAGGAAAGACACCTACTTGCCTGCTGCGAGGGTCCTCCGTAGGCCAGAAAATTTCTGTTTTTTCAACGTTGAGATGAAGCCCAAAACGAGGCCCATCCCCCATAATCAAATGCAAAACCTTCCCCACCACCAAAGTGTCCCCAATAATAGTGCCATCATCCAAATACCACGCCTGAGGACAAACCTCAAAATTATCTATTATTATTATTAAACCTCCCTAACATGATTTGAAAAACTCATATGTTAGTTTAACTACTAATCTGCCTATTAGCGGGATTATTATCTGCAAATTTGGATACTTTTGAGCGTATTAGTCTGATATAATAACTGACATGGCACATATTTTGAGTAATAAACTACTCTAATAGTTAGGAGTTTAGGACGATACTCTTCTAAAAGTGGCTGGCGCTGGTAACTAATTAGCTTCGGTTATTGGTGCCTCGAAGGATGAAGTTCTTCTTTCGGTGGTGTTCTCTAAACAGTTCGAATCAATTCAAACTGCTCTTGACGAAGCCGGTTTGTTTACCCATAGTAGTAAAAGGAATGTACAAATGGACGACATTTTCAACCCCTAGATATCGAGAGGCCAGTGGGAGTGATGGATGTTGATGCTATTGGTTCTTATTCCATCTCGGGTGCAGTTGCAAGTGGACGGGATGTGGGATTAAATCTTGCCCTTGCAGTGGTAAGTTTTGTGAAGAATTGTGTGTCATTGCGTGGGAGAACATCCAAAGATGTAAGGCGCGTTGATAGTGATGCCAATGGGTTATGGATGTGTCTAACAAGAAGCAAAAAAAAAAGGTTTCAGGCAATGACGGGTCATTATCTTTGTGGGAAATGTACTAGGTTTCGCTGTTCATAATTGGTTATGGTTGGTTTTAAGATAGGATTCTCTGGTAATTTTTGGTATTTGTTGCCAAATGGTTGGTTGTATTGGGAGTAAACTAATGTAATGGTGTCTAAGGTATCCAAGTACTGGGGATTTTGAATTTTTGATAACCTTAATTCTACCTAGTTAGAAAACATGTTATCTAGGTCTTTCTTACAGATCGAAATGAGGAAATGGCCAACTTGATTGACGTGTTCCTTTATAAGTACTCTGTTATTATTATTAAACCTCCCTAACATGATTGGAAACAAACTCAAATGTTAGTTTAACACCACTACCCTGCCTATTATTATCTGCAAATTTGGATACTATTGAGCGTAATGGTCTGAAATAATAACTGACATGGCACCTCTTTTGTAATAAACTAGTCTAATAATAACTGACATGGCACCTCATGGGCTGATGGATCTCTTATATTTTATACTCCGTATATTACGTATATATCAACATAAACTGTATTGGACCTTAGAAAAACTTAATATACCTGTGTGGCTGTGTATCATATTTGGTATTCATTTGTTAGAAAACCTGGTATCTAGGTCTATATACACCAGACCAAGGTCATATAATATATAATTATCACATTGCATCATAACTTATTGCAAACGAAATGTCAAGGTTTATACTAATACGAACTGTATTTAATAATTCTAAGTATATGATATATGTTGATATATGATTAGTCTAATGGTTTTATTAAGATGTCCTTTAGAACAAACAAAAGGCATATAATTCAAAGTGACCAAATCAAATACTCCTACTAAAAAGACAAAACCTTCCATAAGCAAAGTAACTGAACCACAACAAACAATTTATATACTACTACTACTACTACTAAAAACCCAAAAAGTTAGATCATTATAGGTACATAAAATGTCATCGAATATTCAATAATGAACTCCCATGAGCGTTACGTATCCACGCTGATGCGCCAATAATTCAAAAAATCTTTTTTTTTCTTTTGAACGGCCATAATATATTAAACTAAAACGCTCCCTAGCAAGATGCTAGAAGAGAAATTACAAAGGCTGTAGACGCCACAAATTCCAATTGAAAATTTGATGACCTCTATGTTTTAGCCAATTAAAAGAATACAATTGAATTACATCAAAAAGCATACATTTTCTAAGAACTATGTCATTAAATACGATGCCGTTTCTAAATCGCCTTAACACCCAAAGAAGTGTGGTAACGATGGAGATGATACGTGTCTTGCAACTGACCGAGGATTGATGAGTCTCGAACAAAGTAACAAAAGCCGACCAAGATGAAAAAATAGGCATATCGCATCCCATCCACCTTCTAACCTTTGACCATAGATCCGAAGCCAATGAACAACCAAAGAACAAATGATCACGATGCTCAATAACTTCATTACATACCGGGCACGTAACCGAATTAATCTCTAACCCAACCGAACTTAAATTCCATCTCAAAGGTAGTTTATCAAGCTTGAACCTCCACAAAAAAATATTGACTTTTCGTGGAAGAAACTTATACCAAGTGGTCGTGGACTGGTTCGATGGAAGCAGGTTAAAATCAATGCAATCTTGTGCAGATTTAACCGAAAACGTACCCTCCGGAGACAGGCCCCAAATCCATGTATCCTCCCGATCGTGGAACTGGATCTGCTCAATTTCTTGCCGCATCATATCGAGTAATTCAAAATTCCTGCTACCGATTTGCTCCCTCGACCAAACCCAATTCCACCCATTATTCATTCGTTTTGCAGCCACCATGTCATCTTTATAAACGTCAAGGTGAAAGAGTCGATTGAACCGAGAAGCTAACGATCTAGAGCCCGTCCAAATGTCATGCCAAAACCGTACAAATTCACCACTTCCCACCTGAATTTTGATGACATCAGAAGGTAACAAACCTACTCCAAAAGTATTGTTACAAGCTGATACAATATTAGCCCAGGGGCTGTTACCAACTGCTCGCTCGAACACTTCACCATGAATAGATTTGATGACCCGCACCCATAAGTCACGTGAACAATGAATGAACCGCCATTTCCATTTATGTAGCAATGCAAGGTTAAAAGCTTTTAGACTTCCAACATTCAAACCCCCTTGACTAAATGGAGCTAAAATAATGTCTCACTTCACCCAAGCCATCTTTCTTTTAGAAGTTGTACTTCCCCAAAAAAATCGAGAACGCATTGCTTCAAGAGACTTAAGTGTTGAGAAAAGGTGACACCGAATTATAGCAAACCGCTAGTAATAATTGAAATAATGACAATAATAGGACACCGAGATTTAACGTGGAAAATCCCAATAGGGTAAAAACCACGGGCAAGGAAAGAAAACGTTTCACTAATAAGAATAATAGGAATTACACTTCTCTCTAATTAAAAGGATAAGTATCAAACTTTATATCTCTTGTAATTAGGAGATTAATACTCACAACTCTTTATTTATCTATTAGAATACAAGATTGAAGAATGAATATGGGATGATGAATGAGCTATCTGGTACATCTATTTATAGTAATAGAATGAGATTGGTGAAGGAGTCTGCCATCACATTCATACGTATGAAATGATATATTGCCTACCAAAAGAATAGTACCACCAAACATTCTTATTTTCACATGTGGTGTTTGACTCACCCACTACTACCAAACATTCAATATATTTGACAATCTCCCACTTGAAGATTCGATTGAAGCTCAATCAGTCTTCACACGATAATCCTTACTTGCCAATGATGTTGCTTACGTTTCCGCTAGTCCGCATGAGGAACGGCACCAAATAAACTTGTCATGATTGATTGACTTTGTTAGAAAATCAGCCACATTTTTATCAGTATGAATTTTATGCATATCCACGGTTCCTTCTTCCACTTTCTCACGAACGAAGTGATACTGAACTCGTATATGCTTTGTCTTTGAATGAAATGCTGGATTCCTTGCAAGATGCAAGGCACTCTGTTGTCACAAAATAGAGTGATATTCTTTTGTTTGTGTCCGAGTTCCTCCAACAACATCTTCAACCATACTGCCTCTTTAGTAGTTTGAGTAGCTGCTACATATTCTGCCTCTGTTGTTGACGTCGCCACAACTGACTGCAGTTTTGAAACCCAGCTTACTATTCCACCACAAAGTGTGAAAACATATGCAGTGGTAGATTTACTTTTATAGATATCACCTGCATAATCTGAATCAACATACCCTTTGACAATAAATTTCGGTTCCCCATAACATAATGCAACATCTAAGGTTCCCTTGATGTATTTAAGGATCCTCTTTACCGCATTCCAATGCTCTTTACCAGGATTCGCCATGTACCGACTAACTACTCCCACTGCATGTGCAATGTCTGGTCTTGTCCATATCATTGCGAACATTAAACTTCCCACTGCTGATGCATACGGTACGCGAAACATCTCCTTCCTCTCGTATTCACTGCTAGGACACATAACGGAGGATAACTTGAGATTAGTAGAAAGTGGGGTAGAGATTGGCTTACTATCTTGCATATTGAAGCGATGCAAGACTTTCTTCAAATAATTCTTTTGAGAAAGCCAAATCTTCCTATTATCTCTGTCTCGGTGAATTTGCATCCCTAGAATCTTGTTTGCGGCACCCAAGTCTTTCATTTCAAACTCCCTAGCCAATTGAGCCTTCAGCTTATTAATACGATCTTTGTTGGGGCCTGCAACCAACATGTCGTCTACATATAACAGCAAAATGACAAAATCATTGTCCCCAAACCTCTTGAAATATGCACAAGGGTCTGCATAAAGTCTGTTATATTCAAGGCTCATTATGAAAGAATCAAATCTCTTGTACCAACATCTCGGCGCCTGTTTGAGACCATACAGAGATTTCTTTAACCTGCAAACCAAGTTCTTTTTTCCTTGTAGTTCAAAACCTTCTGGTTGAAGCATATAAATTTCTTCTTCAAGATTTCTATGAAGAAATGCAGTTTTCACATCTAGCTGCTCTAGATGCAAATCAAATGTAGCACACATCGCTAGAACTACTCGAATTGTTGTAAGTCGAACCACATGAGAAAATATTTCATTAAAGTCCGTACCTTCTTTCTGAGCATATCCTTTAACCATCAGTCTTGCACGATACCGCTCCACGTGATCATCGCCATTTCGCTTGATCTTATACACCCATTTATTTTCAATAGGTTTTCTACCTTTCGGCAATGGCACAAGTTCCCATGTTTTATTTTTATGAAGAGTTTCAATTTCTTCCTGCATAGTTGTCATCCACTGAGATGCATCTGAATGATTTAGTGCCTCGCGAAGAGTTGTTGGCTCTCCTTCCTCTGTTAGAAGACAATATGCAACATTGCTTTCCATAATGTAATCTGAGTGCCACCCTGGACGTTTCCTTTCCCGATTAGAAATACAAGTCGCTGGAGCTTCATCAACGACTACTTGATTTTCATCATGCTCTGGTACTGCTTCAGAAGAATCTTTATGAAATTCGCTACCCACCTGTATCGGTATAGTTTCTTTTGAAGTGCTAACATCTTCAAGATCTTTGTCTTCTGTAAGGCAACATCTCTGCTGATGACTACTTTGTGGGCAGTGGGGTCCCACAAGCGATACCCCTTAACTCCATCAGCATATCCCATGAACAAACACTTTCTGGACTTTGGATCCAACTTTGTCGTTTCTTGAGAATTGTACATTGCGTACACAGGACTTCCAAATACATGAAGGTCAGAATAATCAACTAGTTTTCCAGTCCACATCTCCATCGGTGATTTCAACTCAATTGCAGTTGATGGTGACCGATTTATCACGTAACAGGCAGTACTTACTGCTTCTGCCCAGAATGATTTTTCCAAGCTTGCAGTTGCCAACATCGCCCTTGTTCTATCTAATAAGGTTCTGTTCATCCGCTCTGCCACTCCATTTTGCTGAGGAGTGTATGCCGTCGTGAACTGCCTTTTGATACCTTCTTGTTTGCAGAACTTATCAAATTCTTCACCAGTGTATTCTCCTCCATTATCCGTCCTTAAACACTTGATCTTTTTACCAGATTCAAGTTCAACACGCGCTTTGTAAACTTTGAAAACTTCAAACACATCTGCCTTCCTCTTGATTGGGTACACCCAACATCTCCTAGTGTAATCATCAATAAACGATACAAAATATTTTGCTCCTCCTAGGGATTGAACTGGTGCTTGCCACACATCAGAGTGAACCAATTCTAGAATCAATTTACTTCTAGAATTTGATGTGTTAAACTTCAGGCGATGCTACTTGCTGATTACACAATGCTCACAGAAAGGTAGCGATACCTTTGTAAGACCAGGAATAAGATTTCTTTCAACAAGAATCTTCATACCTTGCTCAAACATGTGTCCAAGCTTTTGATGCCATGTCATAGCAACTTTATCACTTGAAATATTCGAAGCAACAGATGAAAGGACCCGTTCATATACATTATTGTAATGACCCGCACTTTTTCGATCATTCTATACTTGTAAGATTAATATTTACATAAATTAAACCTTACCAACATGATAAGCAATCCAAATTGTTGAGATTTATGTTTTTGAAAAGAGTTTTACACAACGTTTGACCGTCTAGTTTGACCGATGATATCACGAACTATATAACATATGATAATTATACGTTTGTGTATATATATGTATATATACATATTTAACATGATCTAAGAATGTTTTAATATCGCATTTTGTATTAATAACAATAAGTTATATGTATATTTTGAAACTACTAACTTAAGTTTTCAAAACGATAACCATACGCAACGTTATTTGACTTAAATACTTATGACCTATAATGTTTATACATATATCGTATAAGTAATGAATTTAATCACTTTTAAGAACTTAAATACATAAAACCATATAAGTGTATTCACAAAAGATAGCTATATTTGAATCCTCATTCCATTTTTCACAAAATTTCTATACGTATATCTAGAGTATATGTACTCGTATCATACGCAGCTTCTAGAAGTATTTACTATTGGTATATACCAATAGAAATCTTCAATTATTGGAATAATATGTCATTCATGACATAATAAATTTTAACTTATCTTAGATATTTTCACTAAAAACCAAATTTTCAAGCCTATAAATAAGCACCATTTCTAACTCATTTTTTACACATTCATTTTCCAAATTTTACTTCCAATTTTCACACACACTTGCAAGAACTCTCTCAACTTTTATTTTACTACTTCTTTCCAGCAACTTTACATTTTAAACTTGAGGTAAAAACTCTACTTCAACTCTTTTTCAATTCATATATTTATAGCTATATATATAAGAGTTTATAAACTAGAACATAGTTTGAATGATTTCAAACTTGTTCGCAAACTAAATAGATCCTTCTAACTTAACTTTTAAAATACTTCAAGACCTGTAATATAACTTAAAAATATGCTAATTTAACAAGGTATAACTTGGTTTTTCAAAGAACACCTTAAAAACTGTTTTTACGACGTCGGAGTGCAACCGGGGGCTGTTTTGGGTTGGATAATTAAAAACCATCTTAAACTTTGAATTAGAGGTTTATTTTCTGGAAAAATTATTTTTACTATGAATATGATAACACATAAAAATTTCATGATTTAACTCAAAGTATAAGTATTTTTAGAAAAATAATCATTTAAGGTTGTTTACATGATGGAAAATGATTAACTTCATAAGTTTCACTAAAGTTTGACCTATGACCTGTGATTTCGAATACAAACTAAGGTATTTACAGTTCATAGTCTTAAAGAGGGACTCGATCCAAGGAAGTGGCAAGTTGAATCAACGAAAACGGAGTTGTAACGAAGAAACTATGACCAAAACGAGATCGGATATCTAAGACTAGTTTGGCTACGAAAATAATTGGAGAAAATTAAATAAATCACATCTTTTTAAAATAACATGATATTTTATATATATGTACTCATAATTTAATTTTATATGGTTCAGGATCACCCGTAAACAATACGAGAAGATTAATCATAAGATCCCATGATTGTACGCAACACGTCATTTGACAACACCGGTACTTTATGTACGCAACACGTCATTTGACAACACCGGTACCATGGGTCAAGATTAATCTCGACCAATACATATACGATGGGGGTTTTTATTTATTTCATTGGGGGTTTATTAAACACCTAAAAATGAACCATTAAAATTGAATTACTAACATCGGACTGCTAACTACGGACTAAGAAATTATTAAAACTATTAAAAGTATAAAAATTATATATATGTGACGATTGTTTAAAATAGAAATATATTGATAAACTATATATGGATAGGTTCGTGATATCAATCGGAGACCAAGTCGAAATTACATATCTTCAAGACGAAAGTGAGTATATAGTCCCACTTTTAAACTCTAAATATTTCGGGATGAGAATACATGTATTTTATGTTTTACGTTATGGACACAAGTAACTGAAAAATATATTCTACGTTGAGTTGTACCACTGGCATACTTCCCTGTAGCTTGGTAACTAATATTTACAGCGGTATTGTAAACGCGAATCCTGTTGATAGATCTATCGGGCCTGACAACCCCAACCGGACTGGACGACCAGTATTCAACGGTTGCACAGTACTTCGTTTCGTGACTACACTTGGTACGGTGTAGTAAGATTTCATAATAAAGGGAATATGCGACGTGATTAAATGTTAAGTATGGTTACCAAGTGCTCAACCACTTAGAATATTTTTATTAAACTGTTTATATATGAAATCTTGTAGTCTATATATATATTGCTGCCGGCACTAAACCTATATCTCACCAACTTTATGTTGACGTTTTAAACATGTTTATTCTCAGGTGATAATTAGAAGTTTCCGCTGCATTATGTTGAATTTGAGCAGGATCTTGCGTACGCATATTTGTGTCAAAAATAAAACTGCATACCCGAGGATTTGTGTTGTAAAATATACTAGAAATCGTGTTGTTATCATTATTTGTAAAGTTTGTAAGTCGAAGATTATCGCTAAACGATAATCATCTTTCTATCGTCTAAAGCTTGTATCAAAAATAAGATTTGTGGTTTGTAATGTAAAATATATGCAGTTTTCTTTTAAAAATGTCTCATATAGAGGTCAATACCTCGCAATGAAATCATACGTTATCTAACTCGTTCTTAGGGTTAAGGACGGGTTATGACATGTGGTATCAGAGCGGTGGTCTTAGCGAACCAGGTTTGCATTAGTGTGTCTAACTGATAAGTCGTTTGGATACATTAGTAAGTCTGGACTTTGACCGGGTCTGATTTAAAAACCATTGCTTATCATTGTTGGTTAAAATTTATATGTAAATATTATGTAGTACTAATGGGTTAGTTGTTGTGTGATAGATGTCGGGCTCAAAACTTGTTATCACATTCAGCGACTCCGAACCAGAATCTTCAGATGGTGTTCCAGTCATTAACCTATCCAATGACGAAAATAATATCTTTGGGGAAGACTCACAAATTCCGGATGAACCGAATATAGAGAACCCGGAAAGTGAACCCGAGGAGGAAAGTGAACCCGAGGAGGAAAGTGAACCCGAGGAGGAAAGTGAACCCGAGGAAGAAATACAGGAAATTACAAAAGAAGAGTTCGAACTAGGAAAGAAACGAAAGGCTAATGAATTAGAAAATTCAAATCCTGAGTTTAATAAGGATGATGTGGCACCAACTCCACTAGACACTACCACCCCTATTCCCGCTATTCCTATTCATTCTATCCCGGCATCCAGTTCCTCAGTCCCACAGCCAAAATATAGGCAGACAGCCAGGATAAGCGTTAAGCGATTCTCTGAACCTAAACGTCCTAGAAAATAGACCAAACGATGCGCTGCCGTATTAAACCATGGGATCATATAATGTTTTGTATAATATTATCAGTGTGGTTTGCTTAATGTTCGATGTAAGATAAGCATATGTAAAAATAGTGAAGTGTGAAATGCAATAATTTTCCATGGTTAAGTATTATTTAGATGGTAGTAATTGATTCTGTACTAAGCTATTAAGTATGGACATTAACGGGTAGGTACTACCCTAGATATAATTATAAAACGCTAATAAGAAGAAAAGGCTTTTATAATAATACCTGGTTCATATTATTAATAAGCTATAATGTACTGTAAATATACACTACATCTATAATATTCCATGTGAATAATTATTTTCTTTTCATTCTTATAGAAGAATATGGCGCGATTGAACCGAATGACGGAACAAGAAATCCAGGAACTCATCAATCAGCGAGTGAACGACAGAATGTTATGGGTCGAGGCTGCAAGAGGTGCTGCAGTTAACCCAAATCCTCGTGTGGGGTGCACTTACAAAACTTTTCAAGCTTGCAAGCCCTCATCATTCAGTGGAACAGAAGGACCGATCGGTTTAACCCGGTGGATAGAAAAGATGGAAACTGTGTTCAAAATCAGTGGTTGTGTTGAAAAGGACATGACCAAATACGCATCGTGCACTTTACAAGATAGTGCACTCACGTGGTGGAAAAATTATGTGAAGGCTGTAGGAGGAGATGTAGCTTATGATACTCCGTGGGAAGAATTCAAAACAATGTTAATCAATGAATATTGTCCAAGGAACGAGGTTAGGAAGTTGGAAGATGAGTTACGAAGTCTGAAGGTTATTGGTACTGAAATCACCAACTACAATCAGCGATTCATGGAATTAGTTTTGCTATGTCCTGAATTGGTTCCAACCGAAGAACGGAAGATTGAAATGTACAAAGATGGTTTGCCCAAAAAGGTCAAAGCAAATGTTACAGCATCGAAACCTAAGACAATTCATGAAGCTATAACCATGGCAAACGAGCTAATGGATCAGGTCATCATGGATAAGAAAGTATCCAATACTGATGTGAAGGTATCAGGTAACAAAAGAAAGTGGAATGGAAATTATGATCGAGGTAACCAACAACAATCTTTTAAGAAACAAGAAAACACGCAAGGTACGGGTAGTGGTTTAAGCTTTGGTTATAAAGGACAAAATCCTTTATGCAACCGATGTCACAAACATCACTTTGGTTACTGTAGTGTGGTATGCAACAAATGTAATCGACAGGGTCATCTTGCTGAAGATTGTAGGGCTCTCGTTACGAATACAAATGGTGCCAAGACTCCTGCCACCAACGCAAATAGAACTGCTTTGGCTACCATTACTTGTTTTGGGTGTGGAAAACAAGGCCACTATAAGAGCCAGTGCCCGAATCCAGAGAAGAATATCGGACCTGCACGTGGAAGAGCATTTGTTATTAATGCTAAAGAGGCATGTGAAGACCCGGAGCTTGTTATGGGTACGTTTACCATTAATAACTTATCCGCATCTATTATATTTGATACTGGTGCTGATAGAAGTTACGTGTGTAGAGACTTTCACGCTAAATTGAATTGTTCATCATTACCTCTCGATGCTAAGTACATGATTGAGTTAGCTAATGGTAAACTAATTAAAGCCGATAAAATTTGCCGTGATTGTAAAATAAATTTAGCCGGAGAAATGTTTAAAATTGACTTGATACCCGTAGAATTAGGAAGTTTTGATGTAATAGTCGGCATGGACTGGATGTCCAAAATAGGAGCTGAAGTTGTGTGCGCCAAGAAGGCAATTCGCATTCCTCGTAAGGATAAAACGCCAGTAATGATTTATGGAGAGAAGGGTAACTCAAAGCTAAAACTCATTAGTTATTTGAAAGCTCAAAAGTGCTTGAAGAAAGGGTTCTATGCTATCTTAGCACATGTTAATAAAGTCGAAACAAAGGAAAAAGTGAAGAGCATCAATGACGTGCCTGTGGCAAGAGATTTTCCTGAAGTCTTTCCGGAAAAGTTGCCGGGATTACCTCCATTTAGATCTGTAGAATTTCAAATAGATTTAGTACCAGGAGCTGCACCAGTGGCTCGTGCTCTATATAGACTTGCACCGTCCGAGTTAAAAGAACTTCAGAGTCAGTTAAAAGAATTACTGAATCATGGATTCATACGACCAAGTACTTCACCGTGGGGAGCTCCGATTCTATTTGTTAAAAAGAAAGATGGATCTTTTAGGATGTGTATAGATTATCGTGAATTAAATAAGTTAACTATCAAGAATCGGTATCCACTACCGAGAATTGACGACTTATTTGATCAACTCCAAGGATCATGTGTGTACTCAAAAATTGACTTAAGGTCGGGCTATCATCAATTACGTGTCAAAGAAGAGGACATTCCGAAAACTGCTTTTCGGACACGTTATGGTCATTACGAATTTTTGGTCATGCCGTTTGGGTTGACAAATGCGCCAGCTGTATTCATGGACCTCATGAATCGAGTTTGTAGTCCATATTTAGATAAGTTTGTTATCGTTTTCATTGATGATATTCTTATCTATTCCAAGAGTGAGCAAGAGCATGAGCAGCATTTAAGGTTGATATTAGAGTTGTTGAGAAAAGAACAGCTATATGCTAAATTTTCTAAATGTGCTTTCTGGTTGAAAGAAGTGCAATTTCTTGGCCACGTTGTTAGTAGCAAAGGAATTCAGGTTGATCCAGCAAAAATTGAAGCCATTGAAAAATGGGAGACTCCTAAGACACCAACGCAGATACGTCAATTTTTGGGTTTAGCCGGTTATTATAGAAGGTTTATTCAAGATTTTTCCCGAATAGCTAAGCCGTTGACAGCGTTAACGCAAAAAGGGAAGAAATATGAATGGACTTCTGAGCAGGAGAGTGCATTTCAATTACTAAAGAAGAAGTTAACTACGGCGCCTATTTTATCGTTACCAGAAGGGAACGATGATTTTGAAATATATTGTGACGCTTCGCGACAAGGTTTTGGTTGCGTTCTTATGCAACGAAAGAAAGTTATTGCATACGCATCCCGACAATTGAAGATTCACGAGCGGAATTATACGACGCATGATCTAGAACTGGGAGCAGTCGTGTTTGCATTAAAGATATGGAGACACTACTTGTATGGGGTTAAATGCACTGTGTTTACTGATCATAAAAGCCTTCAACATATTTTTGATCAGAAACAGCTGAACATGAGACAACGTAGGTGGGTCGAGTTAATAAACGACTATGATTGTGAAATTCGTTATCATCCCGGGAAGGCGAACGTGGTGGCCGATGCTTTAAGCAGAAAGGAACGAGAACCAATTCGAGTACGAGCGATGAACATAAAAATTCGCATGAATCTCAACTCACAAATCAAAGAAGTTCAACGAGAAGCACTTACTAAAGAAAATATAGGAAATGAAATAATGAAGAAGTATGAGAAGCAACTCGTTATGCGGGAAGATGGAATTCGATATTTTGCAAATCGTATTTGGGTACCGAAGTTGGGTGGATTAAGGAAGTTGATATTAAATGAGGCACATAAGACAAGATACTCGATACATCCTGGAGTTGGAAAGATGTACCAAGATCTTAAGACACATTATTGGTGGCCTAATTTAAAGACAGACGTTGCAACATATGTTGGGGAATGTTTAACTTGTTCCAAAGTCAAAGCTGAACACCAGAAGCCGTCAGGGTTACTTCAACAACCAGAAATCCCAGAATGGAAATGGGATGGTATTACCATGGATTTCATCACGAAGTTACCAAAGACTGCCTGGGGATACGACACCATTTGGGTGATTGTTGATCGTCTCACCAAGTCTGCACACTTCTTGCCTATAAAGGAAACGGATAGAATGGAGAAACTATTACGATTGTATATAAAGGAAGTTGTTTCAAGGCATGGAATACCTATTTCCATTATATCCGATCGTGATAGTAGATTTACATCAAAGTTCTGGCAATCACTACAGGAGGCCCTAGGAACTCGTTTGGATATGAGTACCGCGTATCATCCGCAAACCGACGGGCAGAGTGAAAGAACGATTCAGACTCTTGAAGACATGCTAAGGGCATGTTTGATCGATTTTGGAAACGGATGGGATAAATATCTACCATTAGCAGAATTCTCGTATAATAATAGTTATCATGCGAGCATTAAAGCTGCGCCATTCGAAGCATTGTACGGAAGGAAGTGTAGATCTCCTATTTGTTGGAATGAAGTAGGAGATCGACAATTAACTGGTCCCGAGATCATACACGAAACGACTGAGAAGATAGTACAAATCAAGGAGAGATTGAAAATAGCCCGTAGTCGCCAAAAGAGCTACGCCGATGTTCGAAGGAAACCATTAGAGTTTCAGATCGGTGACATGGTTATGTTAAAGGTGTCACCTTGGAAAGGTGTAATACGTTTTGGAAAAAGGGGTAAACTAAACCCAAGGTATGTAGGCCCGTTCAAGATCATCGAACGCATTGGACCGGTAGCTTATCGACTCGAGTTACCGCAACAACTCGCCGGAGTACATAATACCTTTCACGTCTCAAACCTTAAGAAGTGTCTTGCAAAGGAAGACCTCACCATTCCTCTTGAAGAAATCCATGTCGACGAGAAACTACAATTCATCGAAGAACCAATCGAAATCATGGATCGTGAAGTTAAACGGCTCAAGCAGAGCAACATACCGATCGTTAAGGTTCGTTGGAATGCTCGAAGGGGTCCCGAGTTTACTTGGGAACGAGAGGATCAAATGAAACAAAAGTATCCACACTTGTTTCCCGATGACACAAAATAGGTACAATTTTAAAATTTCGGGATGAAATTTATTTAACGGGTAGGTACTGTAATGACCCGCACTTTTTCGATCATTCTATACTTGTAAGATTAATATTTACATAAATTAAACCTTACCAACATGATAAGCAATCCAAATTGTTGAGATTTATGTTTTTGAAAAGAGTTTTACACAACGTTTGACCGTCTAGTTTGACCGATGATATCACGAACTATATAACATATGATAATTATACGTTTGTGTATATATATGTATATATACATATTTAACATGATCTAAGAATGTTTTAATATCTCATTTTGTATTAATAACAATAAGTTATATGTATATTTTGAAACTACTAACTTAAGTTTTCAAAACGATAACCATACGCAACGTTATTTGACTTAAATACTTATGACCTATAATGTTTATACATATATCGTATAAGTAATGAATTTAATCACTTTTAAGAACTTAAATACATAAAACCATATAAGTGTATTCACAAAAGATAGCTATATTTGAATCCTCATTCCATTTTTCACAAAATTTCTATACGTATATCTAGAGTATATGTACTCGTATCATACGCAGCTTCTAGAAGTATTTACTATTGGTATATACCAATAGAAATCTTCAATTATTGGAATAATATGTCATTCATGACATAATAAATTTTAACTTATCTTAGATATTTTCACTAAAAACCAAATTTTCAAGCCTATAAATAAGCACCATTTCTAACTCATTTTTTACACATTCATTTTCCAAATTTTACTTCCAATTTTCACACACACTTGCAAGAACTCTCTCAACTTTTATTTTACTACTTCTTTCCAGCAACTTTACATTTTAAACTTGAGGTAAAAACTCTACTTCAACTCTTTTTCAATTCATATATTTATAGCTATATATATAAGAGTTTATAAACTAGAACATAGTTTGAATGATTTCAAACTTGTTCGCAAACTAAATAGATCCTTCTAACTTAACTTTTAAAATACTTCAAGACCTGTAATATAACTTAAAAATATGCTAATTTAACAAGGTATAACTTGGTTTTTCAAAGAACACCTTAAAAACTGTTTTTACGACGTCGGAGTGCAACCGGGGGCTGTTTTGGGTTGGATAATTAAAAACCATCTTAAACTTTGAATTAGAGGTTTATTTTATGGAAAAATTATTTTTACTATGAATATGATAACACATAAAAATTTCATGATTTAACTCAAAGTATAAGTATTTTTAGAAAAATAATCATTTAAGGTTGTTTACATGATGGAAAATGATTAACTTCATAAGTTTCACTAAAGTTTGACCTATGACCTGTGATTTCGAATACAAACTAAGGTATTTACAGTTCATAGTCTTAAAGAGGGACTCGATCCAAGGAAGTGGCAAGTTGAATCAACGAAAACGGAGTTGTAACGAAGAAACTATGACCAAAACGAGATCGGATATCTAAGACTAGTTTGGCTACGAAAATAATTGGAGAAAATTAAATAAATCACATCTTTTTAAAATAACATGATATTTTATATATATGTACTCATAATTTAATTTTATATGGTTCAGGATCACCCGTAAACAATACGAGAAGATTAATCATAAGATCCCATGATTGTACGCAACACGTCATTTGACAACACCGGTACTTTATGTACGCAACACGTCATTTGACAACACCGGTACCATGGGTCAAGATTAATCTCGACCAATACATATACGATGGGGGTTTTTATTTATTTCATTGGGGGTTTATTAAACACCTAAAAATGAACCATTAAAATTGAATTACTAACATCGGACTGCTAACTACGGACTAAGAAATTATTAAAACTATTAAAAGTATAAAAATTATATATATGTGACGATTGTTTAAAATAGAAATATATTGATAAACTATATATGGATAGGTTCGTGATATCAATCGGAGACCAAGTCGAAATTACATATCTTCAAGACGAAAGTGAGTATATAGTCCCACTTTTAAACTCTAAATATTTCGGGATGAGAATACATGTATTTTATATTTTACGTTATGGACACAAGTAACTGAAAAATATATTCTACGTTGAGTTGTACCACTGGCATACTTCCCTGTAGCTTGGTAACTAATATTTACAGCGGTATTGTAAACGCGAATCCTGTTGATAGATCTATCGGGCCTGACAACCCCAACCGGACTGGACGACCAGTATTCAACGGTTGTACAGTACTTCGTTTCGTGACTACACTTGGTACGGTGTAGTAAGATTTCATAATAAAGGGAATATGCGACGTGATTAAATGTTAAGTATGGTTACCAAGTGCTCAACCACTTAGAATATTTTTATTAAACTGTTTATATATGAAATCTTGTAGTCTATATATATATTGCTGCCGGCACTAAACCTATATCTCACCAACTTTATGTTGACGTTTTAAACATGTTTATTCTCAGGTGATAATTAGAAGTTTCCGCTGCATTATGTTGAATTTGAGCAGGATCTTGCGTACGCATATTTGTGTCAAAAATAAAACTGCATACCCGAGGATTTGTGTTGTAAAATATACTAGAAATCGTGTTGTTATCATTATTTGTAAAGTTTGTAAGTCGAAGATTATCGCTAAACGATAATCATCTTTCTATCGTCTAAAGCTTGTATCAAAAATAAGATTTGTGGTTTGTAATGTAAAATATATGCAGTTTTCTTTTAAAAATGTCTCATATAGAGGTCAATACCTCGCAATGAAATCATACGTTATCTAACTCGTTCTTAGGGTTAAGGACGGGTTATGACATTTATAAACGATTCACAATAGTTGATTACATCGCGAGGTATTTGACCTCTATATGATACATTTTACAAACATTGCATTTGTTTTTAAAAGACAAACTTTCTTTACATCGAAAATTGACAGGCATGTATACCATTTCATAATATCCACTATTCAACTATAAATTGACTTAATAATAATTATATTTAATGAACTCAATGACTTGAATGCAACGTTCTTCGAAATATGCCATGAAAGACTCCAATTAATATCTTTAAAATGAGCAAATGCACAGCGGAAGATTTCTTTAATACCTGAGAATAAACATGCTTTAAAGTGTCAACCAAAAGGTTGGTGAGTTCATTAGTTTATCATAATCATTCATTTTTATCATTTTAATAGACCATAAGAATTTCATTTCCAGTTCTCATAAATATACGTCCCATGCATAGAGACAAAAATCATTCATATGGATTGAACACCTGGTAACCGACATTCACAATATGCATATAAGAATATCCCCATCATTTCGGGATCCTCCTTCGGACATGATATAAATTTCGAAGTACTAAAGCATTCGGTACTTTGGATGGGGCTTGTTGGGCCCAATAGATCTATCTTTAGAGTTCGCGTCAATTAGGGTGTCTGTTCCCTAATTCTTAGATTACCAGACTTAATAAAAAGGGGCATATTCGATTTCGATAATTCAACCATATAATGTAGTTTCAATTACTTGTGTCTATTTCGTAAAACAGTTATAAAAAAACAGCGCATGCATTCTCAGTCCCAAAAATATATATTACAAAAGCATTTAAAAAGGGAGCAAATGAAACTCACGCATATAATTATTGCAAAACAGTTATTAAAGCATTTGCATGTATTCTCAGCCCAAAAATGTAATGAGTAAAAAGGATCAAATGAAACTCACCATACTGTATTTCGTAGTGAAAATACATATAACGTCATTGAACTAGTGCAAGGTTGGCCTCGGATTCACGAACCTAAATTAATTATATATAATTATATGTTGGTCAATATTTGTCTAACAATTAGGTCAGGTCATAGTGTACCACAATCCTAATGCTCGAGACTAATATGCAAAAGTCAACAAAAGTCAATTTGACTCAAAATGATTTCCAAAATTTATACATGATTATAATATATTTTAAATATCGTCGTTTTATATTTTTAAATATTTTTAAAAGATTTATTAGAGTAAATAATATAATTCATTTATTAATAAATAAAATTTTATATTAAAATTTATATAATAAAATATACTTTTATATATATTAAGTAATAAAATTTATAGGGTTCATTTAATATCATAAAGATAATATGATAGGTATTATTAAAGTAATTTATTACACGTAGTAAAATATGTTTGTATTACATATTTATTCGATAAAATAATATCTATAATGTTAGTAAGTAAAAGTTGTATTATTTTGTAATAATAATTATTATTATAAAAATATCAATATTTATAATTACTAAGGTGATATTATGATAAAACGATAATTCTAATTATGATAACTTTAATATTTACGATAATTTTTAATATTATCTTTAAAATAATAATTCTATTTAAAATGATAATAAAAATGATATTTTATAGTAACAATGACATTTCTATTAAAATGATAATTTTTGTTAAAATGATAATTTTTGTTAAAATGATAGTTTTGATACTAACGATACTTTTAATAATAATAGTAATGATAAAAATAATAAGAACGATAATTTTATCTAAATCAATATCTTATAATATTTTAAGTTCATCATGATACTCTTACTCATTATTTCCTAATCGTTTCGTTTAATAGCTTTTAATCGTCTTTTATATCGTGCTCATAATAATGATAATAATAGTAATCAAAATAATTAGGTGTTACTAATATTAGTTTTAATTACAATAATACTAATAATGATAATTACTATGACATTATTAACGATAATGATAATATAATAATAATAATAATAATAATAATAATAACAATAACTATTTTTAAATAATGATATATATATTAATAATGATAATAATAATGATAATAATAATAATAATAATAATAATAATAATAATGTAATGACCCGCACTTTTTCGATCGTTCTATACTTATAAGATTAATATTTATATAAATTAAACCTTACCAACATGATAAGCAATCCAAATTGTTGAGACTTATGTTTTCGAAAAGAGTTTTACACAACGTTTGACCGTCTAGTTTGACCGATGATATCACGAACTATACAATATATGATAATTATACGTTTGTGTATATATATGTATATATACATATTTAACATGATCTAAGAATGTTTTAATATCTCATTTTGTATTAATAACAATAAGTTATAAGTATATTTTGAAACTACTAACTTAAGTTTTCAAAACGATAACCATACGTAACGTTATTTGACTTAAATACTTATGACCTATAATGTTTATACATATATCGTATAAGTAATGTATTTAATCACTTTTAAAGACTTAAATACATAAAACAATATAAGTATATTTACAAAAGATAGCTATATTTGAATCCTCGTTCCGTTTTCTCAAAGATTTCTATACGTATACCTAGGGTATATGTACCCGTATCATACGCAGCTTCTAGATGTATTTACTATTGGTATATACCAATAAAAATCTGCTCCTTAGCAGCCTTAAATGATTAAGAAACATGTGGAACCAACCATTTGTCAAGTAGCATGAATTATTTAGCAAGAAAACAAAGTTAGGTATTTTTTTTTCCTTTATAACCTAAAAACGTTTTTATGCATGCACACCATTTCTTCACCCCATTTTCTCATACTTACACTTCCATTTCTCTCTCAAAATACTCTTAACTTCATACTTGATCATCTCTAAGCATTTTCCCCATCATTTAGCTTCAAAAACAACACTTAAACCTCATAAGAAAACCTTACAAAAACACTTCAAGAAATCCTTCCAAGAACACAAACTTACTTCCAATCTTTCATTCAATTCCATCACCCTTTTGGTTCTAGCTTTTTACTCCTCTTTTACAGCAACCTTGTCCAAGGAACTTGAGGTAGTAACTATGTTCATAACCTTATTCGATTCATATATATATAGCTATCTTATTTTGTGGTATAAAATTTTAACAACAAGAACATAGTTTGAATGTTTTCAAACTTGTTTGCAAACTAAATAGATCCTTATAACTTAACTTTTAAAATACTTCAAGACCTGTAATATAACTTAAAAATATGCTAATTTAACAAGGTATAACTTGGTTTTTCAAAGAACACCTTAAAAACTGTTTTTACGACGTCGGAGTGCAACCGGGGGCTGTTTTGGGTTGGATAATTAAAAACCATCTTAAACATTGAATTGGAGGTTTATTTTCTGGAAAAATGATTTTTACTATGAATACGATAACACATAAAAATTTCATAATTTAACTCAAAGTATAAGTATTTTTTAGAAAAATAATCATTTAAGGTTGTTTACATGATGGAAAATGATTAACTTCATAAGTTTCACTAAAGTTTGACCTATGACCTGTAATTTCGAATACAAACTAAGGTATTTACAGTTCATAGTCTTAAAGAGGGACTCGGTCCAAGGAAGTGGCAAGTTGAATCAACGAAAACGGAGTTGTAACGAAGAAACTATGACCAAAACGAGATCGGATATCTAAGACTAGTTTGGCTACGAAAATAATTGGAGAAAATTAAATAAATCACATCTTTTTAAAATAACATGATATTTTATATATATGTACTCATAATTTAATTTTATATGGTTCAGGATCACCCGTAAACAATACGAGAAGATTAATCATAAGATCCCATGATTGTACGCAACACGTCATTTGACAACACCGGTACTTTATGTACGCAACACGTCATTTGACAACACCGGTACCATGGGTCAAGATTAATCTCAACCAATACATATACGATGGGGGTTTTTATTTATTTCATTGGGGGTTTATTAAACACCTAAAAATGAACCATTAAAATTGAATTACTAACATCGGACTGCTAACTACGGACTAAGAAATTATTAAAACTATTAAAAGTATAAAACGTATATATATGTGACGATTGTTTAAAATAGAAATATATTGATAAACTATATATGGATAGGTTCGTGATATCAATCGGAGACCAAGTCGAAATTACATATCTTCAAGACGAAAGTGAGTATATAGTCCCACTTTTAAACTCTAAGTATTTCGGGATGAGAATACATGTATTTTATGTTTTACGTTATGGACACAAGTAACTGAAAAATATATTCTACGTTGAGTTGTACCACTGGCATACTTCCCTGTAGCTTGGTAACTGTTATTTACAGCGGTATTGTAAACGCGAATCCTGTTGATAGATCTATCGGGCCTGACAACCCTAACCGGACTGGACGACCAGTATTCAACGGTTGCACAGTACTTCGTTTTGTGACTACACTTGGTACGGTGTAGTAAGATTTCATAATAAAGGGAATATGCGACGTGATTAAATGTTAAGTATGGTTACCAAGTGCTCAACCACTTAGAATATTTTTATTAAAATGTTTATATATGAAATCTTGTGGTCTATATTTATATCGCTGCCGGCATTAAACCTATATCTCACCAACTTTATGTTGACGTTTTAAACATGTCTATTCTCAGGTGATAATTAGAAGCTTCCGCTGCAACATGTTGAATTTAAACAAGATCTTGAGTATGCATATTTGTGTCAAAAATAAAACTGCATATCGGAGGATTTGTAATGTAAAATATGCTAGAAATCGTATTGTTATCATCACATGTAAAGTTTGTAAGTCTAAGATTATCGCTAAACGATAATCATCTTTATTTTGTCTAAAGCTTGTATCAAAATAAGAATTATGGTTTGTAATGTAAAATATATGCAGTTGTTCTTTTAAAAATGTCGCATATAGAGGTCAATACCTCGCAATGAAATCATACGTTATCTAACACGTTCTTATGGTTAAGGACGGGTTATGACATGTGGTATCAGAGCGGTGGTCTTAGCGAACCAGGTTTACATTAGTGTGTCTAACCGAGAATTCGTTAGGATACATTAGTAAGTCTGGACTTTGACCGGGTCTGATTTAAAAACCATTGCTTATCATTGTTGGTTAAAATTTATATGTAAATATTATGTAGTACTAATGGGTTAGTTGTTGTGTGATAGATGTCGGGCTCAAAACTTGTTATCACATTCAGCGACTCCGAACCCGAATCTTCAGATGGTGTTCCAGTCATTAACCTATCCGATGACGAAAATAATATCTTTGGGGAAGACTCACAAATTCCGGATGAAACGACTATAGAGAACCCGGAAAGTGAACCCGAGGAGGAAAGTGAACCCGAGGAAGAAATACAGGAAATTACAAAAGACGAGTTCGAACTAGGAAAGAAACGAAAGGCTAATGAATTAGAAAATTCAAATCCCGAGTTTAGTGAGAATGATGTGGCACCAACTCCACTAGACACTACCACCCCTATTCCCGCTATTCCTATTCGTTCTATCCCTGCATCCAGTTCTTCAGTCCCACAGCCAAAATATAGGCAGACAGCCAGGATAAGCGTTAAGCGATTCTTTGAACCTAAACGTCCTAGAAAATAGACCAAACGATACGCTGCCGTATTAAACCATGGGATCATATAATGTTTTGTATAATATTATTAGTGTGGTTTGCTTAATGTTCGATGTAAGATAAGCATATGTAAAATAGTGAAGTGTGAAATGCAATAATTTTCCATGGTTAAGTATTATTTAGATGGTAGTAATTGATTCTGTACTAAGCTATTAAGTATGGACATTAACGGGTAGGTAATACCCTAGATACGATGGGGGTTTTTATTTATTTCATTGGGGGTTTATTAAACACCTAAAAATGAACCATTAAAATTGAATTACTAACATCGGACTGCTAACTACGGACTAAGAAATTATTAAAACTATTAAAAGTATAAAAATTATATATATGTGACGATTGTTTAAAATAGAAATATATTGATAAACTATATATGGATAGGTTCGTGATATCAATCGGAGACCAAGTCGAAATTACATATCTTCAAGACGAAAGTGAGTATATAGTCCCACTTTTAAACTCTAAATATTTCGGGATGAGAATACATGTATTTTATGTTTTACGTTATGGACACAAGTAACTGAAAAATATATTCTACGTTGAGTTGTACCACTGGCATACTTCCCTGTAGCTTGGTAACTAATATTTACAGCGGTATTGTAAACGCGAATCCTGTTGATAGATCTATCGGGCCTGACAACCCCAACCGGACTGGACGACCAGTATTCAACGGTTGCACAGTACTTCGTTTCGTGACTACACTTGGTACGGTGTAGTAAGATTTCATAATAAAGGGAATATGCGACGTGATTAAATGTTAAGTATGGTTACCAAGTGCTCAACCACTTAGAATATTTTTATTAAACTGTTTATATATGAAATCTTGTAGTCTATATATATATTGCTGCCGGCACTAAACCTATATCTCACCAACTTTATGTTGACATTTTAAACATGTTTATTCTCAGGTGATAATTAGAAGTTTCCGCTGCATTATGTTGAATTTGAGCAGGATCTTGCGTACGCATATTTGTGTCAAAAATAAAACTGCATACCCGAGGATTTGTGTTGTAAAATATACTAGAAATCGTGTTGTTATCATTATTTGTAAAGTTTGTAAGTCGAAGATTATCGCTAAACGATAATCATCTTTCTATCGTCTAAAGCTTGTATCAAAAATAAGATTTGTGGTTTGTAATGTAAAATATATGCAGTTTTCTTTTAAAAATGTCTCATATAGAGGTCAATACCTCGCAATGAAATCATACGTTATCTAACTCGTTCTTAGGGTTAAGGACGGGTTATGACATGTGGTATCAGAGCGGTGGTCTTAGCGAACCAGGTTTGCATTAGTGTGTCTAACTGATAAGTCGTTTGGATACATTAGAAAGTCTGGACTTTGACCGGGTCTGATTTAAAAACCATTGCTTATCATTGTTGGTTAAAATTTATATGTAAATATTATGTAGTACTAATGGGTTAGTTGTTGTGTGATAGATGTCGGGCTCAAAACTTGTTATCACATTCAGCGACTCCGAACCAGAATCTTCAGATGGTGTTCCAGTCATTAACCTATCCAATGACGAAAATAATATCTTTGGGGAAGACTCACAAATTCCGGATGAACCGAATATAGAGAACCCGGAAAGTGAACCCGAGGAGGAAAGTGAACCCGAGGAGGAAAGTGAACCCGAGGAGGAAAGTGAACCCGAGGAAGAAATACAGGAAATTACAAAAGAAGAGTTCGAACTAGGAAAGAAACGAAAGGCTAATGAATTAGAAAATTCAAATCCTGAGTTTAATAAGGATGATGTGGCACCAACTCCACTAGACACTACCACCCCTATTCCCGCTATTCCTATTCATTCTATCCCGGCATCCAGTTCCTCAGTCCCACAGCCAAAATATAGGCAGACAGCCAGGATAAGCGTTAAGCGATTCTCTGAACCTAAACGTCCTAGAAAATAGACCAAACGATGCGCTGCCGTATTAAACCATGGGATCATATAATGTTTTGTATAATATTATCAGTGTGGTTTGCTTAATGTTCGATGTAAGATAAGCATATGTAAAAATAGTGAAGTGTGAAATGCAATAATTTTCCATGGTTAAGTATTATTTAGATGGTAGTAATTGATTCTGTACTAAGCTATTAAGTATGGACATTAACGGGTAGGTACTACCCTAGATATAATTATAAAACGCTAATAAGAAGAAAAGGCTTTTATAATAATACCTGGTTCATATTATTAATAAGCTATAATGTACTGTAAATATACACTACATCTATAATATTCCATGTGAATAATTATTTTCTTTTCATTCTTATAGAAGAATATGGCGCGATTAAACCGAATGACGGAACAAGAAATCCAGGAACTCATCAATCAGCGAGTGAACGACAGAATGTTATGGGTCGAGGCTGCAAGAGGTGCTGCAGTTAACCCAAATCCTCGTGTGGGGTGCACTTACAAAACTTTTCAAGCTTGCAAGCCCTCATCATTCAGTGGAACAGAAGGACCGATCGGTTTAACCCGGTGGATAGAAAAGATGGAGACTGTGTTTAAAATCAGTGGTTGTGTTGAAAAGGACATGACCAAGTATGCATCGTGCACTTTACAAGATAGTGCACTCACGTGGTGGAAAAATTATGTGAAGGCTGTAGGAGGAGATGTAGCTTATGATACTCCGTGGGAAGAATTCAAAACATTGTTAATCAACGAATATTGTCCAAGGAACGAGGTTAGGAAGTTGGAAGATGAGTTACGAAGTCTGAAGGTTATTGGTACTTAAATCACCAACTACAATCAGCGATTCATGGAATTAGTTTTGCTATGTCCTGAATTGGTCCCAACCGAAGAACGGAAGATTGAAATGTACAAAGATGGTTTGCCCAAAAAGGTCAAGGCAAATGTTACAGCATCGAAACCTAAGACAATTCATGAAGCTATAACTATGGCAAACGAGCTAATGGATCAGGTCATCATGGATAAGAAAGTATCCAATACTGATGTGAAGGTATCAGGTAACAAAAGAAAGTGGAATGGAAATTATGATCGAGGTAAACAACAACAATCTTTTAAGAAACAAGAAAACACGCAAGGTACGGGTAGTGGTTTAAGCTTTGGTTATAAAGGACAAAATCCTTTATGCAACCGATGCCACAAACATCACTCTGGCTACTGTAATGTAGTATGCAACAAATGTAATCGAAAGGGTCATCTTGCTGAAGATTGTAGGGCTCTCGTTACAAATACAAATGGTACCAAGACTCCTGCCACCAATGCAAATAGAACTGCTTTGGCTACCATTACTTGTTATGGGTGTGGAAAACAAGGTCACTATAAGAGCCAGTGCCCGAATCCAGAGAAAAATATCGGACCTGCACGAGGGAGAGCATTTGTTATTAATGCTAGAGAGGCGTGTGAAGACCCAGAGCTTGTTACGGGTACGTTTACCATTAATAACTTATCCGCATCTATTATATTTGATACTGGTGCTGATAGAAGTTACGTGTGTAGAGACTTTCACGCTAAATTGAATTGTTCATCATTACCTCTAGATGCTAAGTACATGATTGAGTTAGCTAATGGTAAACTAATTAAAGCCGATAAAATTTGCCGTGATTGTAAAATAAATTTAGCCGGAGAAACGTTTAAAATTGACTTAATACCCGTAGAATTAGGAAGTTTTGATGTAATAGTCGGCATGGACTGGATGTCCAAAATAGGAGCTGAAGTTGTGTGTGCCAAGAAGGCAATTCGCATTCCTCGTAAGGATAAAACGCCAGTAATGATTTATGGAGAGAAGGGTAACTCAAAGCTAAAACTCATTAGTTATTTGAAAGCTCAAAAGTGCTTGAAGAAAGGGTGCTATGCTATCTTAGCACATGTTAATAAAGTCGAAACGAAGGAAAAAGTGAAGAGCATCAATGACGTGCCTGTGGCAAGAGATTTTCCTGAAGTCTTTCCGGAAGAGTTGCCGGGATTACCTCCATTTAGATCTGTAGAATTTCAAATAGATTTAGTACCAGGAGCTGCACCAGTGGCTCGTGCTCCATATAGACTTGCACCGTCCGAGTTAAAAGAACTTCAGAGTCAGTTAAAAGAATTACTGGATCATGGATTCATACGACCAAGTACTTCACCGTGGGGAGCTCCGATTCTATTTGTTAAAAATAAAGATGGATCTTTTAGGATGTGTATAGATTATCGTGAATTAAATAAGTTAACTATCAAGAATCGGTATCCACTACCGAGAATTGACGACTTATTTGATCAACTCCAAGGATCATGTGTGTACTCAAAAATTGACCTAAGGTCGGGCTATCATCAATTACGTGTCAAAGAAGAGGACATTCCGAAAACTGCTTTTCGGACACGTTATGGTCATTACGAATTTTTGGTCATGCCGTTTGGGTTGACAAATGCGCCAGCTGTATTCATGGACCTCATGAATCGAGTTTGTAGTCCATATTTAGATAAGTTTGTTATCGTTTTCATTGATGATATTCTTATCTATTCCAAGAGTGAGCAAGAGCATGAGCAGCATTTAAGGTTGATATTAGAGTTGTTGAGAAAAGAACAGCTATATGCTAAATTTTCTAAATGTGCTTTCTGGTTGAAAGAAGTGCAATTTCTTGGCCACGTTGTTAGTAGCAAAGGAATTCAGGTTGATCCAGCAAAAATTGAAGCCATTGAAAAATGGGAGACTCCTAAGACACCAACGCAGATATGCCAATTTTTGGGTTTAGCCGGTTATTATAGAAGGTTTATTCAAGATTTTTCCCGAATAGCTAAGCCGTTGACAGCGTTAACGCAAATAGGGAAGAAATATGAATGGACTTCTAAGCAGGAGAGTGCATTTCAATTACTAAAGAAGAAGTTAACTACGGCGCCTATTTTATCGTTACCAAAAGGGAACGATGATTTTGAAATATATTGTGACGCTTCGCGACAAGGTTTTGGTTGCGTTCTTATGCAACGGAAGAAAGTTATTGCATACGCATCCCGACAATTAAAGATTCACGAGCGGAATTATACGACGCATGATCTAGAACTGGGAGCAGTCGTGTTTGCATTGAAGATATGGAGACACTACTTGTATGGGGTTAAATGCACTGTGTTTACTGATCATAAAAGCCTTCAACATATTTTCGATCAAAAACAGCTGAACATGAGGCAACGTAGGTGGGTTGAGTTAATAAATGACTATGATTGTGAAATTCGTTATCATCCCGGGAAAGCGAACGTGGTGGCCGACGCTCTAAGCAGAAAGGAACGAGAACCAATTCGAGTACGAGCGATGAACATAAAAATTCGCATGAATCTCAACTCACAAATCAAAGAAGTTCAACGAGAAGCACTTACTAAAGAAAATATAGGAAATGAAATAATGAAGAAGTATGAGAAGCAACTCGTTATACGGGAAGATGGAATTCGATATTTTGCAAACCGTATTTGGGTACCGAAGTTGGGTGGATTAAGGAAGTTGATATTGAACGAGGCACATAAGACAAGATACTCAATACATCCTGGAGTCGGAAAGATGTATCAAGATCTTAAGACGCATTATTGGTGGCCTAACTTAAAGACAGACGTTGCAACATATGTTGGGGAGTGTTTAACTTGTTCCAAGGTCAAAGCAGAACACCAGAAGCCGTCAGGGTTACTTCAACAACCAGAAATCCCAGAATGGAAATGGGATGGTATTACCATGGATTTCATCACGAAGTTACCAAAGACTGCCTGGGGATACGACACCATTTGGGTGATTGTTGATCGTCTCACCAAGTCTGCACATTTCTTGCCTATAAAGGAAACGGATAGAATGGAGAAACTATTACGATTGTATATAAAGGAAGTTGTTTCAAGGCATGGAATACCTATTTCCATTATATCCGATCGTGATAGTAGATTTACATCAAAGTTCTGGCAATCACTACAGGAGGCCCTAGGAACTCGTTTGGATATGAGTACCGCGTATCATCCGCAAACCGACGGGCAGAGTGAAAGAACGATTCAAACTCTTGAAGACATGCTCAGGGCATGTGTGATCGATTTTGGAAACGGATGGGATAAATATCTACCATTAGCAGAATTCTCGTATAATAATAGTTATCATGCGAGCATTAAAGCTGCGCCATTCGAAGCATTGTACGGAAGGAAGTGTAGATCTCCTATTTGCTGGAATGAAGTAGGAGATCGACAATTAACTGGTCCCGAGATCATACACGAAACGACTGAGAAGATAGTACAAATCAAGGAGAGATTGAAAACAGCCCGTAGTCGCCAAAAGAGCTACGCCGATGTTCGAAGGAAACCATTAGAGTTTCAGATCGGTGACATGGTTATGTTAAAGGTGTCACCGTGGAAAGGTGTAATACGCTTCGGAAAAAGGGGTAAACTGAACCCAAGATATGTAGGCCCGTTCAAGATTATCGAACGCATTGGACCGGTAGCTTATCGACTCGAGTTACCACAACAACTCGCCGGAGTACATAATACATTTCACGTCTCAAACCTTAAGAAGTGTCTTGCAAAGGAAGATCTCACCATTCCTCTTGAAGAAATCCATGTCGACGAGAAACTACAATTCATCGAAGAACCAATCGAAATCATGGATCGTGAAGTTAAACGGCTCAAGCAGAGCAACATACCGATCGTTAAGGTTCGTTGGAATGCTCGAAGGGGTCCCGAGTTTACTTGGGAACGAGAGGATCAAATGAAACAAAAATATCCACACTTGTTTTCCGATGACGCAAAATAGGTACAATTTTAAAATTTCGGGACGAAATTTATTTAACGGGTAGGTACTGTAATGACCCGCACTTTTTCGATCGTTCTATACTTATAAGATTAATATTTATATAAATTAAACCTTACCAACATGATAAGCAATCCAAATTGTTGAGACTTATGTTTTCGAAAAGAGTTTTACACAACGTTTGACCGTCTAGTTTGACCGATGATATCACGAACTATACAATATATGATAATTATACGTTTGTGTATATATATGTATATATACATATTTAACATGATCTAAGAATGTTTTAATATCTCATTTTGTATTAATAACAATAAGTTATAAGTATATTTTGAAACTACTAACTTAAGTTTTCAAAACGATAACCATACGTAACGTTATTTGACTTAAATACTTATGACCTATAATGTTTATACATATATCGTATAAGTAATGTATTTAATCACTTTTAAAGACTTAAATACATAAAACAATATAAGTATATTTACAAAAGATAGCTATATTTGAATCCTCGTTCCGTTTTCTCAAAGATTTCTATACGTATACCTAGGGTATATGTACCCGTATCATACGCAGCTTCTAGATGTATTTACTATTGGTATATACCAATAAAAATCTGCTCCTTAGCAGCCTTAAATGATTAAGAAACATGTGGAACCAACCATTTGTCAAGTAGCATGAATTATTTAGCAAGAAAACAAAGTTAGGTATTTTTTTTTCCTTTATAACCTAAAAACGTTTTTATGCATGCACACCATTTCTTCACCCCATTTTCTCATACTTACACTTCCATTTCTCTCTCAAAATACTCTTAACTTCATACTTGATCATCTCTAAGCATTTTCCCCATCATTTAGCTTCAAAAACAACACTTAAACCTCATAAGAAAACCTTACAAAAACACTTCAAGAAATCCTTCCAAGAACACAAACTTACTTCCAATCTTTCATTCAATTCCATCACCCTTTTGGTTCTAGCTTTTTACTCCTCTTTTACAGCAACCTTGTCCAAGGAACTTGAGGTAGTAACTATGTTCATAACCTTATTCGATTCATATATATATAGCTATCTTATTTTGTGGTATAAAATTTTAACAACAAGAACATAGTTTGAATGTTTTCAAACTTGTTTGCAAACTAAATAGATCCTTATAACTTAACTTTTAAAATACTTCAAGACCTGTAATATAACTTAAAAATATGCTAATTTAACAAGGTATAACTTGGTTTTTCAAAGAACACCTTAAAAACTGTTTTTACGACGTCGGAGTGCAACCGGGGGCTGTTTTGGGTTGGATAATTAAAAACCATCTTAAACATTGAATTGGAGGTTTATTTTCTGGAAAAATGATTTTTACTATGAATACGATAACACATAAAAATTTCATAATTTAACTCAAAGTATAAGTATTTTTTAGAAAAATAATCATTTAAGGTTGTTTACATGATGGAAAATGATTAACTTCATAAGTTTCACTAAAGTTTGACCTATGACCTGTAATTTCGAATACAAACTAAGGTATTTACAGTTCATAGTCTTAAAGAGGGACTCGATCCAAGGAAGTGGCAAGTTGAATCAACGAAAACGGAGTTGTAACGAAGAAACTATGACCAAAACGAGATCGGATATCTAAGACTAGTTTGGCTACGAAAATAATTGGAGAAAATTAAATAAATCACATCTTTTTAAAATAACATGATATTTTATATATATGTACTCATAATTTAATTTTATATGGTTCAGGATCACCCGTAAACAATACGAGAAGATTAATCATAAGATCCCATGATTGTACGCAACACGTCATTTGACAACACCGGTACTTTATGTACGCAACACGTCATTTGACAACACCGGTACCATGGGTCAAGATTAATCTCGACCAATACATATACGATGGGGGTTTTTATTTATTTCATTGGGGGTTTATTAAACACCTAAAAATGAACCATTAAAATTGAATTACTAACATCGGACTGCTAACTACGGACTAAGAAATTATTAAAACTATTAAAAGTATAAAAAGTATATATATGTGACGATTGTTTAAAATAGAAATATATTGATAAACTATATATGGATAGGTTCGTGATATCAATCGGAGACCAAGTCGAAATTACATATCTTCAAGACGAAAGTGAGTATATAGTCCCACTTTTAAACTCTAAGTATTTCGGGATGAGAATACATGTATTTTATGTTTTACGTTATGGACACAAGTAACTGAAAAATATATTCTACGTTGAGTTGTACCACTGGCATACTTCCCTGTAGCTTGGTAACTGTTATTTACAGCGGTATTGTAAACGAGAATCCTGTTGATAGATCTATCGGGCCTGACAACCCCAACCGGACTGGACGACCAGTATTCAACGGTTGCACAGTACTTCGTTTTGTGACTACACTTGGTACGGTGTAGTAAGATTTCATAATAAAGGGAATATGCGACGTGATTAAATGTTAAGTATGGTTACCAAGTGCTCAACCACTTAGAATATTTTTATTAAAATGTTTATATATGAAATCTTGTGGTCTATATTTATATCGCTGCCGGCATTAAACCTATATCTCACCAACTTTATGTTGACGTTTTAAACATGTCTATTCTCAGGTGATAATTAGAAGCTTCCGCTGCAACATGTTGAATTTAAACAAGATCTTGAGTATGCATATTTGTGTCAAAAATAAAACTGCATATCGGAGGATTTGTAATGTAAAATATGCTAGAAATCGTATTGTTATCATCACATGTAAAGTTTGTAAGTCTAAGATTATCGCTAAACGATAATCATCTTTATTTTGTCTAAAGCTTGTATCAAAATAAGAATTATGGTTTGTAATGTAAAATATATGCAGTTGTTCTTTTAAAAATGTCGCATATAGAGGTCAATACCTCGCAATGAAATCATACGTTATCTAACACGTTCTTATGGTTAAGGACGGGTTATGACAAATAATAATAATAATAATTAGATAATAATAATAATAATTAGATAATAATAATAATAATAATACTAATTATAACTTTAATGATAATAACGATAGTAATAATAATAAAAAAAACAATTTTTAATGATAAATCCTTTTATTGATAAAGATAATAATAATAATAATAATAATAATAATAATAATAATAATAATAAGATAAAACTAGAACGACGATAATAACGACGATAATAATAATCATTTTTAATAATAATATAAAAATTCGATGGACTATAACTTCAAATCCGTTCATCGAAATCATTCGATATCTAAATAAAAAGTTCTTAATTTTTCGCTAGCTTTCCAACGACATGCATATCTTATACCTTATCTCAGTCGCATATATAACTAATTCAGGATTCAACATAATCTAACTAAAGGCAATATCAAAAGTACAAACATGCATAATCCTATATACTCGAGCACTAGTCAGGGATACACTATTAGTATGTAAAAGTTAAATTATGAGTACTCACGTATCAATATTGAGATTCAATATTGCAGGAAAGGTACGTAGACGCAACGGAGATGATAAACACTATATTGACCTCATGAGCATACTCATGAACCATACCCAATCACCTCCATAGCTATAACCCATAATTTCCTTAATCCAATCCCACTCGAAAAACAATTTCGAAATCATCCGGACCGCACTCCGACGTAATATTTTATGTATACTAATAATATCTTGAAATAATACGGAGTAAATATATATATGTAAATCGATTGAGAGAGTTTAGTGAAAAATATTTTCAAGTTTCTATGAAATAATGAAACCTATTGAATTCTATTTATAATAGATTTTTGAATTATTAAAGTGAATTATTAAAGTATGAATTATTAAAGTGAATTATTAAAGTATGAATTATTAAAGTGAATTATTAAAGTATGAATTATTAAAGTGAATTATTAAAGTATGAATTATTAAAGTGAATTATTAAAGTATGAATTATTAAAGTGAATTATTAAAGTATGAATTATTAAAGTGGATTATTAAAGTCAAAGTAAAGTAAAAAATAAAGTAAATGTAAAGTTTAAGTATAGTAAAAGTATAAAACTATGTACGTATAATACGCATATAAATATATATAATATTAACTTAAATCGTTATATATATTTAATAAAATAAAATATAAATATCGTTATCTTTATCATACTGGTTAAGTAATGAGTTGTCAAAAGTGGTTCTAGATATTTATAAAAGTTATATACGTTTTAATAATAAAGTTCTTTTTAAACTGAAAACGTTTTTGTACGTTTGAAACTAAATCAAATAAATATAATAATTTTGTTTTCCAAAACCAAATATATTTTTAAGAATCATTTTGTTTAAAGGTTAAAATAATGGAAATCGTTATATCATAAAACGTTTTAGAAAAGTAGAATCATATATATTCATAATAGGTTTCAAGTTTTTAAATTACAGTCTGTTGGTGAAGCATGAGATAAAGTTCAAAGGTTAAATAAACGTATGAAATCATCTTAATGAAAAATGTCGAGTTACTTACTTGTCGATATCCAACATCTAAGTTAGTTACACTTCACGTTCTTACTTATAAATCACTTTACCATTTTCCGAATGTTGTAAAAAAGAATAGATTTCTTAAATCACAGTGGACCTCATAAAATAGACCCGTAATCATATCACAATATATCTGATAAATTAATCATTTGATATTATCTTCTAATTCCATCGATAAACATATTGAAACAAATACGTTCATGTAAAGTATTATACGTTTAATACTTTATTAATATTCTCAAGTTATAATATATATACATATATATACATATTTATTTATATATAACGGTTCGTGAATCGTTGGAATTTGGTCGAGGTTATAATGAATGCATGAACACAATTTAAAATTCTTGAGATTTAACTTAACAAACTTTGCTTATCGTGTTGGAATAATATAAAGATAAAGTTTAAATTTGGTTGAAAATTTCCGGGTTGTCACAGTACCTACCCGTTAAAGAAATTTCGTCCCGAAATTTGAGTGGAAAGGTCGTGAATGATAATAAGTATGTTTTCATGATGCATACAGGCTGAAAATTAGAGTTTTATCATCAGCGAATAATTTGGATAAACAATCCATTTATATGAAGAGTACGAATGAAGCTAACATAGAAGAGTGAAATGAGTAAGTGTAGATTCATCTTATCATTTGATGTAGATATGATTGATTTCCAGATTTCAAGGGATTTGAAGAAAATCTTTGTAATAAGATTTGATTCTCCGGTAACAAAGGGAATTAGGATCCGCTTTAAATGCGATCGTCCATTTTAATTGTTCTGTCAGAAATTTTCTTATAAATTCACCTCCTTCGTTTTCTTACAACTCATACCTTCTGTTGATGCATTTTATGCAAGTCCCTAGACATCTACCCACGTCCATTGCAGGTACAACAGTTTACAGGCCACCATGATCGTTCGTTATTATCCTATCCGTGTTTGTATGTGGTTACAGGAACTGCAGGAACGAGATTTGGATGTTTGACTATGTTAGACTTAGTCAGACGTCCGAGTGAAGCCTCACTCGTACAGCTGACAGGCTCATACGCACGGTTGATGCTGAGCTAAGTCACAATTACAACCTAAATGAGAAGACACGAGTGAGTGATCACCCGTACAGCTGATGAAGCCAATTCATATGTGTGATGGATGAATCGTGCGGGTGAGTCAATAGCAGGGGTATATAAAGTCTTATGTTCTTCATTTTAGGTTAAGCCTCTCATTTGTTACACACACTCAGATCTGGTGAGCTCCTCCGATTCTCTCTCAACCCAAATCACCCAGGTGGTGAATAATAGCTCTAAGTGTTGATCTAATCACAATTGATTTAGTTGTGGTATGACTAAATTAATCCCAAAAAGCTTAACCTATTCACTAGAGGGTTTGTTTCACTTATTCCGTCATTGTGTGAGTTAAATCTGTTGCTTTCTAAGTTCCTAGTCATGTTTCATCACATTCTATTCTTTCCCCCTCAACTCATATTTTAAAGTATTCATCAATATGCTCCATCCAGTTCTGATTCTCGATATACTTCTAACTTTCATATCGGTCATTCTTCTTTTTCATCTACCGCCGGAAGAATCTATTTACTTCTACTATACTCTTGGGTTTATAGTGTTTCTAGTTCTCCCGTGTCTTTATATTGCTATATGCATCGATATATATGGTTTATAACTTTTGGTTTGTCGTTGGGCTTTATATCTTCCCTTATATTTCAAAGTCTCTGTTTCTATCTTCTATAATCATTGTCATCCACAGTTAATGCTCTCTTTTATTTGCTGCAATTTATACCCCAATTTCTATTTCGGAGTTTTGTCCTTTCGTTTCTTCTTCTTGCGATTAAGCACCGCTTGTAATGGTCCAGAATTTGCAGATGTGAATTTTGGAATGAACATTGTTAATGTTCTAGGAAGAAAATTGTAATGGCACGATCTTGACTTGTCAAATTACCAGAATACCTCAGAAAAAGCCGAATCATCAAGAAATATTTTCTTGATATTTTAGAGGTTAAATAGAATACAAGAGTCGTATAACATGGCAAATGATGATGTTATGATATGTGAATCATCACGTTCCATTTAGAAACTCAGCATGAATTACTATAATATAATCACGTTGATCAAGTGTCATTATATTATACTAACTCATGCTTCAGTTTCCAACACTACTTCAAAAATATTCATATTTTAAACTCAAAGGTTTACAGAGTATAGGAACTAAACAGTTTCCTTTTTGATGTAATACAGATAGCGCAAAGAGATAAATGATTCCAGATAAGAATAGTTATGGAAATATCTTCAGAAATATGGAGGATATTTATAATGAAAGATACGATGATATCTTAGAATTTCTTATATCAGAGGATGATGAAGTATGTTGTCTGTAAGGGTTTAGTGTCAGGAGAAAGGTATTCGTTAATGACTTCAACAGACACTGAATCATTTGGATTCTTTGAAGGCAAGTTCAGTCTTTGTGATTTGTCCACAGCCTCCTTCATACTTTGCTCAATCCGTTTTCCAGTTCCAAAACTTCTCTATTTCTGAGCTTTGCTAATACACTAATATTTATCATCAAAATTTTTACTGCTAAGGTCATTTACAGTTTTTGTTACTTCATCAGCATTTCGAGAACTAGTTCGCGGTTCAGAGTGTTTTTCAGAAACTTCACATTCGAAGTATGTAAGCCTTGGAAATAGACGTTATGTATAACTGTTGGCGTCAACATGCTGTGAGATTTCAAAATACTTATTTCTAATTCCCAATGATTCATATGGCAATTCTCGTTACAAGAGGCAGATGAGTAAATGATGAGGTTTCGATAAATATAATGATTCTTCGGAATGCCCAAGATCAGTGAAGTTGTTGGTAAGTTTATTGCTAATGTGGTGGAATATGAAAGGTTCTCCGGTAACAAAAAGGTAATCACATATATCAAAATTATGATAAGGCTACTCCGAATGAAAAAATCGAAGTTGTCTTGCTGGAGCTGTGATATAATTTGCTACTTTGCAAAGGAATTGCAAGGTTATTTTTGCTAATAAATGCCAAAAGATCTGACACAGATATGTGTTGAATTATGACTTTGGTTTCGAGAGCTTTTTAAGTACATAACTGTGGGTAATATGTGGTTGGATCATCATCTCGATTGCTCATTATTTGAAGTGTCTTCAGAGATTTTCGAAGGGTTTGAACACATATTGTAATCGTTTGTATACATTTGATGTTCTAACACACTTTTGAAGTCAAAGTATAGCTTTGAAAGATGTAGGAATCTAAAAGTGATGGTACCGGTTATATCTCAAATTGAATTCTGAGATTTTAAAATCAGAATATGTAATTGGGTTTGAATGAGTATGGTTGTTTTGATTTCTATGAAAGAATGTATATTATTGTGAAAGTAGGAAGTATAATTGATAATTTGCTTAATCTGATTCGAAGAATGTAACATATTAATTGTGAATTTATATATATCTCTCGAGTATTACCTACCCGTTAAAAAAAATTTCACAATTAATATTTTGTACATAAGAATTTTATTACAGTCTTTATGAAAATATATATGTATATATTCTTCTCAGATGTAACATAGATTTTAATGAGTTAATACTAAATTAAACTCATTCGATTTACGGTTGGAACTAGAATTGAATAATTCCTTTAAGGCTTTAGAGGTTACATAAGTATTTCTTCAATAATATTGAAATTATGAATCAATACTTCGTTATTTGTTGAGATGTGATGCTGGTTTTTGTTAAATTCTTGTGAACTTCGCAAAGTACGAATGATGTTATCTGAAAAGTTTTGGTTACATCAATGATGAAGTGTAAAATCAAATATATACTTGATTTATTAGGAATTGGAATTTGTTGAATTGAGACAGAGATTGTAGTTAACGATGGTTAAGTCGCGGGTGAGGGACGTACATTATTGCATATTTGTAATATGAATTAACCGAGTAGTTAAGATTCACACACAATAGCTTTAACACGGAAAGATTTATTTTTTTATTTCAAAATATATATATATATATATAAAATATATATATAATTTCTTCAGAGGGAATGAGTTAATTCTTCATAACTTGTTGATACAATATACACGTTATTGATTCGTAATGATGTAAACAGTGATTCTTGAACTGACGGAGTTTGTGATGTTATAGGTGTTGTTGATTCTGATGTTGACTGTACTGACGATGCTGGTGATGCTGACGGTACTGTTGATGCTATTGGTAAAACAAGTTTAACTTGTTAATCACACGCCATTTTTGTCAGGGTTTCTACTCTTCCTTCTATCATTTTGGTTCGCTTAACTGATTTATGGTTAGGGCTAGATTAGATAATCTCTAAGACTTTAGAGATTATATAATCGCCGCGGAATGTTTCTCCAATGAAGTTATGAATTAATACTTCGTCAGTTATTGTTGTTGGTACTCCTTGGTATCTATGGTACGTATGACGTTGATACTCGTGGGACAGATTGTTAAGTTGAGGTTTACAATGCGGTTGTGGTTGGAGGTGGTAATGGTACTGTTGGCGTTGATGATGGTGGTACTGGTTATGTTGCTGATGCTGCTGCTGGTGTTTGTAATCTCTGAACCATATTCTCCAAAGCCACTACCCGAGCGTGAAGTTCGTTGACTTCTTCTATTATTCCAGGATGATTGTCGGTCAGAACGAGCGGATAAATAAAATCTAGAATTTGATGTAGTATATAATCGTGACGAGATACCCTGGAAATGAGAGAGAAAATGGTGTCTCGAACAGGTTCGCCGGTAAGTGCTTCAGGTTCTTCGCCAAGAGGGCAATGTGGTGGATGGAAAGGATCGCCTTCTTCTTGTTTCCAATGATTGAGGAGGCTACGAACCCATCCCCAATTCATCCAGAATAGGTGATGACTGATTGGTTGATCCATTCCGATCACACTGCTTTCGGAGCTTGAGTGAGATTCTATTTCGGAATCCGAGTGACTTGAACTGATGACAAATTCCATTTCGTACGATTGGATAAAGGATTTTTCGATATAAAATGATTTTTCGGCTATCGGGTGGTATTCTATTTACCTAGGATATCTATATATAGAGATCAAAAGATTTCATAGATTACGGAGGAATTTGCGGGATATGTCAGGCAAAGTTTAAAGTAACAGATACGATAAGATATGATTTAGCAGATACGCTAAGATATGAATTTTGTCTATACACTACTCATGCAATTAATGTAGCAAGACGTGTCTAGACTAATAATGATAAGCAGGTAATTTCCTATGGATGATAAGTAGATGATTTCCGACTAGAAATGATAAGCAAAACTTTTGACATGCAGACACGGTCGAAGTCCAGACTCACTAATGCATCCTAACGACTTATCAGTTAGACACACTAATGCAGACCTGGTTCGCTAAGACCACCGCTCTGATACCAACTGAAAGGACCCGTTCATATACATTATAAACGATTCACAATAGTTGATTACATCGCGAGGTATTTGACCTCTATATGATACATTTTACAAACATTGCATTTGTTTTTAAAAGACAAACTTTCTTTACATCAAAAATTGACATTCATGTATACCATTTCATAATATCCACTATTCAACTATAAATTGACTTAATAATAATTATCTTTAATGAACTCAATGACTTGAATACAACGTTCTTCGAAATATGCCATGAAAGACTCCAATTAATATATTTAAAATGAGCAAATGCACAGCGGAAGATTTCTTTAATACCTGAGAATAAACATGCTTTAAAGTGTCAACCAAAAGGTTGGTGAGTTCATTAGTTTATCATAATCATTCATTTTCATCATTTTAATAGACCACAAGAATTTCATTTCCAGTTCTCATAAATATACGTCCCATGCATAGAGACAAAAATCATTCATATGGATTGAACACCTGGTAACCGACATTCACAATATGCATATAAGAATATCCCCATCATTCCGGGATCCTCCTTCGGACATGATATAAATTTCGAAGTACTAAAGCATCCGGTACTTTGGATGGGGCTTGTTGGGCCCAATAGATCTATCTTTAGAGTTCGCATCAATTAGGGTGTCTGTTCCCTAATTCTTAGATTACCAGACTTAATAAAAAGGGGCATATTCGATTTCGATAATTCAACCATATAATGTAGTTTCAATTACTTGTGTCTATTTCGTAAAACAGTTATAAAAAAACAGCGCATGCATTCTCAGTCCCAAAAATATATATTACAAAAACATTTAAAAAGGGAGCAAATGAAACTCACGCATATAATTATTGCAAAACAATTATTAAAGCATTTGCATGTATTCTCAGCCCAAAAATGTAATGAGTAAAAAGGATCAAATGAAACTCACCATACTGTATTTCGTAGTGAAAATACATATAACGTCATTGAACTAGTGCAAGGTTGGCCTCGGATTCACGAACCTAAATTAATTATATATAATTATATGTTGGTCAATATTTGTCTAACAATTAGGTCAGGTCATAGTGTACCACAATCCTAATGCTCGAGACTAATATGCAAAAGTCAACAAAAGTCAATTTAACTCAAAATGATTTCCAAAATTTATACATGATTATAATATATTTTAAATATCGTCGTTTTATATTTTTAAATATTTTTAAAAGATTTATTAGAGTAAATAATATAATTCATTTATTAATAAATAAAATTTTATATTAAAATTTATATAATAAAATATACTTTTATATATATTAAGTAATAAAATTTATAGGGTTCATTTAATATCATAAAGATAATATGATAGGTATTATTAAAGTAATTTATTACACGTAGTAAAATATGTTTGTATTACATATTTATTTGATAAAATAATATCTATAATGTTAGTAAGTAAAAGTTATATTATTTTGTAATAATAATTATTATTATAAAAATATCAATATTTATAATTACTAAGGTGATATTATGATAAAACGATAATTCTAATTATGATAACTTTAATATTTACGATAATTTTTAATATTATCTTTAAAATAATAATTCTATTTAAAATGATAATAAAAATGATATTTTATAGTAACAATAACATTTCTATTAAAATGATAATTTTTGTTAAAATGATAGTTTTGATACTAACGATACTTTTAATAATAATAGTAATGATAAAAATAATAAGAACGATAATTTTATCTAAATCAATATCTTATAATATTTTAAGTTCATCATGATACTCTTACTCATTATTTCCTAATCGTTTCGTTTAATAGCTTTTAATCGTCTTTTATATCGTGCTCATAATAATGATAATAATAGTAATCAAAATAATTAGGTGTTACTAATATTAGTTTTAATTACAATAATACTAATAATGATAATTACTATGACATTATTAACGATAATGATAATATAATAATAATAATAATAATAATAACAATAACTATTTTTAAATAATGATATATATATTAATAATGATAATAATAATAATGATAATAATAATAATAATAATAATAATAATAATAATAATAATAATAATAATAATAATAATAATTAGATAATAATAATAATAATTAGATAATAATAATAATAATAATACTAATTATAACTTTAATGATAATAACGATAGTAATAATAATAAAAAAAAACAATTTTTAATGATAAATCCTTTTATTGATAAAGATAATAATAATAATAATAATAATAAGATAAAACTAGAACGACGATAATAACGACGATAATAATAATCATTTTTAATAATAATACAAAAATTCGATGGACTATAACTTCAAATCCGTTCATCGAAATCATTCGATATCTAAATAAAAAGTTCTTAATTTTTCGCTAGCTTTCCAACGACATGCATATCTTATACCTTATCTCAGTCGCATATATAACTAATTCAGGATTCAACATAATCTAACTAAAGGCAATATCAAAAGTACAAACATGCATAATCCTATATACTCGAGCACTAGTCAGGGATACACTATTAGTATGTAAAAGTTAAATTATGAGTACTCACGTATCAATATTGAGATTCAATATTGCAGGAAAGGTACGTAGACGCAACGGAGATGATAAACACTATATTGACCTCATGAGCATACCCATGAACCATACCCAATCACCTCCATAGCTATAACCCATAATTTCCTTAATCCAATCCCACTCGAAAAACAATTTCGAAATCACCCGGACCGCACTCCGACGTAATATTTTATGTATACTAATAATATCTTGAAATAATACGGAGTAAATATATATATGTAAATCGATTGAGAGAGTTTAGAGAAAAATATTTTCAAGTTTCTATGAAATAATGAAACATATTGAATTCTATTTATAATAGATTTTTGAATTATTAAAGTGAATTATTAAAGTATGAATTATTAAAGTGAATTATTAAAGTATGAATTATTAAAGTGAATTATTAAAGTATGAATTATTAAAGTAAATATTAAAGTATGAATTATTAAAGTGAATTATTAAAGTCAAAGTAAAGTAAAAAATAAAGTAAAGGTAAAGTTTAAGTATAGTAAAAGTATAAAACTATGTACGTATAATACGCGTATAAATATATATAATATTAATTTAAATCATTATATATATTTAATAAAATAAAATATAAATATCGTTATCTTTATCATACTGGTTAAGTAATGAGTTTTCAAAAGTGGTTATAGATATTTTTAAAAGTTATATACGTTTTAATAATAAAGTTCTTTTTAAACTGAAAACTTTTTTGTACGTTTGAAACTAAATCAAATAAATATAATAATTTTGTTTTCCAAAACCAAATATATTTTTAAGAATCATTTTGTTTAAAGGTTAAAATAATGGAAATCGTTATATCATAAAACGTTTTAGAAAAGTAGAATCATATATATTCATAATAGGTTTCGAGTTTTTAAATTACAGTCTGTTGGTGAAGCATGGGATAAAGTTCAAAGGTTAAATAAACGTATGAAATCATCTTAATGAAAAATGTCGAGTTACTTACTTGTCGATATCCAATATTTAAGTTAGTTACACTTCACGTTCTTACTTATAAATCACTTTACCATTTTCCGAATGTTGTAAAAAAGAATAGATTTCTTAAATCACAGTGGACCTCATAAAATAGACCCGTAATCATATCACAATGTATCTGATAAATTAATCATTTGATATTATCTTCTAATTCCATCGATAAACATATTGAAACAAATACGTTCATGTAAAGTATTATACGTTTAATACTTTATTAATATTCTCAAGTTATAATATATATACATATATATACATATTTATTTATATATAACGGTTCGTGAATCGTTGGAATTTGGTCGAGGTTATAATGAATGCATGAACACAATTTAAAATTCTTGAGATTTAACTTAACAAACTTTGCTTATCGTGTTGGAATAATATAAAGATAAAGTTTAAATTTGGTTGAAAATTTCTGGGTTGTCACAACAGATGCTTCCGATTCCTGTACCGTCTCGCCTTTCAGAATATATAAATTAGCACCCACCTTTTCTCCTTTCATAAGTACAACCGCGCCTTTCTTGATTATCATGATCTTCTCATGTATCACCATCTTACTACCAAGATCATCCAATTGTCCTAAAGACAATAAGTTCTTCTTCAAACCCTCCACGTGTCGTACACCTTGAATAGTACGAACTGTACCATCGTGCATCTTCAGAATGATATCTCCAATTCCAATGATCTTTAGTTCATGATCATTGCAACTGTATACGGATCCTCCTGAGATACGTTCATATTGTTTGAACCATTCTCTTCTAGAGGTCATGTGAAAAGTAGCTCCTGAGTCAAATAACCAGACATCAAAAAATGTCTTTCTGCCTTCATTTGCTACCACTGCCTCACTAACCAAAGCAGTCCCATCATCTGAAGTGCTTGCAATATTTCCTTGAGGATTTGAGTTATTTAAACTCCTACAATCCTTCTTCAGGTGACCTTTCTTGCCACAATTGTAGCATGTATAGGTCTTCTTCTTTTTAGACTTCGGTTTACCATGATTGTGACTCCCACTTGGGCCACGTTCTGTTGATCTCCCTCCTGACACCAATAAGGCCTCCACTTGTGGTGAACCGGCCTGTTTGTCCTCCTTGTTATTGCGTCGATTTTCTTCTTCTAGAATAGCAGCCGCAACTTCATCATAGACTAGATACTCCGAGAGAACATTATTGGTTAAGTTAATAATGAGTTGATCATACGAATCAGGTAGACTATGAAGTAAAAGTTCAGCACGTTCTTTTGGCTCTATATTGCAACTTAATGAAGCGAGTTGAGAAAATAGAGTATTCAAAGAATTAATGTGCTCCTTAACTGAAGTAGATTCATTCATGCGTAGCGCATAAAGTTTTCTCTTAAGGAATATCTTGTTGTGGAGTGATTTGGTCTCGTACAATTTTATGAGGTGATCCCAAATCTCTTTCGCCGTCTTCTTTTCTTCTATGCTAGACAAAACGCCATCTGCTAGTGCCAGATGAAGATTTGCGATAGCCTGGCCGTCCATCTCTTCCCATTTTTCATCAGTGACTTCGGCTGAATGTCCACTGATGGCCGCCAAACACTTATCCTTTCTCAGGATAGCTTTCATCTTTAGTTTCCATAACGAGAAGTTACTCCCGTTGAACTTTTCAATTTCGAATTTCGTAGACATTGCTATAATCACAATCTTCTTTTCGACAATACTATTTTTCTGAGAAATAGTACCCGGGAACTTTTATCGAGTGAAATTAATCTTACTTATTTTCTGATGTGGACGATCCACTCCCGTGGCAACCACAGAGCATACGATAAGTAGATTAATACACACTAGATATTAGAACCTTAGCTCTTGATACCACTTGTTAAGAAAAGGTGACACCGAATTATAGCAAACCGCTAGTAATAATTGAAATAACGACAATAATAGGACACCGAGATTTAACGTGAAAAACCCCAATAGGGTAAAAATCACTGGCAAGGAAAGAAAAAGTTTCACTAATAAGAATAATAGGAATTACAATTCTCTCTAATTACAAGGATAAGTATCAAACTTTATATCTCTTGTAATTAGGAGATTAATACTCACAACTCTCTATTTATCTATTAGAATACAAGATTGAAGAATGAATATGGGATGATTAATGAGCTATCTGGAACATCTATTTATAGTAATAGAATGAGATTGGTGAAGGAGTCTGCCATCACATTCATACGTATGAAATGATATATTGCCTACCAAAAGAACAGTACCACCAAACATTCTTATTTTCACATGTGGTGTTTGACTCACCCACTACTATCAAACATTCAATATATTTGACATTAAGAACATATCCCGGGCATTTATAGATTGACATCAAATAAATTCCAAGACTTCCCATAACCGACTTCAATAAAGTCAATCTACCTCCACATGAAATTAAGTTCGCCTTCCATGATGACAACCTCGAAGAAAATTTATCAATCAACCTGGACCAATTACCAACATGATTCATATTCGTGCCAATCGGAACACCGAGATACTTAGTCGGAAATAACCCCACCTGACACCCAGTTCCAGCTGCGAAGGATGTTACTTGATTATCATCCACACCGATACCAAATAGATGAGATTTCGAGATGTTAATTTTCAACCCGGACACCAGAAAAAATACTTTAAGGACGCAAAGGATATACTGAAGATCCTCTCGGCTCCACTCGGAAAAAATCACTACATCATCCGCATATATCAAGTGTGACAACCGTAAGTTGTTATTCCCCACCATAATTCCGCGGATCAGTTGAGACTCCACCGCACTCTGCATTGCTAGATTGAGCCCCTCCATAACGATAATAAATAAGAAAGGACTAAGTGGATCTCCCTACCGTAAACCCCTTTTGTATCTCGAACTCACGTGTAGGACTACCGTTAACTAAAACTGAAGTTCTAGCCGATTTCAGACATCCCAAAATCCATCCACACCACACGTGACCAAATCCCATTGACTTAAGCATGAATAGTAAATAGTCCCAATTAAGCGAGTCGTAAGCCTTTTCAAAATCAACTTTAAACAAAAGCATCTTCCGTTTACTCCTCTTAATCCACGATATAATCTCACTTAACATTAATGGACCATCCAAAATCTGGCGACCCGTAATGAAAGCAGACTGAATCGGGCTAATGAGTCTATCAATCACATTGGATAACCGGTTCGTTAGAACTTTCGAAATAATCTTGTAAAGTACACCAAATAACGAGATAGGCCGGAAGTCTGTTATACGAACCGGGTTAGGCACCTTCGGAATTAAAGAGAAAAAAGCTGAACTCGCACCTGCAGGTAGATTAAATGTTTTGAAAAAATATTTAACATCCCTACAAATATCCACATGAAGAATATCCCAAAAATGCTTAATAAATGCAAAAGAAAAATCATCCGGTCCCGGAGCCTTTGAGCTTCCACACGCCCAAACAGCATTCTTAATCTCCACATCATCTATGTTGCGTTCCAGCGGTAAGCTCTCTTCATTTGACAATACGTAACTCGGGCTGATTTCATTAAACGAAGCACCAGTTTCAACTTTTTGAAATTTCACTTTGTAAAAGTCATAGAATTTTGATCAAAGAAGGGTCTGTAACCCATACTCCATCAACCAAAATCCCATGAATTGCTTGCTGTTGACGCTTGAGTTTGAGAGATGAATGAAAGAAACTAGAATTTTCGTCCCCCTCCACATCCCACTGTATTTTAGCTTTTTGCATCGCATCTAAAGAATCCAAAGACGACAAGTTCTCAGCTTCAAGAAACAACACATTTCTGTTCTGCACATCCTGATCCGAAGCTATTCTAGCGTCAATCAAAGAGTCGATGGAATTAATATGATTAGTGACCTCTGGCAAACGTGCAGATTCATTATTCTTAACATTATTCAAAAAATCCATTTACATTTATGGCTTCTGAGAAGTTATTTCTTGTGGGCATAATTGTGCTTGTAAAAGCTTTTCAAGCAAGTATAGGAAATTATGATTGCACGAATTTTTAAACGTTAATGTACATGGTATCTTTATTTGTCCAATTCAGGTAGCAAGACGTTGCTTCTGATACCTATGTTGGAAGTAATAAATTTATTTAACAATAAGCGTGTTTGAAATAATTGTACCATGTGCGGAAACCATATGCATCATACAGTGAATATATTTTCGTCTTAGCATAATGTACCTTCAATATCCATTGACGACATCAGGGAAGCCAGCAAGAGAAGATTGAATCTGTACCAAATACATGTTGAAATGTTCAAGTATTAGCAAACAAAGTATTCCATTTTTAAACAAAAATGATTTTTTTTTTTTGAAACGCCAAAATTTTATTTAAAAACGTAGGAGCTAGGGAAAGATTACAAATAGTACAAAGGGGGCCACAGAGTCCAAATAAGAGATGACTAGTGGTACTCGAAAGTAGCCAATTAAAAGCATAAAGTACATGTTAGACTATTAATATTGGCCTGACCCGATTGCATTGTGGGCTCGGTCCATTAGAGTTTTACCATTAGGTTTCACTATGTACTCTATAAATACTCCTCAATAATAGAGTAATATGTTGGGGTGCAAACCTATCCCACATAGGAGGGAGACAAAAACAAATGTATGTATATAAGTCTAAGGGGAAGTCCCTCTAATACCAATTGGTTTTAGAAAAGGATGGACTCTTGGGCTTATATTGCAGGACATTGTGTTTGGGCTATACGATCTTACAAATGGTATCAGAGCTAGGCTATAGCCCGATGTGGTGAACAACGCAGTGGTGGCGCACCCCTAAGCACACGGTGCGACATGGCACACCCCTCAAGTTTGCCAACGATAATGGAGCCATGGTGCCTTATATCGAAAGTCTTCCTTCCCAAGGCGTGGAAGTGCGGCGTGTCCCGATGGTGAAAGAAAAGTGAAAGAAAGAGATCGGCGGTATAAGAGGCGTGTCCCGGTAGTGAAAGAAAAAGAGACCGGTGATATAAGATGGCGGGAGTATCGTTGAAGGGGAGGCTCGGTGATGTGGTCTTCGGTTTGAGGGGAGGATTGTTGGGGTGCAAACCTATCCCACATAGGAGGGAGACAAAAACAAATGTATGTATATAAGTCTAAGGGGAAGTCCCTCTAATACCAATTGGTTTTAGAAAAGGATGGACTCTTGGGCTTATATTGCAGGACATTGTGTTTGGGCTATGCGATCTTACAAATGGCATCAGAGCTAGGCTATAGCCCGATCTGGTCTTCGGTGCGACATGGCACACCCCTCAGTTTGCCAACGATAATGGAGCCATGGTGACTTATATCGAAAGTCTTCCTTCCCAAGGCGTGGAAGTGCGGCGTGTCCCGATGGTGAAAGAAAAGTGAAAAAAAGAGATCTGCGGTATAAGAGGCGTGTCCCGGTAGTGAAAGAAAAGTGAAAGAAAAGAGACCGGTGATATAAGATGGCGGGAGTATCGTTGAAGGGGAGGCTCGGTGATGTGGTCTTCGGTTTGAGGGGAGGATTGTTGGGGTGCAAACCTATCCCACATAGGAGGGAGACAAAAACAAATGTATGTATATAAGTCTAAGGGGAAGTCCCTCTAATACCAATTGGTTTTAGAAAAGGATGGACTCTTGGGCTTATATTACAGGACATTGTGTTTGGGCTATACGATCTTACATAATATTCACGGGGTTCTATCCTCTTACATGGTATCGGAGAGGGTCCGATCCTACCTCCACGTACCGCCCCGTCAAACCTAAAACACCAAAATAACCTATCTATTTCCTTCTTTTCTTGTAAAAGTTGCCGCCGTCGTAGTTTTATCTAACAAGTTGCTGACGACCGACAACAAGTTTGAATAATATTTATTTTGTCTTATTCTTCATCTCAACTTTCTTTTGTTTATCTTATATTTGTGCTTTTTCTTATAAACGGATTAAATCGATACCGTTTCATAAGTGGATCTCAAATCCAGCCTTGTCTTCGTCTTAACTAGGTGAAGTACCAAATTTCGTTTTGACTTGATTAAGCTTCAATTCTACCCTAACAGGATTATAAGTAATCAATTTTGGATTCTTAAGTATAACCCTTTCAATATTGTGATTTGGTGTAGATTGTGCGTTGTTGCGGAGACATCTTTGTCATATTTGTCACGATGAGAGTGTTTGTGTGTGTTTCAAGGTGAAATGGTGTGGGTGTTATGAGGCTTAGCCACTTTGCCTTGAACTTAGGCTAGGTGATACTAGTATATATACTCCCTATCTCATTTACAAATTACATCTACTAAATTGATGCCTAACAATTACTGTTACCGAGCTTTGTCGCTTTTTTTGTATTCTTGTTTGTTAGCCTATAGATTTATTATAGTCCATATGTTTTAGCTATTGGGCTCAGCCCACTTGTACTTGCTAGGTTATTCGGCTATTTATGCCATCTCATTGTACGCATTGAACCCAATAGCTAAAACATATGGACTATAATAAATCTATAGGCTAACATTGTTAACCTTTTCTTTTTTTCGAAGAAAGGGTTTTGTTTATATTGTACGCATTATTTTTGCCAAAAAAAAAATTAAGATTTTTGCAATTGATTTCTAAGTTTTAATGTCAGCACCCTTTTGTGTTCTAACTAGTCCGGATCCGGCCCGCGCTATGCGGCGGGCTTTCGGCCTGTGTATTCATATTTAACGTAGCGTTGTTTATTTACAGAGGGGAAAACGGCTCATGTCTTAAGCGCCGTTTTAGATGTCGTTGTCTTAAGCATTTTTTAAAAAGTGTCTGTCTCGAGCGTAGTTAGTTTCGTTTTGTTCATAAAATTTTTTCGAGTACAACGGTGCTGTCGGAAAAATTTAACTTGAGGCGAACAGAAAGATACGGGCTGTCGTTGTGTTAAGTGTTTTTTAAAAAGTGTCTGTTTCGCGTATAGTTAGTCCCGTTGGGTTCATGAGACTTTTTTGAGTTGAACGGTGGACTCGGAAAATTTTAACTCGCACCGAGCGAGAAGATAGGGCCCGTTATAAATTCGGGGGAATTACTTTATTTCATTTTAATAAATTTATATGTTTATACTTTCTACCCCTGAGAAAGTGTAAACCTGAGGGATTGTTGTGTAAATTGAGCCGAAGTTGAGGGACCGATTGTAGTGTGAACGCAAACTCAAAACTAAAACTACACATTTGGCCATGAGTTTTAGTATATAAGGGTTAATATCATTTTTTTATTTATTGAGTAAAGTGATTAAGTCCCAACGTAGTATCATGTGTATTTCAAAAACCGTAGGCAATCATGAATCATATCTCGCCTTCCATGGATGTAACCTAAAAACCTAATGGTTTTAATCGGCGTGGCGATGAGTCGCCTAGCTTGGTATGTTCCGAACCCCCAAAAAAGAGCATATGGTTAAAATTATTGTTTGTGGCGTTAAAGAATATTGTTATCGTCGGCAAATGTGTTATACCAAAGTGGTACTTGATCCTTAGGCACAGCAAGCCACGACATAAAAATAAAAACAAACACTATGGAAAAGGTGAAGTCATCAAGCAATATGCAACTATGTCGCCGAATAAAAGTTATTTTTTATGTTTTATTTATTTAGCGTTTTCTTTCAGTCCGAAATTTCGCGATTTCGCCGTTCGGACTGCGGGGGAGTGTTAGACTATTAATATTGGCCTGACCCGATTGCATTGTGGGCCCTGTCCATTAGAGTTTTACCATTATGTTTCACTATGTACTCTATAAATGCTCCTCAATAATACAGTAATATTCACGAGGTTCTATCCTCTTACAGTACTAAGTAATCGAAAACATAGGAACTTCCGAACGTTATGGTCCTTGAAGATAATGCCGTCCTAAGCCGCAAAATGTTTCATAGAGTCTAGAAAGCGACAATTTTTTAGATGAAGAGCTTGTTTCCATTGGTAGGGAAACAATCGATCAAAACCCAAAGTTCATTAACCGAATCAAAAATGAGAAAAGAAATTCCAAGCCAAATTCCAATAGCTTTTATCATAACGAATGAAGAGATGATCACGTGTTTCCTTCGAGACAACACAAAGAGCGCATCATTCCCTTTCCAAAAAAATACCTCTAGCTTTCAATTTTTGTAGAGTATGAAGCCTATTAAGGTTAAGCCTCTAAATGAAAATGTTGATCTTGATGGGGACCACCTTTGTCCACATAGACGGGACAGAAAATGTAGCTAAATTCGAAGATGACCTTTGCTGTGACGCCCTGTACTAAGTCAACATGTACGGACCATCAACAACAGGATCATTACAAGGTTAAACACTATATGCGGTTTCAAAATAAGTTTGCAGTCATAAAATGAAGTGACGTTTTAACCAACGTCAAATGTTTAACAACCAAAAGTGTGCTTCTACGAATATCAAACAATAATAGTACGTGACCCATAGGTCGTTACAAATACATCGTTTCAAAAGTAATATAGTTTGAATGCAAAATAAATGTTTCATGCGGTGATATCTCTAATAAGCGCAGCGGGTGTCTACAAAGCATGACTAGTACAGCGGAAGCAAGCAAACCTTAAGCACCTGAGAAAAACATGCTTAAAAACATCAACACAAAGGTTGGTGAGCTATAGTTTAAGTATAACAGTAATGTAAGGTAGGCCACGAGATTTCAGTGATTCAACAGCGTTTCAAAACAGTATGAAAAGTATATGTTCAACCGTGGGCACTTGGTAACTAACTTAACGTTTATAACCCCCTAAAAGTACACTTGGCGAGTGCGTATGTTTATGAAGTATTAAACACCCGTTAAATGCTAGCGCTACTAGCCCGAGTGGGGATGTCAAACCCTATGGATCCATATATAAGATTCGCGTTCACCGGTTCAAAGACCAATGACTAAACGTTACCGATCTAAGGGGAAAGTTTATGCCGTTGTATAACCCACACATATAATAAGTTTAAGTACTCATGCCTAGTATGTAAAATGTAAAATGCGCATGTATTCTAAGTCCCAAAATAGTTAAAGTAAAAAGGGATGCTATAACTCACAGTGGAAAGTAGTAAAAGTCGATACGCGGGAATAGTAAGCAAGTGGTTGGTCCGAAAGGTCCTCAACCTAAGTCAAAAGTTACTAAGTCAGTAAATCATTCCCAAAGGTTTAAAAGTATGTAAATTAGGTCTTAAGTATCATCATCATTCATCATTAAACAAAAATTGTAAAGTAAGTTTTAAGTCAAGACTAGAGTTTGAAACAAAGGCTGACTTCGTTCAGTCGCCACGACCTCTATACAAACTGAAATGAGGTGAGACCAGTGGCCATGGCTCCGTATACGAGTCCCTAGAGGCTGACCAATTTCTAGAACCAAAATCGTCTTTGTTTGACTGTGGTGACGGTTTAAGTGCGAGCAGGTCAGAAATTTCAGCACAACATTAATAGGGTGTAGTGACTTTCGGGAGGCCATAGATCCTAAACCGTAACTCGAATTAAGATGAGGTCTAAATGGAAAATTATCTACTCGAACCAAACTAACTGAAAATAAACTTTTCAGTAGCCCAGGTAGTCTGATCAGTTCCAGAAACAGTAAGTAAAGGTGTTCCAGTGGGTTCTTGGTGCTTGATGCTCATCACGGTTCTCATCCTTGATGCGTATAACTTCAAGTGTACAACTCGTTGATGGGTTTGCATCATCTTAACCAAGGTTTGACCATCATAACACTAGTATAAGTCAAAGATATGTAGCACAACTTACTTAAGAGTTGTATGTAGTTTGATGAACCAAAGTTACATCAAGACCTTAGATCCGACACATACATGATTATAAAAGTAATATTAAGCTACAAACTTGAAAGTAAACTAAATAAACAAGATCTTAAATTGTAGAACTTAGATCTTAGTTAGATCTTAAAGATCCTAGAATAGAAAGTCTAGATCTAGTGTTCTTAAGTTAGATCCTGTAACAACCAGAGTTTTTTCGTTAAAACTTCCGTTAAATACTTGACGATCGTTAGTTAAATCATACAATTTTCATACGCCAAATTTTTTTTCCAGAATAGTTAACAGTGGCTACGTGAAACTTTTAAGTATTTAAAGTAATTAAATGCGTACTTGATCCTTAGTGGATTACTTGAATTAATATGTTATATTAATTAGTGAACTTAATTCGGTTGACAAATTAAACTAGAAACGACACGATTAAAGTTAATCGCCTAGAAAACTTTTTAAGTTAACAGAACTCAGAAAAACGATAGAATAATTATTGTTAATAATTATTGAACTTACGAAAGAAATTTAATTTATTATTTACTTAATGAATTAAACACGGTGATTTTGTTTCAACGACTAGTTAATGTTCCGGAGATTCGGTACGGTTAACGACACTCGAAATGAACCACGCGCGAACGAGCTTTTACACAAAACGAGCCCGAGACCCGAGCCCGAGGCCACATAGCCATGACCTCATACCTCATCATCCTTGATCCCATGAGTAGCCAATGCATGTTGACTATTAGTTTAGGCACATGTTTGTTGACTTTTGGTTGTTTAGGACACTAACTATATTCTCTTAAATCCTAAATAACAAAATAACATGTCCCATTCTTTTTTTTCCTCTCATTCAGCCCCATCTTCATCATATCATCACCATCTTCAATCCCAAATTAAACATCACACAATTGCTTGATCGTTAAATTACTTGCGGATTCGTGTTGCTCTCGTTCTCCTCTACGCGTAGATACAAGTAATTGCTTGATTAGTGGTAAAATCTCTCAAACCCAAATTATTAAAAATCTGATTTTATTGATGTTTCATAGTTTATGTTGTCAATTGCTCAAGTGTATACGCGTTATTGTTGATTGGTGTCTTTAATTTGATCAATTGATGTTGTTTACATGAAAAATGAATTTTATTCTCTAGGATCTGATAAGAGTTGACTTTTGATCTGATCTTATAACATGTTTAGATGATTAACTTTCGAAAAACTATTAACTTTAGGCTTTGGAATCACTTGATTTCATTTCCGGATGATCAAGTTATGACCAATTGAAATTAACGTTGTGTTTTTGTGATTGATCGGAAATTATGGGTTTGATAGACCACGAATTGGATTGTGAAATTAATACCATTGGATAGATAATTTAAAAACACTCAGGTTACACTAGGATATAATGTTGTTTGCTTATGTATAACTTGAGATATGCTTGATTTAGTGAAAAAGTGGATTTATACAGCACTTGCATGAAAACAGACTTGTATGATAAAATGTGTTAACTTATGGATTTAAAGCTTTGCATATTTGAAATGTACACAAAAATTACTTCATCTTTCATGTAGATATCATAGGCTAATTGTATCTAGATCTTCGGGTAATCGCGTGCGAATGTGACTAGCGAAACTAGAATCGAATCTGTAAATTGCTCTCTGTTTTATACTCTGTTGATTGTGTTTATTGAATGAGCATGTAAGCTTCTGGAATATGAATTTTAACATGATATGTGACTTATTGTTAGTTTATGTCAATCTATGAAACCTTATGTATTGGGCACAATAGGGCCATACTTTATGTAAATTCTGATTTGAGCTGAAAAACTGAATGTTCAACACTTCAACTTTCATGAATAAACTGTACAAATTGGCTAAACCAAAATTTCTCGATCTTAGATATGTGTTAGTTTAACTTGTTTGTGAACTATGGCCACTGGTATTGTATCGATTGCATGTTCCTAACTCCGGTTATAGCTAAAACCAAAACAGTGCGCGGTCAGAAACTGACTTGGTGAACCCCAAATGTACCCCTTCTGATTCCTGACTTTTAATTATCGTATGAGACCCTGGCCGGACTTTTTGGAATCTATTTTGAGTATAATTATGATCTAGAGTTTGCCATGTTTACTTGAATTTTGTACCATGAGATAATATGCTAAGTTTGCTACATGTACATGAACTTTGTGCACAACGATAAACTGAAATTGTGAAATTATGATCTAAAATGTGTTGTTTGACTTAGGTTTGACATGTTGACCAACATTTGACATGAACCTACTGATGTTGACTTTAGTTGACTACTTTGACCAGGTTTGACTTCTGGTTTGACTTCGGTTGACTTTGTTTGACTTGCATGAATTAGTTGACTGTATGTTGACTTCTACTTTGAAACGCGTTGATTCGAGCAATAAGACAACTTATACTATGAAACCACACTTGTTTAATACATATTTATTGACCAATCTAAATACATATACTTAGGTTGCATTAGTCGGCTATAAACCGTACAAGTAAATTGTCCACTTTTCAATCTGAGCTTTATTCAAAGGTGAGTCTACAGTCCCGCTTTTTACATGTTTTCAGGGATGAGAATACACGCTATTGTTACTTACAATTTTTACAAATGCTTTTGTATTGACACGAGTACTATATATGCATATTGAGTTTGTACACAAAGCCTCTAGCTTGAATACTTTAAATACCATCGGTGTAGGCACAATTTAGATGGACGGATCCGTTAGGTTGACAACCTCACCCGCTATAAAAACGGTGGTGCATTTATTTTGAACATAATACATTCGTACAAGTGTATAACATTTTTATGAGGTAAAGGCAGGTATAGTGGATTCTATACTTGGGTCATTGCTAGTATTCAGGTGCTCATAGATTATGCAAACGTTTCGCAACTTGGAGTTGTACTTGTAAAATCTCGTGGTCAAGGAAACTAAACTATATTTCTGATAACTGTTTTTTTCAGATACTATACAACGTTATTTAAAACTGTGGTTTACGAACAAATGAGATAAAACTTGACATGGTATTGTCTACGAATATTTGAAACTTGACATGGTATTGTCTACAAATGATTGAAACTTGACATGGTAGTGTCAACAAACTTTTGAAATGGGACACGGAGTTGTCTAACTTTTAACATTGAACCTTGGTAGTCTTCCACTAATAACCGTTTTCGAAATGTATTTCTTAAACATACTGTATTGTTTACCTAAAACCTGTAGATTCACTCAACATTGTTGTTGATCCGTTTTGCGTGTTTTATTCTCAGGTATTAATTGCTTCCGCTGTAGAATATTGCTGTTACGTAGAAGTCAAGCCAAGCACTGGGACCAGAGTTAACATTTCGTTAAAGGGATTTTTGACGGGGTGTTACATTTGGTATCAGAGCTTTGGCTATAGGGAACTAGGATACATTAGTGTGTCTAACTGTAGGGCGCATTAGTGAAGTCTAGTCTATAGTCGTGTGTCTTGGATGACTTTTATACACCATACCTGCACCATTTACTTCACAATATGACATGTAGGGCTACACATTACATCCCGTACATATACACCTTATACCCATATGATATGGACTTGAACTAAACGCTATACTACGAATCACATACGTGCCCGCGATGCGAGGTTTAACTAAATTAAGTTGACTACGCTATCTTGAACTTATGGAGCGATGTCGAATGGAAATGTGAGATAGCGTAATGTAATGACCGGGATTACATTACGGTAACTCATATAGAAGTTCAGACATTGCAAAATAAGGAATTGGGAGCGAGTCAAGTAGGTTACTTGGATAAATACCGTTTAGAACATAAACCGTTTAATTTCAAATATGAGTAGAAATTTACACCGTACGATTTAATTGTTATTATAACCTATAAGGAGCGTGTAATCACGTCACAATTCGTCACTACCCGACATTGTCCGTCACCCCTAATTTCTACTTGGCACTACGAAGACACTGCCTGAACATACTCATCATCTTATACCACTACTCCTTGCTATTTATCGTTGCTTACTACTACTCAACGCCGCCTCTCACTGCTAGTCACGACTGATCACTACTTCTCACTGCTTGTCATTACTACTTAATGCTACCCCTTGCTACTTGCTACTTGCCACTACTAAATACTACTCATTACCACTTACCACTACTAAGTACTACTCGTCACTACTAACACCTCCACGTTTTACTACTCGCTACTGTGCATCACAACTCATTTTCAATACGTCTTTAGAGGAGGAATTCTGAGACGACCCGACCCAATCCATAGGGACGAATACAATAACATATGATAACATTGCGAGGTACTTGACCTCTATATGATACATTTTACAAACGTTGCATTTATTCTTAAAAGGCAAACTATCATTACATCAATATTTGACATTTTCGTCTAACATTTCATAATATCCAAATGACCTAATCTGTCATTTACTTATTTATATTCTCTATTGAACTCCAATGACTCGAATGCAACGTCTTTGTATCATGGCTTAAAAGGTCCCAAGTAGTATCCTTAACATGAGCTAATGCACAGCGGAAGACTTAATTCATACCTGATAATAACATGCTTTAAAACGTCAACATAAAGTTGGTGAGATATATAGGTTTGATGCTTGCAGCGTTATAACAATGAAACACAAGATTTCATATATAAACATTTTAATAAAAATATTCTAAGTGGTTGAGCACTTGGTAACCATACTTAACATTTAATCACGTCGCATATTCCCTTTATTATGAAATCTTACTACACCGTACCAAGTGTAGTCACGAAACGAAGTACTGTGCAACCGTTGAATACTGGTCGTCCAGTCCGGTTGGGGTTGTCAGGCCCGATAGATCTATCAACAGGATTCGCGTTTACAATACCGCTGTAAATATTAGTTACCAAGCTACAGGGAAGTATGCCAGTGGTACAACTCAACGTAGAATATATTTTTCAGTTACTTGTGTCCATAGCGTAAAACATAAAATACATGTATTCTCATCCCGAAATATTTAGAGTTTAAAAGTGGGACTATATACTCACTTTTGTCTTGAAGATATGTAATTTCGACTTGGTCTCCGATTGATATCACGAACCTATCCATATATAATATATCAATACCTTTTCTTTTTAAACAATCGTCACATATATATACTTATAATACTTTTAATACTTTTAATAATTCCTTAGTCCGTAGTTAGCAGTCCGATGTTAGTAATTCAATTTTAATGGTTCATATTTAGTTGTTTAATAAACCCCCAATGAAATAAATAAAACCCCCATCGTATATGTATTGGTCGAGATTAATCTTGACCCATGGTACCGGTGTTGTCAAATGACGTGTTGCGTACATAAAGTACCGGTGTTGTCAAATGACGTGTTGCGTACAATCATGGGATCTTATGATTAATCTTCTCGTATTATTTACGGGTGATCCTGAACCATATAAAATTAAATTATGAGTACATATGTATAAAATATCATGTTACTTTAGGAAGATGTGATTTATTTAATTTTCTCCAATTATTTTCGTGGCTAAACTAGTCTTGGATATCCGATTTTGTTTTGGTCATAATTTCTTCGTTACAACTCCGTTTTCGTTGATTCAACTTTCCACTTCCTTGGATCGAGTCCCTCTTTAATAATATGAACTGTAAATACCTTAGTTTGTATTCGAAATCATAGGTCATAGGTCAAATTTTGGTGAAACTTATGAAGTTAATCATTTTTGTTACAAAAACATCATTTAATGACCATTTTTCTAAAAATACTTATACTATGAATTAAATCATGAAATTTTTATGTGTTAACATATTCATAAGAAATATCATTTTTCCAGAATATAAACCTCCAATTCAAAGTTCAAGATGGTTTTTAATTATCCAACCCAAAACAGCCCCCGGTTGCACTCCGACGTCATAAAAACAGTTTTTTAAGGTATTCTTTGAAAAACCAAGTTATACCTTGTTAAATTAGCATATATTTAAGTTATATTACAGGTCTTGAAGTATTTTAAAAGTTAAGTTAGAAGGATCTATTTAGTTTACAAACAAGTTTGAAATCATTCAAACTATGTTTTTGTTGTTAAAATTGTATACCATACAATAAGATAGCTATATATATATGAATCGAATAAGGTTATGAACAAAGTTACTACCTCAAGTTACTTGGACAAGATTGCTGTAAAAGAGGAGTAAAAACCTAGAACCAAAAGAGTGATGAAATTGGATGAAAGATTGGAAGCAACTTAAGACATAAACTTGAATTGAAAGTTGTATTTTTGTAGTGTTTTTGTTGATCTTTTTATGGTGGTGTTTAAGGTGATTCTTGAGAGGATTTTTGCTGGAGTTCTTAGAGAGACATGAGGCTAGTAAGTGTGTGTGTTTAGCTAGAGAAATGATGTTCCAAAAATTGAAAATGGATGCATGTATTTATGGTGGTGTAAAAGGTGTATAAATTTGTAATTTTGTGAAAAGATCTTTTAATCATGTGAAATTGTCATACTAAATAACAAAAGTAGTTACCTTATACATAAGGCATGAACAAGGGCTGGTTGGTGGTGATTTGATGTGTATATACCAATAGTAAATACGTATAGAAGCTAGGTATGATACGAGTACATATACTCTAGATATACGTATAGAAATCTTGTGAAAAATGGAATGAGGATTCAAATATAGCTATCTTTTGTGAATATACTTATATTGTTTTATGTATTTAAGTCTTTAAAAGTGATTAAATACATTATATATACGATATATTATAGGTCGTAAGTATTTATGTCAAATAACGTTACGTATAGTTATCGTTTTGAAAGCTTAAGTTAGTAGTTTCAAAATATACTTATAACTTATTGTTATTAATACAAAATGAGGTATTTAAACATCCTTAAATCATGTTAAATATGTATATATACATATATATACACAAACGTATAATTAACATATATTGTATAGTTCGTGATATCATCGGTCAAACTAGACGGTTAAACGTTATGTAAAACTCTTTTCAAAATCATAAATCTCAACAATTTAGATTGCTTATCATGTTGGTAAGTTTTAATTTATGTAAATATTAATCTTATAAGTGTAAAACGATCGGAAAAATCCGGGTCGTTACAGTACCCACCCGTTAAAGAAATTTCGTCCCGAAATTTGGTAGAGGTTATCATAAATAACAATAGGAATGTTTTCATGACGAATATGAGGTATTAATAGAGTTTTATCATTATTGGAAGATATGGATAAAACGATTCGGTCATGTGAAGCGCACGAGTGAAGCTATCACAAAAGAATGAAATGAGTGAATATAGAATTGTTTTAACCGATGTCGAGATTAGGATTGATTTCCAGAATTTAAGGGATTTAAAGAAAATCTTATGTAATAAGATTTGGTTCTTCGATGATTTAGAAAACAGGATCTCCTTTGATTTAATGCGATAATCTGTTTCGATTTCTTTGTCGGATATTTCACTATAAATCCACCTCCTTCCCTTTCTTACTTCCATACCTCACATCTCTTACTCTTCCTCCTCTAATTCATACCTTAAGGTATCCTTTAAAATGCTTCATCCCGTTCTGATTTTTGTTATACTTCTAACTTTCATATCTTTCATTCTTCTCTTTCATCTACCGCTAGAAGAATCTATTCACTTTTATGATTTTCTTGGAATTATAATGTTTCTAATTCTCCCGTGTCTTTACGTCGCCATACGTATTGATACACACGGTTTGTAGTTTCTGGGTGGTTATTGGGTTTGATATCTTTCCTTATATTTCGATGCTCCTGCTTCTGTTTTCCATAATCATTGTCATCCATAGTTAATACTCTCTCCTATTTGCTGTAATCTATACCCCAATTTCTATTTTGGGACTTTGTCCCTTCGTTTCTTCTTCCCGTCCTTGAGTCAAGCGATCAATAGTTCGAAATTCGTAGGTATAAAATTCGGAATGAACATAGCTAATGCTCTAAGAAAGGAATGGTAATGGCACGATTTTGATTTGTCAAATTACCAGAATATCCAGGAAAATAGAACTATCAAGATGATTTGTTCTTAATATGTTTCGGAATTGGATAGAATGTAAAAGTCGTGTAACATGGCACATGATGACGGTACTGTGAATCATCATATTCCATTAGAAACTTAACATGACTTACTGTAATATAATGAAGTTGATCAAGTTTCATTATATTATACTAGTTCATGCATCAGTTCCCAACACTGCTTCAGAACATTCCTATTTTAAACTTGAAGGATTTAGAAACTAACACAGTTTCCTTTATATTGTAACGCAGATATTACAGAGAGATAAATGATTTCAGATAAGGATAGTGGTGAAAATATCTTCAGAAATATTGAGGATATTTATAATGAAAGATATGATAATATCTTGGAATTTCTAATGTCGAAGGATGATGATGAAGATTGACCCGTAAGGGTTTAGATTCAGAAGCAAGGTGTTTGCTACAGAATCGTCATAATTCTTTATGTACAAGTTTAGTCCTTGTAACTTGTTCAGAGTCTCCTTCATGGTTTGTTCAATCCGGTTTTCAGTACCAATTTTCTATCGAGCGTTCCTAACACTTCCTTCTTTTATCATCAACATTTGGTCATTAAGACCTTCTACAACATGCTGCTTCGTCAGTATTTTCAAAGTTATCGGATCTGGGTCATTGGTTATCAAACCAAGATGGTTTAAGGAGAATTGTATTTTTAGATGATTAAACGCTGATGGTAATATGATGGAATATAAAAGGTTCTCCGGTAACGATGGCGAAAGAACAACGTATATATATATATCGAGATTGTAATAAGAGTAGTCTTACTGAGATATCGAAGTGGAGCTGTGACAAAATTAGTTAATTGAAAAGGAATCGCGTGATTGTTTTTGCTAATGGATGATAAGGAATTCGATGCGGATACGTTTTAACTATAACTTCGAGTTCAAAAATTTTTAGGTGCATAACTGTATGCATAAATCTTTATTCCGTAGACGAGGTGCGGCTGGTTGAACTTCTCGATCGAGATGTTTTCAAGAATCATGAAAAGTTGTGAATGCGAATTGTAATCGTCAAGATACAAATGAGGTTTAAAATAGAATCAAGTGGCAAACTTGAAGGATTGTTTAGTTTCATATGTAATAATCATCATTTTAACTCATTTTTAATTGTCCAAAGTTAGCAGTCCAATAGTCCGATTGTCCAATGGTTCAATAAATTCATATATGAACTAAATATATAATATTCGAATTACTTAATACGTATCGTGACCCGTGTACTGGTCTCGGTGTCGATCACAACTCAAAGTATATATATATTTTGGAATCAACTCCGACCCTGTATAGCCAACTCCCACCTTCACATATAGAGTGTCTATGGTTGTTCCGAAATATATATATAGATGGATCAATATGATAAGTCGAAACCTTGTATACGTGTCCCGTTATTTAAAATGCGTAAAATAAATAAATATATATCATGACCCATTATACAACGTGTTGTCTCAGAATTAATCCGACGTGTTGTTGTACATGTGTCCCGACGGTATGTAAAGTACAGAAATTAAAATTGCAAGAATGTAAATTGCGATAAATTAAATATTAATCAGTTAGCTGGGAACAGTTAGCCGGAACAGTTAGCGTGTAATCCTATCACAATTTCAATTAATTAATTCATCTGTTTCTAACAATTTTTATTTTGCCAATGTTTCTTCATTATGCCACTTGTTGGATTCGGATAGGTAAAAATCCAAATATGAAATTTAAATGGAAATGGTTAATCTGGGGTGAACGGATACGTATATCGGTAATTGTAAGTAGGATAATAAATGATCGTTGAATCAGATTCGAAGAATGTACAGTGTAACTTGTTAATGTGAATTCTAAATATTCCTTGGGTACTACCCACCCGTTAAAATATTTTCATCATTAACAGTTTGTACGAATGAAATTTTTAATTACAATCTTTATGAAAATATATTTGCATATATATTTTCTTCGGAGGTAACTATGAATTTAATGAGTCAATAAAATATTCAACTCATTTGATTTATCGTTATTACTAGATTACATAATCTCCAAAACATTAGAGATTACATAATCGTCATGTCGAACGAAGAACGATACGTAAAGAAGAGGTAATCGGTGTAGAATGATATGTAGAACAAAGATCATATTCGAAGTTCAGATGATGATGTTGAGGTACGTGGTGCGGATGTGATTGTTGGTGGTGGTAATGATACGGTTGGTGTTGATGCTGATGATGTCGTTGACGTCGATGATGCTACTGGTACTGAAGATTGCGAGGTTGATGTTGTTAACGGTACTGGTTATGCTGCTGGTGCTGCTGCTGGTGTTTGTAACCTTCGCACCGTGTTCTCCAAAGCCGTCACACGAGCGCGAAGTTCGTTAATTTCTGCTAGTACACCAGGATGATTGGCGGTTGGAGTGAGCGAATGAACAAGATCCGAAATATGGGATAGGATATAATCGTGACGAGATACTCGAGAAATGAGAGAGAAAATGGTTTCTCGAACAGGTTCGCCGGTAAGTGCTTCAGGTTCGTCGCCAATGGGGCAATTCGGTGGGTGAAAGGGATCACCTTCTTCTTGTCTCCAATAATTTAGTATACTACGAACCCATCCCCAATTCATCCAGAATAGATGATGAGAAATTGGTTGATCCATTCCAGTGACGCTGCCTTCGGAGCCCGAATGGAAATCCATATCAGCGTAGCTGTCGGAGTCGGAGGAATTCGAACTGGACGCGGAGTTCATCTTGTACAGTCGGGGAAATGAATTTTTGGTTTGGAATAGATTATAGGAGTTGGGTTTGGTATTCTTCAATACATAATTTACATATGTATTTATAATACTCAAAATCCCGTGAATTACGGAGAATCTTTGAAATTCGTCAGGCAATGTCTATAGCAACAGATACGCTAGGATACGAATTTTGTCTATACACTATCGATGCACCAAATGCAGTAAGACGTGTCTAGACTTAAGAATACTAAGCAGGCAATTCTTAAGGATGATAAGCAGATGATTTTCGACTAGATATGATAAGCAAAACTTTTGACATGTAGACACGGTCAAAGTCCAGACTCACTAATGCATCCTAACAACTACCAGTTAGACACACTAATGCAAGGCCTGGTTCGCTAAGACCAACGCTCTGATACCACATGAGACGACCCGACCCAATCCATAGGGACGAATACAATAACATATGATAACATTGCGAGGTACTTGACCTCTATATGATACATTTTACAAACGTTGCATTTATTCTTAAAAGGCAAACTATCATTACATCAATATTTGACATTTTCGTCTAACATTTCATAATATCCAAATGACCTAATCTGTCATTTACTTATTTATATTCTCTATTGAACTCCAATGACTCGAATGCAACGTCTTTGTATCATGGCTTAAAAGGTCCCAAGTAGTATCCTTAACATGAGCTAATGCACAGCGGAAGACTTAATTCATACCTGATAATAACATGCTTTAAAACGTCAACATAAAGTTGGTGAGATATATAGGTTTGATGCTTGCAGCGTTATAACAATGAAACACAAGATTTCATATATAAACATTTTAATAAAAATATTCTAAGTGGTTGAGCACTTGGTAACCATACTTAACATTTAATCACGTCGCATATTCCCTTTATTATGAAATCTTACTACACCGTACCAAGTGTAGTCACGAAACGAAGTACTGTGCAACCGTTGAATACTGGTCGTCCAGTCCGGTTGGGGTTGTCAGGCCCGATAGATCTATCAACAGGATTCGCGTTTACAATACCGCTGTAAATATTAGTTACCAAGCTACAGGGAAGTATGCCAGTGGTACAACTCAACGTAGAATATATTTTTCAGTTACTTGTGTCCATAGCGTAAAACATAAAATACATGTATTCTCATCCCGAAATATTTAGAGTTTAAAAGTGGGACTATATACTCACTTTTGTCTTGAAGATATGTAATTTCGACTTGGTCTCCGATTGATATCACGAACCTATCCATATATAATATATCAATACCTTTTCTTTTTAAACAATCGTCACATATATATACTTATAATACTTTTAATACTTTTAATAATTCCTTAGTCCGTAGTTAGCAGTCCGATGTTAGTAATTCAATTTTAATGGTTCATATTTAGTTGTTTAATAAACCCCCAATGAAATAAATAAAACCCCCATCGTATATGTATTGGTCGAGATTAATCTTGACCCATGGTACCGGTGTTGTCAAATGACGTGTTGCGTACATAAAGTACCGGTGTTGTCAAATGACGTGTTGCGTACAATCATGGGATCTTATGATTAATCTTCTCGTATTATTTACGGGTGATCCTGAACCATATAAAATTAAATTATGAGTACATATGTATAAAATATCATGTTACTTTAGGAAGATGTGATTTATTTAATTTTCTCCAATTATTTTCGTGGCTAAACTAGTCTTGGATATCCGATTTTGTTTTGGTCATAATTTCTTCGTTACAACTCCGTTTTCGTTGATTCAACTTTCCACTTCCTTGGATCGAGTCCCTCTTTAATAATATGAACTGTAAATACCTTAGTTTATATTCGAAATCATAGGTCATAGGTCAAATTTTGGTGAAACTTATGAAGTTAATCATTTTTGTTACAAAAACATCATTTAATGACCATTTTTCTAAAAATACTTATACTATGAATTAAATCATGAAATTTTTATGTGTTAACATATTCATAAGAAATATCATTTTTCCAGAATATAAACCTCCAATTCAAAGTTCAAGATGGTTTTTAATTATCCAACCCAAAACAGCCCCCGGTTGCACTCCGACGTCATAAAAACAGTTTTTTAAGGTATTCTTTGAAAAACCAAGTTATACCTTGTTAAATTAGCATATATTTAAGTTATATTACAGGTCTTGAAGTATTTTAAAAGTTAAGTTAGAAGGATCTATTTAGTTTACAAACAAGTTTGAAATCATTCAAACTATGTTTTTGTTGTTAAAATTGTATACCATACAATAAGATAGCTATATATATATGAATCGAATAAGGTTATGAACAAAGTTACTACCTCAAGTTACTTGGACAAGATTGCTGTAAAAGAGGAGTAAAAACCTAGAACCAAAAGAGTGATGAAATTGGATGAAAGATTGGAAGCAACTTAAGACATAAACTTGAATTGAAAGTTGTATTTTTGTAGTGTTTTTGTTGATCTTTTTATGGTGGTGTTTAAGGTGATTCTTGAGAGGATTTTTGCTGGAGTTCTTAGAGAGACATGAGGCTAGTAAGTGTGTGTGTTTAGCTAGAGAAATGATGTTCCAAAAATTGAAAATGGATGCATGTATTTATGGTGGTGTAAAAGGTGTATAAATTTGTAATTTTGTGAAAAGATCTTTTAATCATGTGAAATTGTCATACTAAATAACAAAAGTAGTTACCTTATACATAAGGCATGAACAAGGGCTGGTTGGTGGTGATTTGATGTGTATATACCAATAGTAAATACGTATAGAAGCTAGGTATGATACGAGTACATATACTCTAGATATACGTATAGAAATCTTGTGAAAAATGGAATGAGGATTCAAATATAGCTATCTTTTGTGAATATACTTATATTGTTTTATGTATTTAAGTCTTTAAAAGTGATTAAATACATTATATATACGATATATTATAGGTCGTAAGTATTTATGTCAAATAACGTTACGTATAGTTATCGTTTTGAAAGCTTAAGTTAGTAGTTTCAAAATATACTTATAACTTATTGTTATTAATACAAAATGAGGTATTTAAACATCCTTAAATCATGTTAAATATGTATATATACATATATATACACAAACGTATAATTAACATATATTGTATAGTTCGTGATATCATCGGTCAAACTAGACGGTTAAACGTTATGTAAAACTCTTTTCAAAATCATAAATCTCAACAATTTAGATTGCTTATCATGTTGGTAAGTTTTAATTTATGTAAATATTAATCTTATAAGTGTAAAACGATCGGAAAAATCCGGGTCGTTACAAATTCCTGGTAACAGCTCGCACAATACGTAGTAGATGTTGTCTACTTGACTTCCAACTTACCTATCATTCAACCACCCGCAGTTTCACGCTTTTGTTTCCCAACACGAGTCTACTAACTGATAACTATTATGCATGATTGGGTGCGTTAATATGCATGTGTGTACTTATGATACGAGTATACTACCTAATAACTTCTTCGTCACTACTATCATCACTGCACATCACAACCTATCGCTGCTTATCGCTAACACCACCACTCATTGCTACTAGTAAGTACAACTTGTTACCGTATCCCTCCTCAATCTGTTCTAACGTGCTTTCCTTAAGCAGTAATCATTTCTTTATACCTAAAAACACCACCAACCGACTTTGAATGCGTTGACATGAACTACACTTCATCTATTTTCCGCGAGACGCATATGTTTGGAAATCTGCACCGAATCCTTTGATTGGATATCAGATTTTAGTTGAGTTGCCATTACACCTTGTGCAGTATCATCCTTCATGAAATTGTCACGAGTTTGTTCTTGCTCATCGATCATAACATTTATATATATACTGTCAACACCCGCACTGATAGAAGTTTTAATGCTAGAGAATTTGGTCACAACGTCTATAATCCTGTACCTTCATTAGATGACGTGTACCCTATAGAACTATTAAGCTGGAAAGTTTTAACCTCGTGGTTGAAACAAACTGTTTATCTGACGATACAATCGAGGCAGCCCCGACCAGAAGGCTACTCGAATTCCTTTCACCGATAATAATGGTGTACGGAGAGGAGATCAGTACACCGTCATGTTACACTAATTACTCGAAGGTCCAGAAGTACCTGAGATGAGAATGTCTCGCAATTCAGGCACATGTGAGTATAATTGTATCAACATTTAAGGGAATCGAAGATTTCCTAACCATTAGAAACTTTCCTTAAGGTCCTTCCGGAGGAGTACCTGGTCTTCCACCTCACCGGGAAGCCGAATTTCAGATTGATCTAGTGCCAGGAGCAGCCCCAATGGCACGCGCACCGTTTAGACCTTACCCCTAGAGCTATAAGAGTTGTTGGCTATGAATGCCAAACTAAGGAGCAAGGTACTTACATTGAATAAGAACTCCCCATGGTGAAGAACATCGGGGTTGTAATACTTTGATCCGTGTCTGGCGCAACCAGGTGAACTTTACGACCGAGGAGTTCATAGTTCGAGCTCCGGTCTTGTTTGTTAAAAAGAAGGATGGGTCGTGAGGTCAAACAGTTGAAGTAAAGCAGAATTCCTATTGTTAAAGTTCGATGGAACGTGAGAAGAGGACCAGAGTTCACGTGGGAGCGTGAAGATCAGATGAGACTGAAATACCCGCAACTGTTTCTCGAGGAAACTACTTCAGCGGACGATCACTAAAATTTCGGGACAAAATTTTCAATAACAGGTGGGTAATGTAACAACCCGAGTTTTTTCGTTAAAACTTCCGTTAAATACTTGACGATCGTTAGTTAAATCATACAATTTTCATACGCCAAATTTTTTTTCCAGAATAGTTAACAGTGGCTACGTGAAACTTTTAAGTATTTAAAGTAATTAAATGCGTACTTGATCCTTAATGGATTACTTGAATTAATATGTTATATTAATTAGTGAACTTAATTCGGTTGACAAATTAAACTAGAAACGACACGATTAAAGTTAATCGCCTAGAAAACTTTTTAAGTTAACGGAACTCAGAAAAACGATAGAATAATTATTGTGAATAATTATTGAACTTACGAAAGAAATTTAATTTATTATTTACTTAATGAATTAAACACGGTGATTTTGTTTCAACGACTAGTTAATTGTAATGACCCGCACTTTTTCGATCATTCTATACTTGTAAGATTAATATTTACATAAATTAAACCTTACCAACATGATAAGCAATCCAAATTGTTGAGATTTATGTTTTTGAAAAGAGTTTTACACAACGTTTGACCGTCTAGTTTGACCGATGATATCACGAACTATATAACATATGATAATTATACGTTTGTGTATATATATGTATATATACATATTTAACATGATCTAAGAATGTTTTAATATCTCATTTTGTATTAATAACAATAAGTTATATGTATATTTTGAAACTACTAACTTAAGTTTTCAAAACGATAACCATACGCAACGTTATTTGACTTAAATACTTATGACCTATAATGTTTATACATATATCGTATAAGTAATGAATTTAATCACTTTTAAGAACTTAAATATATAAAACCATATAAGTGTATTCACAAAAGATAGCTATATTTGAATCCTCATTCCATTTTTCACAAAATTTCTATACGTATATCTAGAGTATATGTACTCGTATCATACGCAGCTTCTAGATGTATTTACTATTGGTATATACCAATAAAAATCTGCTCCTTAGCAGCCTTAAATGATTAAGAAACATGTGGAACCAACCATTTGTCAAGTAGCATGAATTATTTAGCAAGAAAACAAAGTTAGGTATCTTTTTTTTCCTTTATAACCTAAAAACGTTTTTATGCATGCACACCATTTCTTCACCCCATTTTCTCATACTTACACTTCCATTTCTCTCTCAAAATACTCTTAACTTCATACTTGATCATCTCCAAGCATTTTCTCCATCATTTAGCTTCAAAAACAACACTTAAATCTCATAAGAAAACCTTACAAAAACACTTCAAGAAATCCTTCCAAGAACACAAACTTACTTCCAATCTTTCATCCAATTCCATCACCCTTTTGGTTCTAGGTTCTTACTCCTCTTTTACAGAAACCTTGTCCAAGGAACTTGAGGTAGTATCTATGTTCATAACCTTATTCGATTCATATATATATAGCTATCATATTTTGTGGTATACAATTTTAACAACAAGAACATAGTTTGAATGTTTTCAAACTTGTTTGCAAACTAAATAGATCCTTCTAACTTAACTTTTAAAATACTTCAAGACCTGTAATATAACTTAAATATATGCTAATTTAACAAGGTATAACATGGTTTTTCAAAGAACACCTTAAAAACTGTTTTTACGACGTCGGAGTGTAACCGGGGGCTGTTTTGGGTTGGATAATTAAAAACCATCTTAAACTTTGAATTGAAGGTTTATGTTCTGGAAAAATGATTTTTACTATGAATATGGTAACACATAAAAATTTCATGATTTAATTCAAAGTATAAGTATTTTTAGAAAAATAATCATTTAAGGTTGCCTACATAAAGGAAAAGGTTTAACTTCATAAGTTTCACTAAAGTTTCACCTATGCCGTGTGATTTTGAATACAAACTAAGATATTTACAGTTCATAGTCTTAAAGAGGAACTCGATCCAAGGAGATGGCAAGTTGAATCAACGAAAACGGAGTTGTAACGAAGAAACTATGACCGAAACAAAATTGGCTATCCAAGACTAGTTTAACTTCGGGATTAATTGGAGAAAATTAAAATAAATCACATCTTTTTAAGATAACATGATATTTTATATATATGTACTCATAATTCAATTTTATATGGTTCAGGATCACTCGTAAACAACACGAGAAGATTAATCATAAGATCCCATGTTTGTACGCAACACGTCATTTGACAACACCGGTACTTTATGTACGCAACACGTCATTTGACAACACCGGTACCGTGGGTCAAGAATAATCTCGACCAATACATATACGTTGGGGGTTTTATTTATTTCGTTGGGGGTTTATTAAACATCTAAATATGAACCATTAAAATTGAATTACTAACAACGAACTGCTAACTACGGACTAAGGAATTATAAAAAGTATTAAAAGTATAACAAGAATATATATGTGACGTTGTTTAAAAAGAAAAGGTATTGATATATTATATATGGATAGGTTCGTGATATCAACTGGGAGACCAAGTCAAAATATATATATCTTCAAGACGAAAGTGAGTATATAGTCCCACTTTTAAACTCTAAATATTTCGGGATGAGAATACATGTATTTTATGTTTTACGTTATGGACACAAGTAACTGAAAAATATATTCTACGTTGAGTTGTACCACTGGCATACTTCCCTGTAGCTTGGTAACTAATATTTACAGCGGTATTGTAAAAGCGAATCCTGTTGATAGATCTATCGGGCTTGACAACCCCAGCCGGACTGGACGACCAGTATTCAACGGTTGCACAGTACTTCGTTTCGTGACTACACTTGGTACAGTGTAGTAAGATTTCATATTAAAGGGAATATGCGACGTGATTAATTGTTAAGTATGGTTACCAAGTGCTCAACCACTTAGAATATTTTTATTAAACTGTTTATATACGAAATCTTGTGGTCTATATATATATTGCTGCCGGCACTAAACCTATATCTCACCAACTTTATGTTGACGTTTTAAACATGTTTATTCTCAGGTGATAATTAGAAGTTTCCGCTGCATTATGTTGAATTTGAGCAGGATCTTGCGTACGCATATTTGTGTCAAAAATAAGACTGCATATCCAAGAACTTGTGTTGTAAAATATGCTAGAAATCGTGTTGTTATCATCATTTGTAAAGTTTGTAAGTCGAAGATTATCGCTAAACGATAATCATCTTTATTTCGTCCAAAGCTTGTATCAAAAATAAGAATCATGGTTTGTAATGTATAATATATGCAGTTTTTCTTTTAAAAATGTCGCATATAGAGGTCAATACCTCGCAATGAAATCATACGTTATCTAACACGTTCTTACGGTTAAGGACGGGTTATGACATGTGGTATCAGAGCGGTGGTCTTAGCGAACCAGGTTTGCATTAGTGTGTCTAACTGATAAGTCGTTAGGATACATTAGTAAGTCTGGACTTTGACCGGGTCTGATTTAAAAACCATTGCTTATCATTGTTGGTTAAAATTTATATGTAAATATTATGTAGTACTAATGGGTTAGTTGTTGTGTGATAGATGTCGGGCTCAAAACTTGTTATCACATTCAGCGACTCCGAACCAGAATCTTCAGATGGTGTTCCAGTCATTAACCTATCCGATGACGAAAATAATATCTTTGGGGAAGACTCACAAATTCCGGATGAACCGACTATAGAGAACCCGGAAAGTGAACCCGAGGAGGAAAGTGAACCCAAGGAGGAAAGTGAACCCGAGAAGGAAAGTGAACCCGAGGAGGAAAGTGAACCCGAGGAAGAAATACAGGAAATTACAAAAGAAGAGTTCAAACTAGGAAAGAAACGAAAGGCTAATGAATTAGAAAATTCAAATCCTGAGTTTAATAAGGATGATGTGGCACCAACTCCACTAGACACTACCACCCCTATTCCCGCTATTCCTATTCGTTCTATCCCGGCATCCAGTTCTTCAGTCCCACAGCCAAAATATAGGCAGACAGCCAGGATAAGCGTTAAGTGATTCTTTGAACCTAAACGTCCTAGAAAATAGACCAAACGATGCGCTGCCGTATTAAACCATGGGATCATATAATGTTTTGTATAATATTATTAGTGTGGTTTGCTTAATGTTCGATGTAAGATAAGCATATGTAAAATAGTGAAGTGTGAAATGCAATAATTTTCCATGGTTAAGTATTATTTAGATGGTAGTAATTGATTCTGTACTAAGCTATTAAGTATGGACATTAACGGGTAGGTACTACCCTAGATATAATTATAAAACGCTAATAAGAAGAAAAGGCTTTTATAATAATACCTGGTTCATATTATTAATAAGCTATAATGTACTGTAAATATACACTACATCTATAATATTCCATGTGAATAATTATTTTCTTTTCATTCTTATAGAAGAATATGGCGCGATTGAACCGAATGACGGAACAAGAAATCCAGGAACTCATCAATCAGCGAGTGAACGACAGAATGTTATGGGTCGAGGCTGCAAGAGGTGCTGCAGTTAACCCAAATCCTCGTGTGGGGTGCACTTACAAAACTTTTCAAGCTTGCAAGCCCTCATCATTCAGTGGAACAGAAGGACCGATCGGTTTAACCCGGTGGATAGAAAAGATGGAAACTGTGTTCAAAATCAGTGGTTGTGTTGAAAAGTGTAGCGACCCCGACAAATCGTCAAGTGACGGCGTCGGCTACGTGGGTCCCATTACCTGATTATGAGTCTTTAAGATAACGTTTGACCAAAATATGTCGCCTTCATTTCAAAATAAAGATTGTTTCAAAGTTTACAAGAATTGTTCAACCAAAAGTTAAGTTACAACGTTATGAGTACGATTGAAATCTAGGCGACACAGTTTAAAGTAAAGTCAAAAGACGCTCCATGAAAAGCATGTATACACGACATCCAAAGCAAGTATCAAATAATGAGCGGAAGCATGTATCACATATCGTGCAAGACCTGAGAAAAACATAGAAATCTGTCAACGAAAAACGTTGGTGAAATCATAGGTTTAGTAAGTAAATTGTATTGAACCACAAGGTTCTTTAAGAATTGCTCAACCAGAATCATTCACATTCCAAAATAGTATTTGTATCACGAGCACCCAATTATCAAGGCTTAACCGAATCTTCCCTCTGAATTTTGAATTTAGTGTTAGAACTTACACTATACATTGTTGAAATTATATTTCATTCACTAACGGTAGCGAACCGTCTGAATGAGGGTTTGTTAAACCCGTATGGCCACACAACATAATTACACGCTTACACTTACACCCTGCAAGTGGAACTAATGATAATTGGATTGAGGACTTTTGTTCAAACTCGTATGCATCTTTGTATTCGTATTTGTTCACAATGTAAAAGCATGAAAAGTAAATAAGTATGAAATGTATGTGTTTCTCAGCCCACGATGTAAAGAATAAAAGTGATTGAAAAAGTGGGACTATGATCTCACCTTGAGTGCAAGAGTTAATAAAGTACTTCGACAAGTAAACGCGTGCAAAGACAAAGCTAGTCTTGACCTAAACATATAGGTTATATCAATAACGGTAAACACAAAACGGTCAAAGATGTTCAATTAGTCCTATGGCTCAATACGACTCGATTAATATAGCATGTGAAGCAAATTGTCAAGTTTCATGCAAGATACAAGTATAAAAGCATGTTAGGAAGATTGCATAATTAATTGGTTAAGTTTGACAAAAAGTCAAACTTGGTCGGGTCAAAGTCAACGAAAAAGTCAACATGTTCGGGTCGGGTCCCGGACTATTTTTCTATGCTAATTATTCATATACAAGTATATTAGAACAAGTTTCGTGCGAATCGGAGGTCGGTAGCTAGTCAAACATTTCACGTGAAATGGGACAAAGTGGTCAGAATCTGACCAGGCCAATCCGCGCGCCGCGCGGGGATGGGGCGCGCCGCGCCACCATCTGGGCAGAGAATTCTGGTCAGTTTTTCAAAGTATGCACGAACCAAAACCTTTTCCAACCCAACTCTTGACCCGCAAACACTTATAATGCCTATCATATATCGTTGGAAAGGTATTTTGACGAGGAATACAACTAAGCACTTATGGTCCAACAATAACATCATTTACAATAGCCGAAATCTCGTCAATTGATCAAGAAAGGTTTATTTTCAAAGTTTCAAGTTCGTAAAACGTATTTTATGATTCGGGAATCCAATTTACACATACGATATGCCGTTTCGAAGGTAATTAAGCATACATTGCATCTAAACACTTACTAACAACATTAACAAGCATTCAACGCATCAAAAGTTCATTTCAAAGTCTAACAAACCCTAACCAAAATTCACAAAAATCAATAATCGGGTTTTTGAAGTTTTCTTAATCAACCTACGCATCAAAACGAAGCTAGTGATACTAGTAACACAATTAAAACATGAACTTTAACAATCAAACAACATTTAATCTTCCAAAATGCAAGATTAAGCAAACCCATTTCAAATGTTCAAACTAGTTACTCAAAACAACAAATCGAGCAAGTAAATCATATATTCATGCTAGACACGAGCCATAGACACTAACTAACACCATTTCAAATCAAAAACACGAATTTAGAGAAATCTAGAGTTTTAGAAATGTTACCCAAACGAGATGAAGTTAGTATCAAATCGTAGAGAATGAAGAGAGGATCACGAAAATGTAATTTGTTTTGTTGTAAGCCTCCTAGATCGAATTTAGATGATGATTTTATGAAGTTGGGGTTTGTGTGTGTGTTCTTGCTAGAGAGAAAGAGAGAGAGAGGGAGATGGTTGAATGGTGGTGATTGGGGTGGACTAGTTGACCTAGTCAACTAGTTTGCCCCGTGCCAATTTTAGTCCCTCGAGTTTAGAAGCGGGTGCAGGATTTAACCGATCGAATATTTTTAAAACGCAAGTTAACGAGAGATGTTATAATTAAATAACGAGAATATTATGAACGTTCGTCAACACAGTCGACGAATTTAAATACGAAAGATATTATTTAAAAAAAAAAAGACGGTGTTAAAATAAATTTAACGGAATAACGCGGGATGTTACATTATCCACACCTCAAAAGAAATTTCGTCCCGAAATTTAGTTGGAAGTAGTAGTCGATATCTCTTACTCGAGACTTTACGTTGTTCATAATATGAATAAGTGTAGGTACGTCCTTGAGTGTTCTCATGAATTTGGATAGTCAGGGTTTTACGTTGTATTAAGGTTTGGTTTTACGATCCATGATTTCAACCAGTTTTCCCATGAAGAGGAGTTTGTCATCAATAGTTGGTGCATCTAAAAGGATTGCACATTCCTGTTCTGCATGACACGTTTCTAAGTTTGTTACACGAAATGTAGGATAAATGGAAACTTAATTGAGTCGGAAGTTCTAAACGGTAGGAAGCGGTTCTAATACGCCCCAAGGTTTCAAAAGGTTCAATATTGCGGTTATAACCTTCCTCGATTTCCCAAAATGGATTACACCTTTCCAAGGTGCGGGTTCTCAATATTACGCGATTACACACTGGGATTTGTGAGGTTTTCAACTAAGTTTGGTATAACTCTTCTGGCGACCATGGGTTGTCTCTAGCCCGCCTCGGACTCGAACGATCTCAATTGTTGTTTCTTGATGGAGTTCAGATTTGGCGATTTGCTTGCCGCATGCTTTGGTTAAATGAACAGGGGTATGACATTTGCGGTCATATAGGGTTTCGGAAGTGCTGCGTTAATATACGAGTGATAGCTGTCGTAGTAAGGGGAACTACTAAAGGTGACAATACCAGTCTGTAACATGTCTTTCCAAGATTGAATCGTACGTTTGCTCGGTTCGTCGGTTGTGGGGGATACGCGGTACATATGTCTAAGCGGGTTCCCAAGGTCTCTTGCAACGCTAGAGGTGAAACGAGTATTTCAATACAGGATAAATGACGAAGATACACCGTGTTGGAATAGAATTTCTTAAGATATGTTTGAACAAGTCAGTTAGGGTTCGAAAAATGTTCGTTAGGACTATTCACCCTCGTGGCGAATACTAATGTAATATGAGGAGTTTCTCTATCCATGGAGAAATGTTACAAGGAGTTTCCTTAACGGAAATGCGAGCGATGAGGATAGGAGTGAAATGAGGACTTTGAATAGGATGAGCTTACATCTCGAGGTTGCCATAACGTGCCTCTAGTTGTAAAAAAAATGAAGCCTGAAAGAGAAACGAGATAGTACACGTAATTGTATAGTTCGGGGTTGAATAATGGTTGGACGATTATCAGCAACGCAAGGGCGTTAAGTCAAAGAAGAGTGAAGTATCGTTGGATTGTGTGCTATCTTAAATTCCAGTAATATCAGACGGTGACGGTGAAATAACAGAGGTATGTAGTGTGGTACGTGATGACGAGAAGATTGATCGGATCCACAATTTAGTATTCGAATTCTTCGTGTAAAATAACGAATTTTAGTTATGTTGATTTTTGAGTCGAGAGAGTATGCCTTTCGGCGTCCAAGTAGAAATATTTCCATATTTGAGTCCCACCTGGCGCTATACGAATTAAGCTAGTAAGGTTGGTGTGAATAATCACGTTCAAGATTCGGGCACGTAGAGGTTTAGATTTCTACCTTAATGAGTTATCGAGGGTAAAGAACGAGCATCACGAGAAAAAGTCGAAAATGAATCTGCGGTAAGTCTGAGTCATGAGAGTTTCCTGATTACATGTGGCTTGATTTGGAGATTTATTGTAATGCCTCGACCATTAACATCATGGTCTAGAAAATTGGACTTCGTTCAACAGAAATTCTCACTCGGAGAATTTGGTATAAAGTTGCTCTTTTCTCAAAAGTTCGAGCGTAAGATGGTGATGTTGTTCGTTTTCCTTCTTTACTTAAATAAGTTAAGACGTCATCTATAAATACGATAACAGATTTGTCTAGATAAGTTTGCATACGTGGTTTAGGAGGTTTATGGATACGGACGAGCCTTGGATAAATCGAATGGTACTAAGAGAAATTTACAACTAACGTTGCGAGTTCGGAAAAGACTCAGGAGACATCGTCTCCCTTAACCCCCAATTGATGATAACCGAAACGGAGGTCGATTTGGAAACTACGGGATTCGTGCAAATAATCATGAGGTAATGGATACGAGGGAGAGGGTATCGGTTTCCAACCGAAAATTACTCAGTTCACAACAATCTATACAAGATGATGGGGAAACATTTTTTTTTTTTTTTTTTTTTTTTTTTTTTTAACGAATAGGTTTCGAGTTCCCTAGTTCTATAGGTGTCAAGTCAAAAGTCTTAACGTATATCCTCCAATAAAATTTATAGGCACACAATATTTTCCGTTGGTCACTTAAATCGTCTAAGTAATATCTAGGGGAAAAAAGTGGAATGTAAAGAGCACGAGTCAAAGACTTGGTTAATAAACATCTAGCGGTAATCGAATCGAATAAGTATGAAATATACTGTTTGTTGTGAAGAAACGTACCCGTGACTAGTCCATCGTCGTCTCGGGCATCCTAGGTGTCGATGTTGAAAGTTCAACGGCGTGCGTTGGGGTTGATTTTCTTGTTTGGGCACGCACTCCTAAAATGACCCGGTTGGCCACATTCAAAACAAACACCCGTCTTGGGTGCATTGTGCTCCTTTTGGGCGACGGGAGCGGTATTCCTACAATCGTGGGCTACATGGCCACTTCTTTGACACTTCAAGCAAAATGGTTTGCCACATTCACCTAAATGATGTTTGTAGCACTCGTTACAATACGGTAGGTGTCCGGTATAACCTTTCTTGCCGTTGGGGATGAAGGGCTTCTTGGCGGGGTTATTGTAATTGCTTGATTGGGGGGCTTCCCATTTTCTTTCGTTGTCACCCGACTTATCCTCGGCTTTACGTGCCGACACTTCAATCTCGTCCACTGTTTCAATCAATTGGCGGGCCATATTCAAAGCCTCTTGGTGGTTAGCGGGTTTGGATGACATTACTCCTTGTTTGATGCTCTTGGGGAGACCATCCATGTAAAGTTCAACCCTTAAAGATTCGGGGTTCACAAGATTTGGGCACATCAAAGCAAGTTCGGAGAATCGTTGATTATAGGCCTTAAGGTCATTCCCGACCGCTTTTAAAGTTCTTAGTTCGTGTTCGAGCTTACGGGTCTCTTCGCGCGGGAAGTATTCGGTGATCATCTTTTTCTTTAAGTCGGCCCATGAGAGTGTGTGGGCTTCATCGATACCCACCGACAGCACATACGTATTCCACCATGTGAGGGCGATACCGGCAAAAGTGTGGGTGGAATATTTGACTTTGTCTTGGTCCCGACAACCGCTTATGCTAAAAACGGCTTCTGTTTGCTCAAACCATCGGGTGAGCACAACCGGTCCTCCGGTCCCATCGAAGGTGTGAGGTTTGCACCCCATGAAAGTTTTGTAGGAGCAACCCTCGTTTGAATTTCCGGCTCCATGGTTGTTGTGGTTGTGGTTGTTATTGATGTCGGAGGAGGTACTAGCCATAGCCGCACCTATGGCGGCGGCTATCATGCGTTGAAAAGCTTGTTCGGAAGTTTCATTACGTGGCCCGCGACGGGGAGGCATTGTTCCTTCAAGACACAAGAATATCTTTGATTAGTATTCTCAATAATACTAATCATGATATGGAATGATGATGTAGAGAAAATATTCCTTGACTCGCCTTAAATTCTTTATGTCATAATGTCGGAATGTCCATATGAATCACCGTAATATAATCCCGGAAATTATATTACCCTGATTCTCATGTGCATTTAACATTACTTCATAAAGTCAAGGTGGCGCGTCAACAAAATTTATCAACGTAAGATCAAGATCGAATACGAGTTAGATATGATAGAAGAGTTCGAGTATAAATGCACAAATAGTCAAGTAATTCCTACTTCAGTCTATATGCCGGTTGTAGTCTAGATTCACCTATGTACCCTATGACTCGGGGTGGACACAAATGAACTCTAAATCCCTACAACCAAGGCTCCGATACCACTTGTAGCGACCCCGACAAATCGTCAAGTGACGGCGTCGGCTACGTGGGTCCCATTACCTGATTATGAGTCTTTAAGATAACGTTTGACCAAAATATGTCGCCTTCATTTCAAAATAAAGATTGTTTCAAAGTTTACAAGAATTGTTCAACCAAAAGTTAAGTTACAACGTTATGAGTACGATTGAAATCTAGGCGACACGGTTTAAAGTAAAGTCAAAAGTCGCTCCATGAAAAGCATGTATACACGACATCCAAAGCAAGTATCAAATAATGAGCGGAAGCATGTATCACATATCGTGCAAGACCTGAGAAAAACATAGAAATCTGTCAACGAAAAACGTTGGTGAAATCATAGGTTTAGTAAGTAAATTGTATTGAACCACAAGGTTCTTTAAGAATTGCTCAACCAGAATCATTCACATTCCAAAATAGTATTTGTATCACGAGCACCCAATTATCAAGGCTTAACCGAATCTTCCCTCTGAATTTTGAATTTAGTGTTAGAACTTACACTATACATTGTTGAAATTATATTTCATTCACTAACGGTAGCGAACCGTCTGAATGAGGGTTTGTTAAACCCGTATGGCCACACAACATAATTACACGCTTACACTTACACCCTGCAAGTGGAACTAATGATAATTGGATTGAGGACTTTTGTTCAAACTCGTATGCATCTTTGTATTCGTATTTGTTCACAATGTAAAAGCATGAAAAGTAAATAAGTATGAAATGTATGTGTTTCTCAGCCCACGATGTAAAGAATAAAAGTGATTGAAAAAGTGGGACTATGATCTCACCTTGAGTGCAAGAGTTAATAAAGTACTTCGACAAGTAAACGCGTGCAAAGACAAAGCTAGTCTTGACCTAAACATATAGGTTATATCAATAATGGTAAACACAAAACGGTCAAAGATGTTCAATTAGTCCTATGGCTCAATACGACTCGATTAATATAGCATGTGAAGCAAATTGTCAAGTTTCATGCAAGATACAAGTATAAAAGCATGTTAGGAAGATTGCATAATTAATTGGTTAAGTTTGACAAAAAGTCAAACTTGGTCGGGTCAAAGTCAACGAAAAAGTCAACATGTTCGGGTCGGGTCCCGGACTATTTTTCTATGCTAATTATTCATATACAAGTATATTAGAACAAGTTTCGTGCGAATCGGAGGTCGGTAGCTAGTCAAACATTTCACGTGAAATGGGACAAAGTGGTCAGAATCTGACCAGGCCAATCCGCGCGCCGCGCGGGGATGGGGCGCGCCGCGCCACCATCTGGGCAGAGAATTCTGGTCAGTTTTTCAAAGTATGCACGAACCAAAACCTTTTCCAACCCAACTCTTGACCCGCAAACACTTATAATGCCTATCATATATCGTTGGAAAGGTATTTTGACGAGGAATACAACTAAGCACTTATGGTCCAACAATAACATCATTTACAATAGCCGAAATCTCGTCAATTGATCAAGAAAGGTTTATTTTCAAAGTTTCAAGTTCGTAAAACGTATTTTATGATTCGGGAATCCAATTTACACATACGATATGCCGTTTCGAAGGTAATTAAGCATACATTGCATCTAAACACTTACTAACAACATTAACAAGCATTCAACGCATCAAAAGTTCATTTCAAAGTCTAACAAACCCTAACCAAAATTCACAAAAATCAATAATCGGGTTTTTGAAGTTTTCTTAATCAACCTACGCATCAAAACGAAGCTAGTGATACTAGTAACACAATTAAAACATGAACTTTAACAATCAAACAACATTTAATCTTCCAAAATGCAAGATTAAGCAAACCCATTTCAAATGTTCAAACTAGTTACTCAAAACAACAAATCGAGCAAGTAAATCATATATTCATGCTAGACACGAGCCATAGACACTAACTAACACCATTTCAAATCAAAAACACGAATTTAGAGAAATCTAGAGTTTTAGAAATGTTACCCAAACGAGATGAAGTTAGTATCAAATCGTAGAGAATGAAGAGAGGATCACGAAAATGTAATTTGTTTTGTTGTAAGCCTCCTAGATCGAATTTAGATGATGATTTTATGAAGTTGGGGTTTGTGTGTGTGTTCTTGCTAGAGAGAAAGAGAGAGAGAGGGAGATGGTTGAATGGTGGTGATTGGGGTGGACTAGTTGACCTAGTCAACTAGTTTGCCCCGTGCCAATTTTAGTCCCTCGAGTTTAGAAGCGGGTGCGGGATTTAACCGATCGAATATTTTTAAAACGCAAGTTAACGAGAGATGTTATAATTAAATAACGAGAATATTATGAACGTTCGTCAACGGAGTCGACGAATTTAAATACGAAAGATATTATTTAAAAAAAAAAGACGGTGTTAAAATAAATTTAACGGAATAACGCGGGATGTTACAAAAAGGACATGACCAAATACGCATCGTGCACTTTACAAGATAGTGCACTCACGTGGTGGAAAAATTATGTGAAGGCTGTAGGAGGAGATGTAGCTTATGATACTCCGTGGGAAGAATTCAAAACAATGTTAATCAATGAATATTGTCCAAGGAATGAGGTTAGGAAGTTGGAAGATGAGTTACGAAGTCTGAAGGTTATTGGTACTAAAATCACCAACTACAATCAGCGATTCATGGAATTAGTTTTGCTATGTCCTGAATTGGTTCCAACCGAAGAACGGAAGATTTAAATGTACAAAGATGGTTTGCCCAAAAAGGTCAAAGCAAATGTTACAGCATCGAAACCTAAGACAATTCATGAAGCTATAACCATGGCAAACGAGCTAATGGATCAGGTCATCATGGATAAGAAAGTATCCAATACTGATGTGAAGGTATCAGGTAACAAAAGAAAGTGGAATGGAAATTATGATCGAGGTAACCAACAACAATCTTTTAAGAAACAAGAAAACACGCAAGGTACGGGTAGTGGTTTAAGCTTTGGTTATAAAGGACAAAATCCTTTATGCAACCGATGCCACAAACATCACTCTGGTTACTGTAATGTGGTATGCAACAAATGTAATCGAAAGGGTCATCTTGCTGAAGATTGTAGGGCTCTCGTTACAAATACAAATGGTACCAAGACTCCTGCCACCAATGCAAATAGAACTGCTTTGGCTACCATTACTTGTTTTGGGTGTGGAAAACAAGGTCACTATAAGAGCCAGTGCCCGAATCCAGAGAAGAATATCGGACCTGCACGTGGAAGAGCATTTGTTATTAATGCTAAAGAGGCATGTGAAGACCCGGAGCTTGTTACGGGTACGTTTACCATTAATAACTTATCCGCATCTATTATATTTGATACTGGTGCTGATAGAAGTTACGTGTGTAGAGACTTTCACGCTAAATTGAATTGTTCATCATTACCTCTCGATGCTAAGTACATGATTGAGTTAGCTAATGGTAAACTAATTAAAGCCGATAAAATTTGCCGTGATTGTAAAATAAATTTAGCCTGAGAAACGTTTAAAATTGACTTGATACCCGTAGAATTAGGAAGTTTTGATGTAATAGTCGGCATGGACTGGATGTCCAAAATAGGAGCTGAAGTTGTGTGCGCCAAGAAGGCAATTTGCATTCCTCGTAAGGATAAAACGCCAGTAATGATTTATGGAGAGAAGGGTAACTCAAAGCTAAAACTCATTAGTTATTTGAAAGCTCAAAAGTGCTTGAAGAAAGGGTTCTATGCTATCTTAGCACATGTTAATAAAGTCGAAACAAAGGAAAAAGTGAAGAGCATCAATGACGTGCCTGTGGCAAGAGATTTTCCTGAAGTCTTTCCGGAAAAGTTGCCGGGATTACCTCCATTTAGATCTGTAGAATTTCAAATAGATTTAGTACCAGGAGCTGCACCAGTGGCTCGTGCTCCATATAGACTTGCACCGTCCGAGTTAAAAGAACTTCAGAGTCAGTTAAAAGAATTACTGGATCATGGATTCATACGACCAAGTACTTCACCGTGGGGAGCTCCGATTCTATTTGTTAAAAAGAAAGATGGATCTTTTAGGATGTGTATAGATTATCGTGAATTAAATAAGTTAACTATTAAGAATCGGTATCCACTATCGAGAATTGACGACTTATTTGATCAACTCCAAGGATCATGTGTGTACTCAAAAATTGACTTAAGGTCGGGCTATCATCAATTACGTGTCAAAGAAGAGGACATTCCGAAAACTGCTTTTCGGACACGTTATGGTCATTACGAATTTTTGGTCATGCCGTTTGGGTTGACAAATGCGCCAGCTGTATTCATAGACCTCATGAATCGAGTTTGTAGTCCATATTTAGATAAGTTTGTTATCGTTTTCATTGATGATATTCTTATCTATTCCAAGAGTGAGCAAGAGCATGAGCAGCATTTAAGGTTGATATTAGAGTTGTTGAGAAAAGAACAGCTATATGCTAAATTTTCTAAATGTGCTTTCTGGTTGAAAGAAGTGCAATTTCTTGGCCACGTTGTTAGTAGCAAAGGAATTCAGGTTGATCCAGCAAAAATTGAAGCCATTGAAAAATGGGAGACTCCTAAGACACCAACGCAGATACGTCAATTTTTGGGTTTAGCCGGTTATTATAGAAGGTTTATTCAAGATTTTTCCCGAATAGCTAAGCCGTTGACAGCGTTAACGCAAAAAGGGAAGAAATATGAATGGACTTCTGAGCAGGAGAGTGCATTTCAATTACTAAAGAAGAAGTTAACTACGGCGCCTATTTTATCGTTACCAGAAGGGAACGATGATTTTGAAATATATTGTGACGCTTCGCGACAAGGTTTTGGTTGCGTTCTTATGCAACGAAAGAAAGTTATTGCATACGCATCCCGACAATTGAAGATTCACGAGCGGAATTATACGACGCATGATCTAGAACTGGGAGCAGTCGTGTTTGCATTAAAGATATGGAGACACTACTTGTATGGGGTTAAATGCACTGTGTTTACTGATCATAAAAGCCTTCAACATATTTTTGATCAGAAACAGCTGAACATGAGACAACGTAGGTGGGTCGAGTTAATAAACGACTATGATTGTGAAATTCGTTATCATCTCGGGAAGGCGAACGTGGTGGCCGATGCTTTAAGCAGAAAGGAACGAGAACCAATTCGAGTACGAGCGATGAACATAAAAATTCGCATGAATCTCAACTCACAAATCAAAGAAGTTCAACGAGAAGCACTTACTAAAGAAAATATAGGAAATGAAATAATGAAGAAGTATGAGAAGCAACTCGTTATGCGGGAAGATGGAATTCGATATTTTGCAAATCGTATTTGGGTACCGAAGTTGGGTGGATTAAGGAAGTTGATATTAAATGAGGCACATAAGACAAGATACTCGATACATCCTGGAGTTGGAAAGATGTACCAAGATCTTAAGACACATTATTGGTGGCCTAATTTAAAGACAGACGTTGCAACATATGTTGGGGAATGTTTAACTTGTTCCAAAGTCAAAGCTGAACACCAGAAGCCGTCAGGGTTACTTCAACAACCAGAAATCCCAGAATGGAAATGGGATGGTATTACCATGGATTTCATCACGAAGTTACCAAAGACTGCCTGGGGATACGACACCATTTGGGTGATTGTTGATCGTCTCACCAAGTCTGCACACTTCTTGCCTATAAAGGAAACGGATAGAATGGAGAAACTATTACGATTGTATATAAAGGAAGTTGTTTCAAGGCATGGAATACCTATTTCCATTATATCCGATCGTGATAGTAGATTTACATCAAAGTTCTGGCAATCACTACAGGAGGCCCTAGGAACTCGTTTGGATATGAGTACCGCGTATCATCCGCAAACCAACGGGCAGAGTGAAAGAACGATTCAGACTCTTGAAGACATGCTCAGGGCATGTGTGATCGATTTTGGAAACGGATGGGATAAATATCTACCATTAGCAGAATTCTCGTATAATAATAGTTATCATGCGAGCATTAAAGCTGCGCCATTCGAAGCATTGTACGGAAGGAAGTGTAGATCTCCTATTTGTTGGAATGAAGTAGGAGATCGACAATTAACTGGTCCCGAGATCATACACGAAACGACTGAGAAGATAGTACAAATCAAGGAGAGATTGAAAACAGCCCGTAGTCGCCAAAAGAGCTACGCCGATGTTCGAAGGAAACCATTAGAGTTTCAGATCGGTGACATGGTTATGTTAAAGGTGTCACCTTGGAAAGGTGTAATACGTTTTGGAAAAGGGGGTAAACTAAACCCAAGGTATGTAGGCCCGTTCAAGATCATCGAACGCATTGGACCGGTAGCTTATCGACTCGAGTTACCGCAACAACTCGCCGGAGTACATAATACCTTTCACGTCTCAAACCTTAAGAAGTGTCTTGCAAAGGAAGACCTCACCATTCCTCTTGAAGAAATCCATGTCGACGAGAAACTACAATTCATCGAAGAACCAATCGAAATCATGGATCGTGAAGTTAAACGGCTCAAGCAGAGCAACATACCGATCGTTAAGGTTCGTTGGAATGCTCGAAGGGGTCTCGAGTTTACTTGGGAACGAGAGGATCAAATGAAACAAAAGTATCCACACTTGTTTCCCGATGACGCAAAATAGGTACAATTTTAAAATTTCGGGACGAAATTTATTTAACGGGTAGGTACTGTAATGACCCGCACTTTTTCGATCATTCTATACTTGTAAGATTAATATTTACATAAATTAAACCTTACCAACATGATAAGCAATCCAAATTGTTGAGATTTATGTTTTTGAAAAGAGTTTTACACAACGTTTGACCGTCTAGTTTGACCGATGATATCACGAACTATATAACATATGATAATTATACGTTTGTTTATATATATGTATATATACATATTTAACATGATCTAAGAATGTTTTAATATCTCATTTTGTATTAATAACAATAAGTTATATGTATATTTTGAAACTACTAACTTAAGTTTTCAAAACGATAACCATACGCAACGTTATTTGACTTAAATACTTATGACCTATAATGTTTATACATATATCGTATAAGTAATGAATTTAATCACTTTTAAGAACTTAAATACATAAAACCATATAAGTGTATTCACAAAAGATAGCTATATTTGAATCCCCATTCCATTTTTCACAAAATTTCTATACGTATATCTAGAGTATATGTACTAGTATCATACGCAGCATCTAGATGTATTTACTATTGGTATATACCAATAAAAATCTGCTCCTTAGCAGCCTTAAATGATTAAGAAACATGTGGAACCAACCATTTGTCAAGTAGCATGAATTATTTAGCAAGAAAACAAAGTTAGGTATCTTTTTTTTCCTTTATAACCTAAAAACGTTTTTATGCATGCACACCATTTCTTCACCCCATTTTCTCATACTTACACTTCCATTTCTCTCTCAAAATACTCTTAACTTCATACTTGATCATCTCCAAGCATTTTCTCCATCATTTAGCTTCAAAAACAACACTTAAATCTCATAAGAAAACCTTACAAAAACACTTCAAGAAATCCTTCCAAGAACACAAACTTACTTCCAATCTTTCATCCAATTCCATCACCCTTTTGGTTCTAGGTTCTTACTCCTCTTTTACAGAAACCTTGTCCAAGGAACTTGAGGTAGTATCTATGTTCATAACCTTATTCGATTCATATATATATAGCTATCATATTTTGTGGTATACAATTTTAACAACAAGAACATAGTTTGAATGTTTTCAAACTTGTTTGCAAACTAAATAGATCCTTCTAACTTAACTTTTAAAATACTTCAAGACCTGTAATATAACTTAAATATATGCTAATTTAACAAGGTATAACATGGTTTTTCAAAGAACACCTTAAAAACTGTTTTTACGACGTCGGAGTGTAACCGGGGGCTGTTTTGGGTTGGATAATTAAAAACCATCTTAAACTTTGAATTGAAGGTTTATGTTCTGGAAAAATGATTTTTACTATGAATATGGTAACACATAAAAATTTCATGATTTAATTCAAAGTATAAGTATTTTTAGAAAAATAATCATTTAAGGTTGCCTACATAAAGGAAAAGGTTTAACTTCATAAGTTTCACTAAAGTTTCACCTATGCCGTGTGATTTTGAATACAAACTAAGATATTTACAGTTCATAGTCTTAAAGAGGAACTCGATCCAAGGAGATGGCAAGTTGAATCAACGAAAACGGAGTTGTAACGAAGAAACTATGACCGAAACAAAATTGGCTATCCAAGACTAGTTTAACTTCGGGATTAATTGGAGAAAATTAAAATAAATCACATCTTTTTAAGATAACATGATATTTTATATATATGTACTCATAATTCAATTTTATATGGTTCAGGATCACCCGTAAACAACACGAGAAGATTAATCATAAGATCCCATGTTTGTACGCAACACGTCATTTGACAACACCGGTACTTTATGTACGCAACACGTCATTTGACAACACCGGTACCGTGGGTCAAGAATAATCTCGACCAATACATATACGTTGGGGGTTTTATTTATTTCGTTGGGGGTTTATTAAACATCTAAATATGAACCATTAAAATTGAATTACTAACAACGAACTGCTAACTACGGACTAAGGAATTATAAAAAGTATTAAAAGTATAACAAGAATATATATGTGACGTTGTTTAAAAAGAAAAGGTATTGATATATTATATATGGATAGGTTCGTGATATCAACCGGGAGACCAAGTCAAAATATATATATCTTCAAGACGAAAGTGAGTATATAGTCCCACTTTTAAACTCTAAATATTTCGGGATGAGAATACATGTATTTTATGTTTTACGTTATGGACACAAGTAACTGAAAAATATATTCTACGTTGAGTTGTACCACTGGCATACTTCCCTGTAGCTTGGTAACTAATATTTACAGCGGTATTGTAAACGCGAATCCTGTTGATAGATCTATCGGGCTTGACAACCCCAGCCGGACTGGACGACCAGTATTCAACGGTTGCACAGTACTTCGTTTCGTGACTACACTTGGTACAGTGTAGTAAGATTTCATATTAAAGGGAATATGCGACGTGATTAATTGTTAAGTATGGTTACCAAGTGCTCAACCACTTAGAATATTTTTATTAAACTGTTTATATACGAAATCTTGTGGTCTATATATATATTGCTGCCGGCACTAAACCTATATCTCACCAACTTTATGTTGACGTTTTAAACATGTTTATTCTCAGGTGATAATTAGAAGTTTCCGCTGCATTATGTTGAATTTGAGCAGGATCTTGCGTACGCATATTTGTGTCAAAAATAAGACTGCATATCCAAGAACTTGTGTTGTAAAATATGCTAGAAATCGTGTTGTTATCATCATTTGTAAAGTTTGTAAGTCGAAGATTATCGCTAAACGATAATCATCTTTATTTCGTCCAAAGCTTGTATCAAAAATAAGAATCATGGTTTGTAATGTATAATATATGCAGTTTTTCTTTTAAAAATGTCGCATATAGAGGTCAATACCTCGCAATGAAATCATACGTTATCTAACACGTTCTTACGGTTAAGGACGGGTTATGACATTAATGTTTCGGAGATTCGGTACGGTTAACGGCACTCGAAACGAACCACGCGCGAACGAGCTTTTACACAAAATGAGCCCGAGACCCAAGCCCGAGGCCACATGGCCATGACCTCATACCTCATCATCCTTGGTCCCATGAGTAGCCAATGCATGTTGACTATTAGTTTAGGCACATGTTTGTTGACTTTTGGTTGTTTAGGACTGATAATGCTAAAAGCGAACATATATTTCATAGCATTATTCCTCAAGAAAGACAAGCTTTTAGTTGCAATTGTTCTATTTACAAGTGATATTCGTTTAAATAATAAAAGGTAAAGACAAAAGACAGATTCGACGAATTGAAGACGCAAAGGTCCAAAAAGCTCAAAAGTACAAAATACAATCAAAGAGGTTCCAATTATTGATAAGAAACGTCTCGAAATCACAAGAGTACAAGATTCAAAACGCAAAGTACAAGATATTAAATTGTACGCAAGGACGTTCGAAAATCCGGAACCGGGACCGGAGTCAACTCTCAACGCTCGACGCAACGGACTAAAAATTACAAGTCAACTATGCATATGAATATAATATAATATATAATTAATTCTTAAAATTAATATATATATTATATTATATTTATAAAACGTCGGCACAAGGAAACAAGCAACATGTGAGCTCTCCCAGCTGGCCATGCGATCGCATGGCTAGGAAGAAGAAAGTCCATGCGATCGCATGGCATGAAAAGTCAGGCCACATCCCCTATAAATTCGCAGTTTGGTGAACGCAAAAAAAATATATCTTTTCTCTTCTCCATTCATACGTAATATTTATATTTATAATTTATATTTTAATTTTAATTTTAATTATAATTCTAATAATAAGGGTATGTTAGCGAATGTTGTAAGGGTGTAAGTCCCAATTCTGTCCGTGTAACGCTACGCTATTTTTAATCATTGTAAGTTATGTTCAACCTTTTTACATTAATGTCTCGTAGCTAAGTTATTATTATGCTTATTTAATCCGAAGTAATCATGATGTTGGGCTAAAAATATTAAAATTGGGTAATTGGGTTTTGTACCATAATTGGAGTTTGGACAAAAGAACGACACTTGTGGAAATTAGAATATGGGCTATTAATGGGCTTTATATTTTTTTAACTAAATGATAGTTTGTTAATGTTAATATAAAGATTTACAATTGGGCGTCCCTATAAATTATCATATACACTCGATCGGACACGATGGGCGGGGTATTTATATGTACGAATAATCGTTCATTTAACCGGACACGGGAATGGATTAACAGTCACTAGAATTATTAAAACAGGGGTGAAATTATGTACAAGGACACTTGGCATAATTGTTAACAAAGTATTAAAACCTTGAGTTACACTCAGTCGACATCCTGGTGTAATTATTAAACAAAGTATTAAAATCTTGTTACAGTTTAAGTCCCCAATTAGTTGGAATATTTAACTTCAGGTATAAGAATAATTTGACGAGGACACTCGCACTTTATATTTATGACTGATGGACTGTTATGGACAAAAACCAGACGGACATATTAAATAATCCAGGACAAAGGACAATTAACCCATGGGCATAAAACTAAAATCAAAACGTCAAACATTATGATTACGGAAGTTTAAATAAGCATAATTATTTTATTTCATATTTTATTTCCTTTATTTTATATTTAATTGCACTTCTAATTATCGCATTTTATTTATTGTTATTGTATTTAATTACACTTTAATTTTCGTACTTTTTAATTATCGCAAGTTTATTTTATCACACTTTTATTTATCGAAATTTCATTATCGTTATTTACTTTACGCTTTAATTTAAGTCTTGTATTTATTTTTAATATTTTACATTTGGTTTTAACTGCGACTAAAGTTTTAAAATCGACAAACCGGTCATTAAACGGTAAAAACCCCCCTTTATAATAATAATATTACTTATATATATATTTGTATTTTTATAAAAGTAAACTAATATAGCGTTAAGCTTTGTTTAAAGATTTTCCCTGTGGAACGAACCGGACTTACTAAAAACTATACTACTGTACGATTAGGTACACTGCCTATAAGTGTTGTAGCAAGGTTTAAGTATATCCATTCTATAAATAAATAAATATCTTGTGTAAAATTGTATCGTATTTAATAGTATTTCCTTCTAAAATTTAATAGTATTTTATACCCCTTAGCTTTAACATCAAGGACACTAACTATATTCTCTTAAATCCTAAATAACAAAATAACATGTCCCATTCTTTTTTTCCTCTCATTCAGCCCCATCTTCATCATATCATCACCATCTTCAATCCCAAATTAAACATCACACAATTGCTTGATCGTTAAGTTACTTGCAGATTCGTGTTCCTCTCGTTCTCCTCTACGCGTAGATACAAGTAATTGCTTGATTAGTGGTAAAATCTCTCAAACCCAAATTATTAAAAATCTGATTTTATTGATGTTTCATAGTTTATGTTGTCAATTGCTCAAGTGTATACGCGTTATTGTTGATTGGTGTCTTTAATTTGATCAATTGATGTTGTTTACATGAAAAACGAATTTTATTCTCTAGGATCTGATAAGAGTTGACTTTTGATCTGATCTTATAACATGTTTAGATGATTAACTTTCGAAAAACTATTAACTTTAGGCTTTGGAATCACTTGATTTCGTTTCCGGATGATCAAGTTATGACCAATTGAAATTAACGTTGTGTTTTTGTGATTGATCGGAAATTCTGGGTTTGATAGACCACGAATTGGATTGTGAAATTAATACCATTGGATAGATAATTTAAAAACACTCAGGTTACACTAGGATATAATGTTGTTTGCTTATGTATAACTTGAGATATGCTTGATTTAGTGAAAAAGTAGATTTATATAGCACTTGCATGAAAACAGATTTGTATGATAAAATGTGTTAACTTCTGGATTTAAAGCTTTGCATATTTGAAATGTAAACAAAATTACTTCATCTTTAATGTAGATATCATAGGCTAATTGTATCTAGATCTTCGGGTAATCGCGTGCGAATGTGACTAGCGAAACTAGAATCGAATCTGTAAATTGCTCTCTGTTTTATACTCTGTTGATTGTGTTTATTGAATGAGCATGTAAGCTTCTGGAATATGAATTTTAACATGATATATGACTTATTGTTAGTTTATGTCAATCTATGAAACCTTATGTATTGGGCACAATAGGGCTATACTTTATGTAAATTCTGATTTGAGCTGAAAAACTGAATGTTCAACACTTCAACTTGCATGAATAAACTGTACAAATTGGCTAAACCAAAATTGCTCAATCTTAGATATGTGTTAGTTTAACTTGTTTGTGAACTATGGCCACTGGTATTGTATCGATTGCATGTTCCTAACTCCGGTTATAGCTAAAAACAAATCAGTGCGCAGTCAGAAACTGACTTGGTGAACCCCAAATGTACCCCTTCTGATTCCTGACTTTTAATTATCGTATGAGACCCTGGCTGGACTTTTTGGTATCGATTTTGAGTATAATTATGATCTAGAGTTTTCCATGTTTACTTGAATTTTGTACCATGAGATAATATGCTAAGTTTGCTACATGTACATGAACTTTGTGCACAACGATAAACTGAAATTGTGAAATTGACCAATTATGATCTAAAATGTGTTGTTTGACTTAGGTTTGACATTTTGACCAACATTTGACATTAACCTACTGATGTTGACTTTAGTTGGATACTTTGACCAGGTTTGACTTTCGGTTTGACTTCGGTTGACTTTGTTTGACTTGCATGAATTAGTTGACTGTATGTTGACTTCTACTTTGAAACGCGTTGATTCGAGCAATAAGACAACTTATACTATGAAACCACACTTGTTTAATACATATTTATTGACCAACCTAAATACATATACTTAGGTTGCATTACTCGGCTATAAACCGTACAAGTAAATTGTTCACTTTTCAATCCGAGCTTTATTTAAAGGTGAGTCTACAGTCCCGCTTTTTACATGTTTTCAGGGATGAGAATACACGCTATTGTTACTTACAATTTTTACAAATGCTTTTGTATTGACACGAGTACTATATATGCATATTGAGTTTGTACACAAAGCCTCTAGCTTGAATACTTTAAATACCATCGGTGTAGGCACAATTTAGATGGACGGATCCGTTAGGTTGACAACCTCACCCGCTATAAAAACGGTGTTGCATTTATTTTGAACATAGTACATTCGTACAAGTGTATAACATTTTTATGAGGTAAAGGCAGGTATAGTGGATTCTATACTTGGGTCATTGCTAGTATTCATGTGCTCATAGATTATGCAAACGTTTCGCAACTTGGAGTTGTACTTGTAAAATCTCGTGGTCAAGGAAACTAAACTATATTTCTGATAACTGTTTTTCAGATACTATACAACGTTATTTAAAACTGTGGTTTACGAACAAATGAGATAAAACTTGACATGGTATTGTCTACGAATATTTGAAACTTGACATGGTATTGTCTACAAATGATTGAAACTTGACATGGTAGTGTCAACAAACTTTTGAAATGGGACACGGAGTTGTCTAACTTTTAACATTGAACCTTGGTGGTCTTCCATTAATAACCGTTTTCGAAATGTATTTCTTAAACATACTGTATTGTTTACCTAAAACCTGTAGATTCACTCAACATTGTTGTTGATCCGTTTTGCGTGTTTTATTCTCAGGTATTAATTGCTTCCGCTGTAGAATATTGCTGTTACGTAGAAGTCAAGCCAAGCACTGGGACCAGAGTTAACATTTCGTTAAAGGGATTTTTGACGGGGTGTTACAGATCCTAAGTTACAAAACTTGGATCTACACTTTAATGAAACCATAAGTTATGAAACTTAGATTTTCAACTTGTAAAATGTATGTAAGCTTGTAAGCTCTTATTTACAACAAAATTTAGAAGACCATAAGTTATATAAACTTAGATCCAACACAAGTGTATGAAGCTATAACTAAAAAGTTATACTTCGATGTTCTTGAACTTATAAAGTTAACTTTTAGTTTCAAGAAATATGAGATCAAGATTAACTAGTAATTCTTGACCAAATTAACAACATCACAACTTTAAAGTACATAAAATGAAGAGATAAACTAAATCTACAAGTAATAAGTTCATGGTTGCTCATACTTAGAAAGATTCAAGCCAAGGCTTTGATCTTTAAGAAAGTAAACATCAAGTTTACTAACATGAACACAAGTATGATTTTAAAACTCAAGAACTTTTCTTTTAACAAGTTTTATGTAGGAATCAAACTATAATCTTGATCCTCTTTGGTTCTTGTATGTTCTTGTATAAACAAGATAATATGAAGAATAAACTAGAAAGTTTGATTCTTATAACTAGTAAGTAATCAACAACAACAAAAGAACAAGTAACAAAACAAGCAAATGATGATGATATTTAATGATATATTTCGGTTTTTAAGGAAAAGAAAGAAGAAAAAAAATAGTTCATGTTATTTACAATGTAGAGAGAAAATGAGAGAAAAATGTAAGTAAGTTGTGTGTGTGAAGAATGAAGTGAAGTAATACAAGTAATAAGTAACAAAAAAATTTGAAAATGAATTCCCACTCCCCCATGGAAAGCTCACGGCCAAGAAACCAAAATGGCAAGGTCAAAAGTTAACTTTCAAGCATGGGGAGATGGTGAGAGCTTGAAATGGTATTAAAGCTAAATGGTGTGGGAAAGATGTGTAAGTATACATGTAACTAGATTCCTCATGTCACTAATTAATCTTGTTTATCATTAAGATGTTACTATCATAAAGTGGGCTCTTAATTAATCCATTAAGAGAAGTAGGGTGGGCTTCTAAGTCCATTTCCAATAATAAAGGCCCAAGTCCAAGTATGTATGTAACAAATAAAATAAAAGCCCAAGTAATTAACTACTAACATTAGTTAATTAAAAGTGATTAATAATAATTAATCATGAACGTAAATAATATTCGAAAATATTATTCGTGAAAGGTACGTGTGTCACAAAGACAAGTCGGGCCATGAAAAGTTAAATACGGTAACAAGTAACACGTATAAGAACACGTTTATTAAAACACAAGCATTAATAATAAATATTAATAAATATACATTGGAAAGTCCAGGGTCGTTACATTGCCCAGCAAGAAACAATCAATGTTATTAAGCAATAGATTACTGTTATTAGCTTTATTGTTATTTAGCATGAATGAAATCTGTTATGCAGGATGTTATTCATATATTTGTTTACGATTAAGCTATGTCATGTTAAAAGTGGTGGATAAAATTATCTTTTTAGGTTTACATTAGTATCAAATTTGTTTAGTGCAGACTGCTATGGTTTTCATTAGTGCTGCAAATCAGATTTGGTTTACATTATAAACAACTTTTGTGTCAAATTTGTTTGTTTGCACACAGCTTTTGACAGTGCTATTTCCACTTGTACATGTTTCTTTGCTGCCCACAATACTTTTTGGTTAAATTTGCAACTCATATTTCACACACGAACACCATTTATTGTTGTGTGTTTTCTTGGTCCACAAGTCTTCTTTGTGCAAGTCCTGTCCTGTTAGTCCACTTGATACCGACTGTAGTCTTCTTTGTGCGATTCTATCCCTCGTTAAATTTCCGTTCTACATCCTTTTTCTTGAGGTAGCAAGTTGGGTAATGGGTCAAAACTTAATGCAGCTTCTGTTCTATAAAGGTGACATTTGGGTGGGTCAAACTATTACTTTTTTTTTTTTGGCGAAAAACAAGAAATTAAATTTAAACAATTTCCACGAAATTGTGAAAATTGAAAATTACAAGCAATTGGCCTATAGCCACCTGGACTTACTCCTACAGTTACAACACAAGATCACTACATCCCACTTTAGAAAAACAAAACAACATATTACAATACTAACAAAACAATCATGCATATAATCAAGCTTATATTAAGGAGCCTTCATGACTTCACAGAAGCATCTCTGGATGCGCATTCCACAAGTAAAATTGGAGGGACTCGCACAACTTCGCCTTAACTACTAATTGAAACACCTTTACTTTGATGCGCTCCATCGTAGATGCCTAGATATGTCCCATTAAACACATCACCAATTTGAAACATACACCAATATTGACATTCGGAGTGATTCTTCTGTATGAAAAACTCGTCCCTCCAACATGACACGAATTCCCCTGACCTTCCTCTTATCTACTTCCCTTATCTTGTTTCCGAGTCCCCTAACGTTCCATGATGCAATCTTCATGGTTTGGTTTTGTTAGGGCGTTCGCTACTATCAAACATACCTTCTAAAAACCCCCCGAACTCCTCTAATTTGTTCTTGTCTTTTTTACTTTTCTTAGGATTCAAAATTTTTCCATAAACTTTGATTGGTTTTCTTGCAAAAACATTAGATTGCTCTTCTTGTTCATGATCCCCACATACATCATCCGAAAAATCTGCTGAAACTGCCCCCACTTCTTCTGAAATTTCTCAAGCTTTAATTTTCTTTCTTTTGTGTCCCTTAGAAGGGCTACGGTGAGGTGATGTAATCCCATCCTTCTTTGTTAACGCTTTTGTTTTTTGAGAATTTTTCTTATATAAAGCGCATGATGATCTACAATCTAAAGTGGGACAACGATGCAAATCTTGTTTATCATGAGTGTATCTCGCTGCGTGGAAGAAAGAGGGCTCATCTGGAAGTTCAACGTCAAAGGCAGGGCTTTTATTCCATATATCATCTTGTTTGGGCCCAATAGAAACTTTTCCAGGCCCATTATCCTCCTTGGGCTTACTTGAAGAGTTGCATCTATTATTACTTGTAGGTGAAATGGAGTTACCTGTTAGAGGGGTACCTGCGTAGTTGTCCACATGATCGGGAACAGAAAGGTCAAAAGGGGTTGGAGTGTTATCAGCAGCCCTATATGTACTTTCTAGGTTAAAATTCAAATTTTTAGGTATTCTTTCCTCAAACGACCTACTCACTCCTACCTTTACAGGCACGCTACTCGAGTGTTTCTTCAAAACAAAACCCTTATACATCTCACAGACCTCAAGATTCAAAAGGGGTCAAACTATTACTTTGTCCAAATTTTGTAATTCTCATTATGAGTAGATAATGTCAACTCATTACACAACATTTATATAGTTTCAGTAAAAATTAAATTTACAAAAGATTCTGCAACTTTTTAGGTATCAAATATACACTTTTGGCAACTTTTAACCCGTCTGACCCTTATTCCATTTTTTAATATACACTACATATATTTAACTTCACCATTTGACCCGTTAAAGATGAATCATAACTATAATCAACCCATTCTTGATTAAATTAGTCAAAGTTACCACTTCAAATATGCATTGCATTGCATAGATATATGTTTTAAATGGGTCATGTATTCTTACTTGTTTAAATAGACTGTTGGTCCACATAAACATCTGTCATCTAACAATCTTTATTCTTGTATATTTACATATTTGTTTTTAGATCGGGCAAGTTGCCGATATTTACGTACTTAGTAACATGGGAAAATTGTTTGAAAATGTATTGAACTTCCATCAAATTCCTATTGTATGCATTCAACTTTCACTTCTACTATTGTATGTATTCAACTTTTAATTCTGTACTCTTGTATGTATTAGGTTACCTAGACATCAGGTAACCGGTTATTGGAAGAGTTTTCTTGCCACATAGAATTATAATATTAATATTAATAATATATATATATATATATATATATATATATATATATATATATATATATATATATATATATATATATATATATATATATATATATATATATATATATATATATATATATATATATATATATATATATATATATATATTAAATATTAATGATTATGATTATGTGGATAATAATTTACAGTAATTCTTTTCAGATACCTTTTTTTTTTATCCAAGTTATTTACAAAACTCTATCAAGTGAGAGCTCCCAAATCTTTCTCATCTTCTTATCTTCACTAAAATTACAACTGAGTCTCTCATCCCCATCTTTCTCATATTTCCTTCTCCTTTCTCATTTTTCTTCCATTACTTTCTACTACTAGCAAAACTAACAAATACGCTACCACAATTGAATTTTTTAATCGGTACAGTAAACAGATGTGACACGCGGCGAGTTGGCGGAGGTGCAGCGTTCGAGAGTTGGCGAAGAGGCGGTGGAGCAGATCTGAGATTTGAGCAGATCTGAGATTAAATTGGAGCAGATCTGAGATTTGAGAGTGTTACCGGATTGTGACCGGATTTTGTTTGTGGCCGGAATTATTTGTTGATGATTTATTAATTGAATAGCTTAAAAAAAAACACATCTAACAAGGGGTGAAGGAAATGTAACAGAGGGTTGAAGGAAATGGGTTTTATCCTAAAAGTTGCCTTCATTTTAGTTTATAGTTGGTGCTATTTACTTGGAAACTTACTCCACAAAATTCCCAGAAAAAATAAAATAAGTGAAGAATGAACAAACTTTTGTATAAATTAGTGACCATAAACTAGTTTATAGTAAAGAAGGATTTCTAATGATAATTCTGGGCAAGAGATGAAATTTGTTTTGATTTTTGTTAAGAGAGAAGGATAAAAATAAAAAATAAATTTTTTGACTTTTATCTTTTTATTTTTATTATTATTATTATTATTATTATTATTATTATTATTATTATTATTATTATTATTATTATATTATTATATTACAAGTGGAAAGTTATATGGGAAAAAGAAAAGATGACCGGATACATATAAACAAGTAACCGGATGGTGGAGGTTCAATGCATATAATATCACAATTTTAAAAGTTGAATACATAAAAGAATTGAAAGTTGAATGCATACAATAAGAATTTGATGAAACTTCGATGCATTTTCAAACAATTTTCCGTATTAACATTCAATGAACTGCATGCGCAAGTGATGTAACAATTTTATTCTTAATACTTTTTAACCCTTTTTTAAAAAACAAAAACGCATTAACCTTTTCCACGAAAATAAAAATTAATATTCATAAGAACCAAAAGCTTGCTTGGTTCAGGGCTAAAGTTTTAATTTTTATCTCCAAAATCTTGTCTCGAAGGTATTCTTAATAAACTTCAAAGTATCAGGGCTAAAATTTTAATTTTTCTGGGGTGGTAGCTTTGATTCTAGTTATATTGCCTAGATCAAATGTAAAAATGTGATTGCCTCTTATGTAAAGGCAGTTTGAATATTATTAGTATAAAACCCTTCAAATATACCCTTATCCAAAAAATTGAGATGACATTCTTTTAAACGCACCTAGCTTATGGGCTCACCTTATTACTGTCATTTATTTATGGCAATGAAACCGAATTTGGTGCCCCCAGTGTGACGACCCGAAAATTTTTGACTAAATTTAAACTTGACCTTTATATGATTTCGACACGATAAGCATGTGACGACCCAAAAATTTCTGACCAAATTTAAACTTGATCTTTAAATGATTTCGACGCGATAAGCAAAGTCTGTTAAACTGAGTCTCAAAATTTGTGAACTATTTGTATAGAAACATTCAACCTTTGACTACTCCCGCCGATTCAAGAACAATTAATTGTAAATAGATATGTGTGTATGTATGTATAAATAATAATTCAGAATATAATTTGAAGTATTATATGTTATTGTTATTAAAAATTAATAAAATAAAAATAAGATATTATAATAATTATTATTTAAAATATATCTTTATGTATATATATATATCTTTAAAATATAATTTGAAGTATTTATTTCTAATATACTATATTTATATATATATATATATATATATATATATATATATATATATATATATATATATATATATATATATATATATATAAATATAGTATATTAGAAATAAATATTAAATGATTGTAATACTCGTTTGATGTTTCGATTGATATTAAGCAAGTTAAATTCAAACTGATGTAATTTTAAAATAAACGGTGATACGAAAATGAGTTCTATAAATTTTAGGCTTATTAAAAATGTATTTATGAACTATTTGTTAAGTTTTAACACTTTTTATATTTTACCCAGAAATGAGAGAGACAGTTGATGTAATTTTTATTTAACAAATTAAGGATCGAATTTTATACCATAATGACCAAAATAAATAAATAAAGTTAATTTAAAAATATGGAATTTTTCTGAACACTTTTATCCGTCACTGATTTCGCACGATACACAGTCCGTGAAAACTGTCGGTAGAGTGATTCCAAATCACCCGGCTGCTAACTGTTTAATTATGGAAATCATGTAAATCACTGTGCTTGTCTTCTTTCTTTCACCACCCCACTGAGTGATATATATATATATATATATATATATATATATATATATATATATATATATATATATATATATATATATATATATATATATATATATATATATATAGAGTTAACACATACACACGAATGACCATGAACATACATTAACCCTTTTCCTGTTCTTGTTGGCTCGATTAAACACCTTCAATGAATCCAACATCATCTTCATCATATATGCTATCATCAAATTCTTTTCTCTCTTGAACACCACCACCCTAAACCGTCACCACCTTGTTCCTGTTCGTGTTTCCAGCTCACAACCACCATCGACTAACCATTGTGTTCGGCTGCTATCAACAACTCTACACCACCAGACCCCTACGATAACTACCTCTGCTGTTTTTCTGTCCTAAACCATCATCACTGAAAGCCATTATCAAAACCATAAACCATTCCTATTATTTATTATACGCACACCCAAAACCACCAAGAGCCATCGGAAACCACCATAAACACTATCATCAAACCACCCACCACCTCACGACCATCATTCAACACCACCAACAGCCGTCGCTCTCTCTCTCTCTCCTCTCTCTCTTTTCTTCTCCGTGACACCATCATCCACCACCATCATGTGAAGACCCGTCCTAATCCATCCGGACGAAGTCCATATTGATTATAAATGATTCACAACAGTTGGTTACATCGCGAGGTACTTGACCTCTATATGATACGTTTTACAAACATTGCATTCGTTTTTGAAAAGACAATCTTTCATTACATCGAAAGTTGACGACGTGCATACCATTTCATAATACATCTAACTATAATTGACTTAATAATAATCTTGATGAACTCAACGACTCGAATGCAACGTCTTTTGAAATATGCCATAAATGACTCCAAGTAATATCTTTAAAGTGAGCAAATGCACAGCGGAAGATTTCTTTCATACCTGAGAATAAACATGCTTTCAAGTGTCAACCAAAAGGTTGGTGAGTTCATCAGTTTAACATAAATAATCATTTCCATCATTTTAATAGACCACAAGATTTTCATTTTCATTTCTCATAAATATACGTCCCATGCATAGAGACAGAAATATCATTCATATGGATTGAACACCTGGTAACCGACATTCACAATATACATATAAGAATATCCCCATCATTCCGGGATCCTCCTTCGGAGATGATATAAATTTCGAAGTACTAAAGCATCCGGTACTTTGGATGGGGCTTGTTGGGCCCGATAGATCTATCTTTAGAGTTCTCGTCAATTAGGGTGTCTGTTCCCTAATTCTTAGATTACCAGACTTAATAAAAAGGGGCATATTCGATTTCGATCATTCATCCATATAATGTAATTTCAATTACTTGTGTCCATTTCGTCAAACATTTATAAAAGCGCATGTATTCTCAGTCCTAAAAATATATATTGCAAAAGCATTTAAAAAGGGAGTAATGAAACTCACCTAATGTATTTTGTAGTAAAAATACATATGACTATATTGAACAATGCAGGGTTGGTCTTGAATTCACGAACCTATATCATTTATATATATATTAATACATATAAATTGTAATCGAACAAGTTTATATATATTTAGTTATGTATTAAGATTAATATTTATATATATGATTCAATTTAAAATATATTTATATATTATTTGTAACTTAATTATAATAACATTTTATTAAAACAAAATAGTATATAATATTAATATAGATGTACAATATATTGTTACATAAATGTCCTTTGCTTATTAAAGTAATATTTATAATACTAAAATAGTAACAATAATAATTATGATAATAATAATAATAATCTAAATGATAATTTTTGTAGTAAAAATAATAATAATAATGTTAATTCTATTAAAATGATAGTTTTAATTATAATAAATATAATACTACTAATAATAATAATACTAATAATACTAATACTTAATAATAACACTAATAATAATAAATATAATACTTATATTAATAGTAAAAAAATGATAACAATAATAATAATATTAATGATAATGATAAAAATAATTCTAATAATAATAATAATACTTATATAATAATAATAATAATAATGATAATGATAATAATAATAAATATAAATACTACCTCAAAGGAAACACTTCAAAAATAAACTGTTGGTACCCAGGCTCGAACCCACGACCTCTTGCTTAACCACCCATACCCTTAACCATTCCCCTGTTCGAATTTATCTATTATAATAACGGTTTTAATTCCTTTTATCATGTATCCGTTTTTCTTCTTTTTTGTTTATCATCTAATTATATACATCATCGTTATTTATATAGCAATCGTATTCCATTTCCTATCTGCATCTTTTCGGCCCAAGTTTAAAACAAAAAGCCCAATTATCATGTAGTGGCCCAAGTGCATTAAGAGTTCAAGATCGGTCCAATTCCAAAGGTAGATTTGCGTGGGTTTGTCTTGGCCCAACAGAGAAAAGAAAAAAAATACGGCCCAATAGAGAAATAATAGCCCAGAAAGTAATTTAGAAGTCAAGAGAAAAAGGGATGCACGTCGGTTTCTGTAGCAATCGATATTAGCCGCTAGGTTAAGGTATTCTTGATTTGGTTTATTCGATCAGTTTACAGGAGTATAGTGATAGCTGCATCACTCGTTGATAATAGTAAAACAGAAATTGAATTATTAGTTTTCGCACTGTTCATCGTTTCCTTATCATTATCATATCATCATCTGTTTTCTCGTTATATACTTCTTGTCATCATCAATTGTATCACCATGATAATTAGAATCACTTATCATCACCTTTATATTATTTTATTTCATCACTTTCGCATTTAAGCAGAAGCCTTACAGCAATAGTATATGGCGAAGAAATTTGCAAGTTGTGATTTCGATTAATGAGTAACGGTGGTTGCAGGGTTCGAACAATAAATAGAACAATACGTTTGATGTGGGCTCATAAAGAAAAGGAGGAGAGGGAGAGGAGAGAGGTGATGACGGTTTTGGGTGGTGAAAACAACAAAGGTGTTAGTTGGGTTGTGATTGGTGATCGTCGGAATAGAAACAGGATGTTTGGTGATTAGTGATGGTTTGGTAGTCTTGCATCGTTGACAACCGTAAGTACAGATCGTTAAGAAAGTAATAGCGAACCATCTATAAGGTGATGACTTGGGTGATGTTCGACAAGTAGCAGGAGAAAAAGGAAAACATGGTTGCAGGTTGTGGGTGATAAAGTGGGTTTCGATTTAGTAGAGATGTTCGGACTAGTTGGTGATCGAAATAGCAAGCAAACTTAACAAGTGACCGGTTGATTGGCTTTGGTTTTTGTTGTTAATCAGAAAGAGGAACAAGTGCGTATAATATGTAAAGTAATTCGTTTGGGGTAGTTTGAATAGCATAGCAGCAGCCGAGGGTTGTATGTAGGTGTTGATGGTCGTGTGGAGAAGATAGGTAAGGAACAAAACAAGTTGGCCTGGGTGGTAAACGAAGGTGGTTGAATGATGGTTGAGTTTTTGGGGTTGTTCTTGCTTGTCAAACAATAACACTAGTGGTGGTTGATCATAGAAACAGAAAATGAGAACTAAGTAATTGAGTGATGATATATGTCTGTGAATGCATGATATATAATATAAATAATGTTTACAAGGAAACAAAAATAGTAACCGGGAAAAGATAATAATATCAACATCAAAATCAAAGTAAACGTGTAATCTAGTCATCCTTTTGTTTATATGTACCAACTAGTATTATCTATATAAAAACTTTTGAGTCACGGTTCCATGACATTTGTAATCTTGCATATTGTTTACTATTTCTATTAAATAAATTTGTACGTACATATTTGTTTAAAATAAAGGTTTTGTTACTATAATAATTGTAGGTCTACTTAAGTTTTTATAATGTATCTAGAAAGTTTCATAAATTGACTGTTTGCACACAGATTAATTAATAAGTAGTTAAAGAAATGATTATTATATTATACTAGATCCAATTAATTAAAAGAAACAGTATCACTTTGTCAAACGAGTTAATACTTTATTAACATGTGATTATTTTTGTATTTCATTAGATAAAATTTTATTAAAGATTTATATAATATTAATTAATTAGTTAATTAAAAGTAAAATGTTGTTCATGAATCGTCAGGAATGGTCTGAGGTCAATTGAATATATGAAACAGTTTAAAATTTTTGAGACTCAACCAACAGACTTTTCTTATCGTGTCAAAAATATTAAATCATATCGAGAGTTTGGTTCAAAATTAGTCGAAATTTTCCGGGTCATGACACATCAATCATCATAAACCCATGAGAAACCGCAACCTTGCTGTAAAAATATTGTAGTTTGATATCGAAAACCACCACTTTCAGATCATCATTCCAAACTGTCACCATTTCGAACTGCTACTGCTGCTGTAAGTTCCTGTTCCTGTTTCTATTTAGAGATGATGATGAATATAAAATGAAGAAGATGAAGATACGTGATGATAAATGATTATGATGATAAACGGTTATGTTAATGATGATGATGATGTTGTGATTTTAAAAATGATGATGATGAAGGGTATGATCATAAGGATCACATGATGTCACAATGATGGAAGATATAACAAGGATGATACTGGTAAACGATTATTCTTTCGTAACTTGCAAAGCCACTTGCAAAAATTACGGCTTCTATTTCAATAACCACCGAGATTTTTTATTTGCTTAATACAACTTGGGCCTTTTTTTTAATTGTTATGGGAGTACACATATAGTGGACTGAGATGTCGAACTATATTCCATTTCATGTAGTAGGCCGAATATATAATTTGTTGTTGGGCCAAGGATGAAGAAGAAAGAAAAAGGAGACGGAAACAAGTTGGGATAAATATGTTTGGAATACAATTTAAATTAGAATAACAGAGTTGGATGAGTGGTAAGGAGTGTTTGTGTGTGTGTGAGAGGTCACGGGTTCGAGCCGGGGCAGTGGTGTTTTATTTTTAAAGCTCCTTCTTCAAAGGTTGTACCCTATTATTTTTATTATTATTATTATTATTATTATTATTATTATTATTATTATTATTATTATTATTATTATTATTATTATTATTATTATTATTATTATTATTATTATCATGAGTATTAGTATTATTATTATTAGTAAAATCATTATTTTTATAGTTAATATTATTAGTAGTATTATTATCATTCTTATTAGTAATATCATTTTTACTATCATATTTATTTAAATTATCATTATTATTAAAAATCTCATAATTATTAAGACTACCATTTTTATTAAAAATTATCATTTTCATTATTATTATTATATTATAACAAATAAAGATTTTGTACATAAAATTTATATTACCTATAATTATATATTAAACATATTAACATTTTTTTTTACAAAAGAAACATATATATAGTATATAATTCAAGATATAAAATATAGACAAAATTTAGTACAAATTCTATATAAACTACAATACTAATTATATAAATATTATATAACTAATAGATGTAATTATTTGATTACCATTATATGTGTTAATATATATATATATATATATATATATATATATATATATATATATATATATATATATATATATATATATATATATATATATATATATATATATATATATATATATATATATATATATATATAAATATAAATGATATAGGTTCGTGAATCCGAGGCCAACCCTGCATTGTTCAGTTCCGTCGTATGAATATTTTTACTACAAAATATCATATTGTGAGTTCATTTGATTCCCTTTTACTCTTTACATTTTTGAGATTGAGAATACATGCGCTGTTTTTACAACTGCTTTATTAAATGCTTTTGAAATATATTATTGAACTGCGAATGCTTGAAATGCTTTTATAAATGTTTGACGAGATAGACACAAGCAAAACATTCCTTGAATGAATTATTATGCAGACAGAAGTTCTGTGGATTATTATTGAATTAGGTGGACATGATGATTGCCACCAATTGATGTGAATATTTTTCCCTGATTATTATTGCTTGGTAACCTAAGAATTAGAAATGGGTATGGCCCTAATTCACGCGAATCCTAAAGGTAGCCACCGGGTTTAACACCCCCACCTAGAATGTTCACTAGACGGAAGAGCTAGTGGGCGTGGTGTTTAGTACTTCAAAGTTTATTATTATTATACAGACGATATGTTCTGTTTTGGGGATATTATTGATGCGCATTATATGTTAAGTTCGGTTACCATATTGAGCAATGAAATCATTATGAATGTTATGTATCGAGAGAATGATTTTTATACACATGCTATGTGTATTAGTTTTGCGCACAAGATATGTGTACGGTTATTATTTAAAAATCGCGAGGCAACCTACGGGGGAGAAAATGATACGAACCTACTCTGCTAAGCATTATGAAAAATGATTTCGTACACGAGATAGGTGTACAGTATTTGAATCTTGTGGTCTATCAAAATGATGAATTTTATTGTTTACGATAAACTTATGAACTCACCAACCTTTTGGTTGACACTTTAAAGCATGTTTATTCTCAGGTATGAAAGAAATCTTCCGCTGTGCATTTGCTCATTTTAAGAGATATTACTTGGAGTCATTCATGACATATTTCAAAAGACGTTGCATTCGAGTCGTTGAGTTCATCAAAATTATTATTAAGTTAATTATAGTTGGATATATTATGAAATGGTATGCATGCCGTCAACTTTCGATGTAATGAAAGTTTGTCTTTTAAAAACGAATAAAATGTTTGCAAAATGTATAATATAGAGGTCATGTACCTCGCGATGTAACCAAATGTAATGTATTCGTCCAGATGGATTAGGAAGGGTCATTAAAGTTGGTATCAGAGCGGTGGTCTTAGCGAACCAGGTCTTGCATTAGTGTGTCTAACTGATAGTTGTTTAGATGCATTAGTGAGTCTGGACTTCGACCTTAGCTGCATGTCAAAAGTTTTGCTTATCATTTCGTGTCGAAAATTACTTGCTTATCATCCTTAGGAAATTACCTGCTTATCATTATTAGTCTAGACACATCTTACTGCATTGATTGCATAAATAGTGTATAGAAAAAATTCATATCTTAGCGTATCTGCTAATCCATATCTTAGTGTATCTGTTACTGTAAACTTTGCCTGACATATTCCGTAAATTTCTCCGTAATCTACGGGATCTTCTGTACTATATTTAGGTATTCTATGTAATTAGAATATCATCCGATATCCGAAAATCATTTCATACCGAAAACCCTTTACTCAATCGAACGAAATGGATTCGCCACTAGTTCAAGTCCCTCGAATTCCGATATGGAGTTTCACTCGAGCTCCGATAGCAGTGTGACCGGAATGAACCAACCAATTAGCCATCATCTATTCTGGATGAATTGGGAATGGGTTCGTAGTCTACTTAATTATTGGAGACAAAAAGAAGGTGATCCCTTCCATCCACCATATTGCCCTCTTGGCGATGAACCTGAAGCACTTACCTGCGAACCTGTTCGAAACACCATTTTCTCTCTTATTTCCAGAGTATCTCGCCACGACTATATCATAACTCAGATTCTAAACCTTATTCATTCGCTCGTTCCTACCAACAATCATTCCGGAGTAATAACAGAAGTCAACGAGCTTCGCGCCCGAGTTGTAGCCTTGGAAAATATGGTGCAAAACGTACCAGATTCAGCAACATCACTGGAACCAACAGTACCACCAACATCAATACCAGTACTACCAACAACCTAAGTTTCAACATCACATGCCTCAACATCTCATTATGTACCTCGAGCATAATCATAGTTCTACGAATCGTTCTACATCATTTATCTTCATTCTACATGATGATTATATAATTTCTAATGTTTTAGAGATTATGTATTCTAGTTCTAAGGGTAAATCAAATAAGATTAATATTATATTAACTCATTAAATCTATGATTACATCTGAAGAAAATATATATGTAAGTATATTTTCATAAAGATTGTAATTAAAAATTCTTTTGTACAAACTATTAATGGTGAAAATATTTTAACGGGTAGGTAATACCCGAAGAATATTTAGATTTCACATTAATAAGTTACACTGTACACTCTTCGAATCTAATTCAACAGTCATTTACTATCCTATTTGCATCCACAGATATACGAATCCGTTCACCACAGAATAACCATTTTCATTCAATTTCATATTTGGATTTTGATCTATCAGAATCCAACAAGTGGCATAATGAAGAAAATATTGGACAAAATAAAATTTGTTAGAAACAAACGAATTAACTATGAGAAATTCTATTAAGAATCCACGCTAACAAAATCCTAGCTAACTGTTCATAGCTATCTGTTAATTCCTTATTACATTTAATTATCGCAATTTATTTCAATGCAATTTAATTTTCGCAATTTTAATTATCGTCATTTAATTTCTGTTATTTACTTTACGCACTTTAAATATCGTCGGGACACATATACAATGTTTTGACATATCATATCGACGCATCTATATATATTATTTGGAATAACCATAGACACTCTATATGCGGTAATGATCGAGTTAGTTATATAGGGTTGAGGTTGATTCTATAATAATATATATACTTTAATTTGTGATCGAGTCTGAGACATGTATACAAGGGGTCATGAATACGTAATTATTTAATTCAAATATTATATATTAAACTATATATGAATTGTTGAACTACTAATTGTGAACTCCTAACTATGGACTAATGACATTGGACAATTAAAATGAATTAAAATATTGATTATAACATATGAAACTAAACATTTCTTCAAGTTGCCACTTGATTTCATCTTAAACCTCATTTGTATCTTGACAATTACAATCTGCGTTCAAACCTTTTATGATTTTTGAAAACACCTCAATCGAGAGGATAAATCAACCGCACTTCATCTACGGAAGGAAAGATTGATGCATATAGTCATGCACCTGAAAACACTCGAAACCTGAGTAAATGTTTAACACGTATCTGTGCTAACTCCTTTGGCATTGTTATTCCCGAAAATAACATTACAATTCTTTTTCAAATTAGCCAATTTTTTCACACCTCCAGCAAAATCAATTTCGACTTTTCATTCGGATTTGCCTTATTATAACCTTGATATAAGTTTCCTTTTCATCATTGTTACCGAAGAACCTTTTATATCCCACCACATTAGTAGTAAACTTACCAACAACCTAGTTGATCTTTGACTTTCCGAAAAATCATTATATATACCGAAACTCTATCATATACTCATCCGCATCTTATAACGAGAATTACCATACCAATTACTGGGAATCAGCAATCAGTATTTTGAACCTCGCAACGTTTCTACATCAACGGTTATATGTATACATATAACATTTATTTCTTAGAATTATGATCTTCTATTCTTAAATTCTGAAAAGCACCCAATCTACGAATCAATACTCCAAATTTTGAAAAAAGCTGAATGAAGCAGCAGGAATTGTAGACAACTGTTAACGACCTTAACCGTCAGAAGTGTGATGATAAAGAATAGTATGTTGGCAAAGCTCAGAAAATAAGAAAATTTGATACTGAAAAACGGATAGAGCAAACTCTGAAGGAGACTGTAGACAAATCACAAGGAATAAATCTGCCTTCAAAGAATCCAAATGATTCAGTACCGCTGAAGTCATTAACGAATACCTTGCTCCCGACTCTTCACTTTTACGGGCAAATCTTTATCATCAGCCTTGATATTAGAAATTCTAAGATATCATCGTATCTTTCATTATAAATATCCTCGATATTTCTGAAGATATTTTCATAACTATTCTTATCCGAAATCAATTATCTCTTTGCGATATCAGTGTTACATCAGAAAGGAAACTATTTAGTTTCTAAATTCTGAAAAATTTGAATTTAAAATTTGAATGTTTTTGAAGTAGTGTTGGGAATTGAAGCATGAGTTAGTATAATATAATGACACTTGATCAACGTGATTATATTACAGTAAGTCATGCTGAGTTTCTAGTGGAACGTGATGATTCACAGATTATAACGTCATCATGTGCCATGTTACACGACTCTTACATTCTATCTAATCTCTAAAAATATCAAGAACATATTCCCTTGATAGTTCTGTCTTTTCTCTTGAATTCTGGTAATTTAAACAATCAAGATCGTGCTATTACGTTCCTTTCTACTTAGAACATTAGGATTATTCGAAACTTCATACCTACGAATTCTGGATCATTATTCGTTTGACTTAAAGACGGGAAGAGAAAACAAAAGTATGGAACTCCAAAATATAAAGGAAACGAAGGGGGTGAATTTGTAGTGAAATATCCGACAGAACAATCGAGATAGATGATCGCATTTAATTAAAGAAAATCCTAATTTCCTTAAATTCCGAAGAATCAGATTTTATAGATTTCCAAGAATTTCTTCTAGATCCTTTAAATTTCGAAAATCAACCGTGACTACGTCACCGGTTAAGTCAAATCTTCATTTACTCATTTTCACTCTTTTGTGATAGCTTCATTCGTACTCTTTGAATAATCGAATTATTTCATCCTTATTACTCAATGGTAATAAAACTCTATTTATCAGCTTATACGAGTCATGACAACATACTTATTATTATTCATGACCATCCCAATCAAATTTTGAGACGAAATTTCTTTGACGGGTAGGTATTGTGACGACCCGAAAATTTCTGACCAAATTTAAACTTGATCTTTAAATGATTTCGACACGATAAGCAAAGTCTGTTAAACTGAGTCTCAAAATTTGTGAACTGTTTGTATAGAAACATTCAACCTTTGACTACTCCCGACGATTCACAAACAATTAATTGTAAATAGATATGTATGTATGTATGTATGTATGTATGTATGTATGTATGTATAAATAATAATTCGAAATATAATTTAAAGTATTATATGTTGTTGTTATTAAAAATTAATAAAATAAAAATAGGATATTATAATAATTATTATTTAAAATATATCTTTATATATATAAATAAAGTATATTAGAAATAAATATTAAATGATTGTAATACTCGTTTGATGTTTCGATTGATATTAAGCAAGTTAAATTCAAACTGATGTAATTTTAAAATAAACGGTGATACAAAAATGAGTCCTATAAATTTTAGGCTTATTAAAAATGTATTTAGGAACTATTTGTTAAGTTTTAACATTTTTTATATTTTATCCAGAAATGAGAGGGACAGTTAATGTAATTTTTATTTAACAAATTAAGGATCGAATTTTATACCATAACGACCAAAATAAATAAATAAAGTTAATTTAAAAATATGAAATTTTTCTGAACATTTTTATCTGCCACTGATTTCGCATGATACACAGTCCGTGAAAACTGTCGGTAGAGTGATTCCAAATCACCTGGCTGCTAACTGTTTAATTATGGAAATCATGTAAATCACTGTGCTTGTCTTCTTTCTTTCATCAGCCCACTGAGTGATACATATATTATATATATATATATATATATATGATAATGCTAAAAATGAACATATATTTCATAGTATTATCCTTCAAGAAAGACAAGCTTTTGGTTGCAATTGTTCTATTTGCAAGTGATATTCGTTTAAATAATAAAAGGTGAAGACAAAAGACAGATTCGACGATTTGAAGACGCAAATGACTAAAACACTAAAAAGTACAAAGTACAATCCACGAGGTTCAATTTATTGATGAGAAACGTCTAAAAGTTACAAGAGTACGAGCTGCAAAACGCAAAGTACAAGATATTAAATAGTACGAAAGGACGTTCGAAAATCCGAAACAGGGACATGAACCAACTATCAACGCGCGACGCAACGGAGCTAAAATGACAAGTCAACTATGCACATGAATATAATATAATATATAAATAATTCTTAAAATTATATATATATATATATATATATATATATATATATATATATATTAAAAACCGTCGGCAAACAAGAAAACAAAAGCATGTGGTCTGATCCAGCTGGCCATGCGATCACATGGCTTGGAAGTACAACAGCCATGCGATCGCATGGGGTACTGTAGCAGCTCACATTCTATAAATTGCACGATTTCTGGCCGAGAACATATATATCTTTTTCTAATCTCTCTCTCACAATATATATATATATATATATATATATATATATATATATATATATATATATATATATATATATATATATTATTATTTATAATTTTAATTTTAATTTAAGATTAATAATAATAAGGTTATGTTAGCGAATGTTGTAAGTATGTAAGTCGAAATTCTGTTCGTGTAACACTACGCGATTAATACTCATTGTAAGTTATGTTTAACCTTTTTAAATTAATGTCTCGTAGCTAAGTTATTATTATGCTTATTTAAATTGAAGTAATCGTGATGTTGGGCTAAATATTAAAGACGGGGTTATTGGGCTTTGTACCATAATTGGGGTTTGGACAAAAGACCGACACTTGTGGAAATTGGACTATGGACTATTAATGGACCTTATATTTGTTTAACTGAATGATAATTCGTTAATTTAATATAGAGATTTACAATTTGACGTATCTATAAATAACCATATACACTCGATCGGACACGATGGGCGGGATATTTATAAATACTAATAATCGTTCATTTAACCGGACACGGGAATGGATTAATAGTCAATGGACTCATTAAAACAGGGGTGGATTACATACAAGGATACTTGGTGTAATTGATAATAAAGTATTAAAACTTTGGATTGCACACAGTCGATAACCTGGTGTAATCATTAACAATGTATTAAAACCTTATTACAGTTTAAGTCCCCAATTAGTTGGAATATTTGACTTCGGGTATAAGATAATTTGACGAGGACACTCGCACTTTATATTTATGACTGATGGACTGTTATGGACAAAAACCAGATGGACATATCGAATAATCCAGGACAAAGGAAAATTAACCCATGGTAATAAATTAAAATCAACACGTCAAACATCATGATTACGGAAGTTTAAATAAGCATAATTCCTTTAATTTATATCTCATCGTACTTTTATTTACCGTCATTTTATTTATCGTACTTTAAATTATTGCACTTTTAATTATCGCACTTTTATTTATCGTTATTTACTTTACGCTTTAAATTAAGTCATTTGTATATTTAATATTTTATATTAGGTTTTAATTGCGACTTAAGTTTTAAAATCGACAAACCGGTCATTAAACGGTAAAACCCCCTTTTTATAATAATAATAATATTACTTATATATATATATATATATATATATATATATATATATACATATATATATATATATTTATTCAAATATAGTTTTAAAAATATAGCGTTAAACTTGGCTAGTTCGCTGTGGACGAACCGAACTTACTAAAAACTACACTACTGTACGATTAGGTACACTACCTATAAGTGTTGTAGCAAGGTTTAGGTATATCCACTCTATAAATAAATAAATAACTTGTGTAAAATTGTATCGTATTTAATAGTATTTCGTAGCAAAAATATAACTATTTCGTATACACCTCTGCACACATCAAGTATTTTTGGCGCCGCTGCCGGGGACTCGGTGAAAAACGCATATCTATTAAAACTATATTTTTGTAAAAATATATAAATTTGTAAAATATTGCTGTAGAATATTGCTGTTACGTAGAAGTCAAGCCAAGCACTGGGACCAGAGTTAACATTTCGTTAAAGGGATTTTTGACGGGGTGTTACAGATCCTAAGTTACAAAACTTGGATCTACACTTTAATGAAACCATAAGTTATGAAACTTAGATTTTCAACTTGTAAAATGTATGTAAGCTTGTAAGCTCTTATTTACAACAAAATTTAGAAGACCATAAGTTATATAAACTTAGATCCAACACAAGTGTATGAAGCTATAACTAAAAAGTTATACTTCGATGTTCTTGAACTTATAAAGTTAACTTTTAGTTTCAAGAAATATGAGATCAAGATTAACTAGTAATTCTTGACCAAATTAACAACATCACAACTTTAAAGTACATAAAATGAAGAGATAAACTAAATCTACAAGTAATAAGTTCATGGTTGCTCATACTTAGAAAGATTCAAGCCAAGGCTTTGATCTTTAAGAAAGTAAACATCAAGTTTACTAACATGAACACAAGTATGATTTTAAAACTCAAGAACTTTTCTTTTAACAAGTTTTATGTAGGAATCAAACTATAATCTTGATCCTCTTTGGTTCTTGTATGTTCTTGTATAAACAAGATAATATGAAGAATAAACTAGAAAGTTTGATTCTTATAACTAGTAAGTAATCAACAACAACAAAAGAACAAGTAACAAAACAAGCAAATGATGATGATATTTAATGATATATTTCGGTTTTTAAGGAAAAGAAAGAAGAAAAAAAAATAGTTCATGTTACTTACAATGTAGAGAGAAAATGAGAGAAAAATGTAAGTAAGTTGTGTGTGTGAAGAATGAAGTGAAGTAATACAAGTAATAAGTAACAAAAAAATTTGAAAATGAATTCCCACTCCCCCATGGAAAGCTCACGGCCAAGAAACCAAAATGGCAAGGTCAAAAGTTAACTTTCAAGCATGGGGAGATGGTGAGAGCTTGAAATGGTATTAAAGCTAAATGGTGTGGGAAAGATGTGTAAGTATACATGTAACTAGATTCCTCATGTCACTAATTAATCTTGTTTATCATTAAGATGTTACTATCATAAAGTGGGCTCTTAATTAATCCATTAAGAGAAGTAGGGTGGGCTTCTAAGTCCATTTCCAATAATAAAGGCCCAAGTCCAAGTATGTATGTAACAAATAAAATAAAAGCCCAAGTAATTAACTACTAACATTAGTTAATTAAAAGTGATTAATAATAATTAATCATGAACGTAAATAATATTCGAAAATATTATTCGTGAAAGGTACGTGTGTCACAAAGACAAGTCGGGCCATGAAAAGTTAAATACGGTAACAAGTAACACGTATAAGAACACGTTTATTAAAACACAAGAATTAATAATAAATATTAATAAATATACGTTGGAAAGTCCAGGGTCGTTACATTGCCCAGCAAGAAACAATCAATGTTATTAAGCAATAGATTACTGTTATTAGCTTTATTGTTATTTAGCATGAATGAAATCTGTTATGCAGGATGTTATTCATATATTTGTTTACGATTAAGCTATGTCATGTTAAAAGTGGTGGATAAAATTACCTTTTTAGGTTTACATTAGTATCAAATTTGTTTAGTGCAGACTGCTATGGTTTTCATTAGTGCTGCAAATCAGATTTGGTTTACATTATAAACAACTTTTGTGTCAATTTTGTTTGTTTGCACACAGCTTTTGACAGTGCTATTTCCACTTGTACATGTTTCTTTGCTGCCCACAATACTTTTTGGTTAAATTTGCAACTCATATTTCACACACGAACACCATTTATTGTTGTGTGTTTTCTTGGTCCACAAGTCTTCTTTGTGCAAGTCCTGTCCTGTTAGTCCACTTGATACCGACTGTAGTCTTCTTTGTGCGATTCTATCCCTCGTTAAATTGCCGTTCTACATCCTTTTTCTTGAGGTAGCAAGTTGGGTAATGGGTCAAAACTTAAAGCAGCTTCTGTTCTATAAAGGTGACATTTGGGTGGGTTAAACTATTACTTTTTTTTTTGGCGAAAAACAAGAAATTAAATTTAAACAATTTCCACGAAATTGTGAAAATTGAAAATTACAAGCAATTGGCCTATAGCCACCTGGACTTACTCCTACAGTTACAACACAAGATCACTACATCCCACTTTAGAAAAACAAAACAACATATTACAATACTAACAAAACAATCATGCATATAATCAAGCTTATATTAAGGAGCCTTCATGACTTCACAGAAGCATCTCTGGATGCGCATTCCACAAGTAAAATTGGAGGGACTCGCACAACTTCGCCTTAACTACTAATTGAAACACCTTTACTTTGATGCGCTCCATCGTAGAGGCCTAGATATGTCCCATTAAACACATCACCAATTTGAAACATACACCAATATTGACATTCGGAGTGATTCTTCTGTATGAAAAACTCGTCCCTCCAACATGACACGAATTCCCCTGACCTTCCTCTTATCTACTTCCCTTATCTTATTTCTGAGTCCCCTAACGTTCCATGATGCAATCTTCATGGTTTGGTTTTGTTAGGGCGTTCGCTACTATCAAACATACCCTCTAAAAACCCCCCGAACTCCTCTAATTTGTTCTTGTCTTTTTTACTTTTCTTAGGATTCAAAATTTTTCCATAAACTTTGATTGGTTTTCTTGCAAAAACATTAGATTGCTCTTCTTGTTCATGATCCCCACATACATCATCCGAAAAATCTGCTGAAACTGCCCCCACTTCTTCTGAAATTTCTCAAGCTTTAATTTTCTTTCTTTTGTGTCCCTTAGAAGGGTTACGGTGAGGTGATGTAATCCCATCCTTCTTTGTTAACGCTTTTGTTTTTTTGAGAATTTTTCTTATATAAAGCGCATGACGATCTACAATCTAAAGTGGGACAACGATGCAAATCTTGTTTATCATGAGTGTATCTCGCTGCGTGGAAGAAAGAGGGCTCATCTGGAAGTTCAACGTCAAAGGCAGGGCTTTTATTCCATATATCATCTTGTTTCGGCCCAATAGAAACTTTTCCAGGCCCATTATCCTCCTTGGGCTTACTTGAAGAGTTGCATCTATTATTACTTGTAGGTGAAATGGAGTTATCTGTTAGAGGGGTACCTGCGTAGTTGTCCACATGATCGGGAACAGAAAGGTCAAAAGGGGTTGGAGTGTTATCAGCAGCCCTATATGTACTTTCTAGGTTAAAATTCAAATTTTTAGATATTCTTTCCTCAAACGACCTACTCACTCCTACCTTTACAGGCACGCTACTTGAGTGTTTCTTCAAAACAGAACCCTTATACATCTCACAGACCTCAAGATTCAAAAGGGGTCAAACTATTACTTTGTCCAAATTTTGTAATTCTCATTATGAGTAGATAATGTCAACTCATTACACAACATTTATATAGTTTCAGTAAAAATTAAATTTACAAAAGATTCTGCAACTTTTTAGGTATCAAATATACACTTTTGGCAACTTTTAACCCGTCTGACCCTTATTCCATTTTTTAATATACACTACATATATTTAACTTCACCATTTGACCCGTTAAAGATGAATCATAACTATAATCAACCCATTCTTGATTAAATTAGTCAAAGTTACCACTTCAAATATGCATTGCATTGCATAGATATATGTTTTAAATGGGTCATGTATTCTTACTTGTTTAAATAGACTGTTGGTCCACATAAACATGTGTCATCTAACAATCTTTATTCTTGTATATTTACATATTTGTTTTTAGATCGGGCAAGTTGCCGATATTTACGTACTTAGTAACATGGGAAAATTGTTTGAAAATGTATTGAACTTCCATCAAATTCCTATTGTATGCATTCAACTTTCACTTCTACTATTGTATGTATTCAACTTTTAATTCTGTACTCTTGTATCTATTAGGTTACCTAGACATCAGGTAACCGGTTATTGGAAGAGTTTTCTTGCCACATAGAATTATAATATTAATATTAATAAATATATATATATATATATATATATATATATATATATATATATATATTAAATATTAATGATTATGATTATGTGGATAATAATTTACAGTAATTCTTTTCAGATACCTTTTTTTTTTATCCAAGTTATTTACAAAACTCTATCAAGTGAGAGCTCCCAAATCTTTCTCATCTTCACTAAAATTACAACTGAGTCTCTCATCCCCATCTTTCTCATATTTCCTTCTCCTTTCTCATTTTTCTTCCATTACTTTCTACTACTAGCAAAACTAACAAATACGCTACCACAATTGAATTTTTTAATCGGTACAGTAAACAGATGTGACACGCGGCGAGTTGGCGGAGGTGCAGCGTTTGAGAGTTGGCGAAGAGGCGGTGGAGCAGATCTGAGATTTGAGCAGATCTGAGATTAAATTGGAGCAGATCTGAGATTTGAGAGTGTTACCGGATTGTGACCGGATTTTGTTTGTGGCCGGAATTATTTGTTGATGATTTATTAATTGAATAGCTTAAAAAAAAAACACATCTAACAAGGGGTGAAGGAAATGTAACAGAGGGTTGAAGGAAATGGGTTTTATCCTAAAAGTTGCCTTCATTTTAGTTTATAGTTGGTGCTATTTACTTGGAAACTTACTCCACAAAATTCCCAGAAAAAATAAAATAAGTGAAGAATGAACAAACTTTTGTATAAATTGGTGACCATAAACTAGTTTATAGTAAAGAAGGATTTCTAATGATAATTCTGGGCAAGAGATGAAATTTGTTTTGATTTTTGTTAAGAGAGAAGGATAAAAATTAAAAATAAAATTTTTGACTTTTATCTTTTTATTATTATTATTATTATTATTATTATTATTATTATTATTATTATTATTATTATTATTATATTATTATATTACAAGTGGAAAGTTATATGGGAAAAAGAAAAGATGACCGGATACATATAAACAAGTAACCGGATGGTGGAGGTTCAATGCATATAATATCACAATTTTAAAAGTTGAATACATAAAAGAATTGAAAGTTGAATGCATACAATAGGAATTTGATGAAACTTCGATGCATTTTCAAACAATTTTCCGTATTAACATTCAATGAACTGCATGCGCAAGTGATGTGGCGCAAGTGATGTAACAATTTTATTCTTAATACTTTTTAACCCTTTTTTAAAAAACAAAAACGCATTAACCTTTTCCACGAAAATAAAAATTAATATTCATAAGAACCAAAAGCTTGCTTGGTTCAGGGCTAAAGTTTTAATTTTTATCTCCAAAATCTTGTCTCGAAGGTATTCTTAATAAACTTCAAAGTATCAGGGCTAAAATTTTAATTTTTCTGGGGTGGTAGCTTTAATTCTAGTTATATTGCCTAGATCAAATGTAAAAATGTGATTGCCTCTTATGATAAAGGCAGTTTGAATATTATTAGTATAAAACCCTTCAAATATACCCTTATCCAAAAAATTGAGATGACATTCTTTTAAACGCACCTAGCTTATGGGCTCACCTTATTACTGTCATTTATTTATTTATGGCAATGAAACCGAATTTGGTGCCCTCAGTGTGACGACCCGAAAATTTTCGACTAAATTTAAACTTGACCTTTATATGATTTCGACACGATAAGCATGTGACGACCCGAAAATTTCTGACCAAATTTAAACTTGATCTTTAAATGATTTCGACGCGATAAGCAAAGTCTGTTAAACTGAGTCTCAAAATTTGTGAACTATTTGTATAGAAACATTCAACCTTTGACTACTCCCGCCGATTCAAGAACAATTAATTGTAAATAGATATGTGTGTATGTATGTATAAATAATAATTCAGAATATAATTTGAAGTATTATATGTTGTTGTTATTAAAAATTAATAAAATAAAAATAAGATATTATAATAATTATTATTTAAAATATATCTTTATATATATATATATATATATATATATATATATATATATATATATATATATATATATATATATATATATATATATAATATAAATATAGTATATTAGAAATAAATATTAAATGATTGTAATACTCGTTTGATGTTTCGATTGATATTAAGCAAGTTAAATTCAAACTGATGTAATTTTAAAATAAACGGTGATACGAAAATGAGTTCTATAAATTTTAGGCTTATTAAAAATGTATTTATGAACTATTTGTTAAGTTTTAACACTTTTTATATTTTACCCAGAAATGAGAGGGACAGTTGATGTAATTTTTATTTAACAAATTAAGGATCGAATTTTATACCATAATGACCAAAATAAATAAATAAAGTTAATTTAAAAATATGGAATTTTTCTGAACACTTTTATCCGTCACTGATTTCGCACGATACACAGTCCGTGAAAACTGTCGGTAGAGTGATTCCAAATCACCCGGCTGCTAACTGTTTAATTATGGAAATCATGTAAATCACTGTGCTTGTCTTCTTTCTTTCACCACCCCACTGAGTGATATATATATATATATATATATATATATATATATATATATATATATATATATATATATATATATATATATATATATATATATATATATATAGTTAACACATACACACGAATGACCATGAACATACATTAACCCTTTTCCTGTTCTTGTTGGCTCGATTAAACACCTTCAATGAATCCAACATCATCTTCATCATATATGCTATCATCAAATTCTTTTCTCTCTTGAACACCACCACCCTAAACCGTCACCACCTTGTTCCTGTTCGTGTTTCCAGCTCACAACCACCATCGACTAACCATTGTGTTCGGCTGCTATCAACAACTCTACACCACCAGACCCCTACGATAACTACCTCTGCTGTTTTTCTGTCCTAAACCATCATCACTGAAAGCCATTATCAAAACCATAAACCATTCCTATTATTTATTATACGCACACCCAAAACCACCAAGAGCCATCGGAAACCACCATAAACACTATCATCAAACCACCCACCACCTCACGACCATCATTCAACACCACCAACAGCCGTCGCTCTCTCTCTCTCCTCTCTCTCTTTTCTTCTCCGTGACACCATCATCCACCACCATCATGTGAAGACCCATCCTAATCCATCCGGACGAAGTCCATATTGATTATAAATGATTCACAACAGTTGGTTACATCGCGAGGTACTTGACCTCTATATGATACGTTTTACAAACATTGCATTCATTTTTGAAAAGACAATCTTTCATTACATCGAAAGTTGATGACGTGCATACCATTTCATAATACATCTAACTATAATTGACTTAATAATAATCTTGATGAACTCAACGACTCGAATGCAACGTCTTTTGAAATATGCCATAAATGACTCCAAGTAATATCTTTGAAGTGAGCAAATGCACAGCGGAAGATTTCTTTCATACCTGAGAATAAACATGCTTTCAAGTGTCAACCAAAAGGTTGGTGAGTTCATCAGTTTAACATAAATAATCATTTCCATCATTTTAATAGACCACAAGATTTTCATTTTCATTTCTCATAAATATACGTCCCATGCATAGAGACAGAAATATCATTCATATGGATTGAACACCTGGTAACCGACATTCACAATATACATATAAGAATATCCCCATCATTCCGGGATCCTCCTTCGGAGATGATATAAATTTCGAAGTACTAAAGCATCCGGTACTTTGGATGGGGCTTGTTGGGCCCGATAGATCTATCTTTAGAGTTCTCGTCAATTAGGGTGTCTGTTCCCTAATTCTTAAATTACCAGACTTAATAAAAAGGGGCATATTCGATTTCGATCATTCATCCATATAATGTAATTTCAATTACTTGTGTCCATTTCGTCAAATATTTATAAAAGCGCATGTATTCTCAGTCCCAAAAATATATATTGCAAAAGCATTTAAAAAGGGAGTAATGAAACTCACCTAATGTATTTTGTAGTAAAAATACATATGACTATATTGAACAATGCAGGGTTGGTCTTGAATTCACGAACCTATATCATTTATATATATATATTAATACATATAAATTGTAATCGAACAAGTTTATATATATTTAGTTATGTATTAATATTAATATTTATATATATGATTCAATTTAAAATATATTTATATATTATTTGTAACTTAATTATAATAACATTTTATTAAAACAAAATAGTATCTAATATTAATATAGATGTACAATATATTGTTACATAAATGTCCTTTGCTTATTAAAGTAATATTTATAATACTAAAATAGTAACAATAATAATTATGATAATAATAATAATAATCTAAATGATAATTTTTGTAGTAAAAATAATAATAATAATGTTAATTCTATTAAAATGATAGTTTTAATTATAATAAATATAATACTACTAATAATAATAATACTAATAATACTAATACTTAATAATAACACTAATAATAATAAATATAATACTTATATTAATAGTAAAAAAATGATAACAATAATAATAATATTAATGATAATGATAAAAATAATTCTAATAATAATAATAATACTTATATAATAATAATAATGATAATGATAATAATAATAAATATAAATACTACCTCAAAGGAAACACTTCAAAAATAAACTGTTGGTGCCCAGGCTCGAACCCACGACCTCTTGCTTAACCACCCATACCCTTAACCATTCCCCTGTTCGAATTTATCTATTATAATAACGGTTTTAATTCCTTTTATCATGTATCCGTTTTTCTTCTTTTTTGTTTATCATCTAATTATATACATCATCGTTATTTATATAGCAGTCGTATTCCATTTCCTATTTGCATCTTTTCGGCCCAAGTTTAAAACAAAAAGCCCAATTATCATGTAGTGGCCCAAGTGCATTAAGAGTTCAAGATCGGTCCAATTCCAAAGGTAGATTTGCGTGGGTTTGTCTTGGCCCAACAGAGAAAAGAAAAAAAATACGGCCCAATAGAGAAATAATAGCCCAGAAAGTAATTTAGAAGTCAAGAGAAAAAGGGATGCACGTCGGTTTCTGTAGCAATCGATATTAGCCGCTAGGTTAAGGTATTCTTGATTTGGTTTATTCGATCAGTTTACAGGAGTATAGTGATAGCTGCATCACTCGTTGATAATAGTAAAACAGAAATTAAATTATTAGTTTTCGCACTGTTCATCGTTTCCTTATCATTATCATATCATCATCTGTTTTCTCGTTATATACTTCTTGTCATCATCAATTGTATCACCATGATAATTAGAATCACTTATCATCACCTTTATATTATTTTATTTCATCACTTTCGCATTTAAGTAGAAGCCTTACAGCAATAGTATATGGCGAAGAAATTTGCAAGTTGTGATTTCGATTAATGAGTAACGGTGGTTGCAGGGTTCGAACAATAAATAGAACAATACGTTTGATGTGGGCTCATAAAGAAAAGGAGGAGAGGGAGAGGAGAGAGGTGATGACGGTTTTGGGTGGTGAAAACAACAAAGGTGTTAGTTGGGTTGTGATTGGTGATCGCCGGAATAGAAACAGGATGTTTGGTGATTAGTGATGGTTTGGTAGTCTTGCATCATTGACAACCGTAAGTACAGATCGTTAAGAAAGTAATAGCGAACCATCTATAAGGTGATGACTTGGGTGATGTTCGACAAGTAGCAGGAGAAAAAGGAAAAAATGGTTGCAGGTTGTGGGTCATAAAGTGGGTTTCGATTTAGTAGAGATGTTCGGACTAGTTGGTGATCGAAACAGCAAGCAAACTTAACAAGTGACCGGTTGATTGGCTTTGGTTTTTGTTGTTAATCAGAAAGAGGAACAAGTGCGTATAATATGTAAAGTAATTCGTTTGGGGTAGTTTGAATAGCATAGCAGCAGCCGAGGGTTGTATGTAGGTGTTGATGGTCGTGTGGAGAAGATAGGTAAGGAACAAAACAAGTTGGCCTGGGTGGTAAACGAAGGTGGTTGAATGATGGTTGAGTTTTTGGGGTTGTTCTTGCTTGTCAAACAATAACACTAGTGGTGGTTGATCATAGAAACGGAAAATGAGAACTAAGTAATTGAGTGATGATATATGTCTGTGAATGCATGATATATAATATAAATAATGTTTACAAGGAAACAAAAATAGTAACCGGGAAAAGATAATAATATCAACATCAAAATCAAAGTAAACGTGTAATCTAGTCATCCTTTTGTTTATATGTACCAACTAGTATTATCTATATAAAAACTTTTGAGTCACGGTTCCATAACATTTGTAATCTTGCATATTGTTTACTATTTCTATTAAATAAATTTGTACGTACATATTTGTTTAAAATAAAGGCTTTGTTACTATAATAATTGTAGGTCTACTTAAGTTTTTATAATGTATCTAGAAAGTTTCATAAATTGACTGTTTGCACACAGATTAATTAATAAGTAGTTAAAGAAATGATTATTATATTATACTAGATCCAATTAATTAAAAGAAACAGTATCACTTTGTCAAACGAGTTAATACTTTATTAACATGTGATTATTTTTGTATTTCATTAGATAAAATTTTATTAAAGATTTATATAATATTAATTAATTAGTTAATTAAAAGTAAAATGTTGTTCATGAATCGTCGGGAATGGTCGGAGGTCAATTGAATATATGAAACAGTTCAAAATTTTTGAGACTCAACCAACAGACTTTTCTTATCGTGTCAAAAATATTAAATCATATCGAGAGTTTGGTTCAAAATTAGTCGAAATTTTCCGGGTCATGACACATCAATCATCATAAACCCATGAGAAACCGCAACCTTGCTGTAAAAATATTGTAGTTTGATATCGAAAACCACCACTTTCAGATCATCATTCCAAACCGTCACCATTTCGAACTGCTACTGCTGCTGTAAGTTCCTGTTCCTGTTTCTATTTAGAGATGATGATGAATATAAAACGAAGAAGATGAAGATACGTGATGATAAATGATTATGATGATAAACGGTTATGTTAACGTCATTCATGAAATATTTAAAAAGACGTTGTATTCGAGTCGCTGAGTTCATCAAGATTATTATTAAGTCAATTATAGTTGGATATATTATGAAATGATATGCATGCCGTCAACTTTCGATGTAATGAAAGTTTGTCTTTTAAAAACGAATGCAATGTTTGCAAAATGTATCATATACATGTCATGTACCTCGCGATGTAACCAAATGTAATGTATTCGTTTAGATGGAATAGGACGGGTCGTTAAAAAGAAAAGTCTGTAATGTTGAGTCACAAAATTTTTGAACTATTTTCATGAATTCATTTGACCTTCGACTGTTCCGACAATTCACGAACAATTTTTTGTAAATAGATTTACATATATTTAAATATATAAATATACATGATTTCTATACATAATCATATGTATACTGGAATATATATAAAATGTATAAATATTAAATATTAAATATATATTATTATATATACAGTAAATAATTATTAAATATTACATAATTAATAATATGTAATATTAATATATTAAATTTAATTACAAGTTAAAATATAGTTGTTATATCAATATTATTATTACTTCCATTATTATTATCAATATTAATATTACTATTAATATTAATGACAACATTATTAATATTATTATTTCCAATATATAACATATAGATATAAAAATTTGATACATGTAAGTTGTTATATTATTACTACTATCATTTCTAGCATTATTATTATTATTATTATTATTATTATTATTATTATTATTATTATTATTATTATTATTATTATTATTATTATTATTATTATTATTATTATTATTATTATAATTATTGGTACCGTTATCATTAAAAATCATTATTATCATTATAGTTATCAATATCAATATCATTATTGTTATAAAAATAATAAAATTTATTATTATTATCATTAATAATATTATTATTATCAATGTATAATTAATATTATCATTTTTATTATTTTTATAATTATTATTATTAATATAATTATTATTATTAGTATTATTATTTATTAATTATTATTTAAAAAAAAAACGATGTAGACAGATAACAAACTCAATTCAAGATCACTATCACTTATATATATATATATACATATATATATATATATATATATATATATATATATATATATATATATATATATATATATATATATATATATATATATTGTCATTCATATATGCTCTTTTCAATCTGTCTGCCTGATTGAATTCTTCAATCGATTCATTCACATTACTAGACAAAATCAATTAAATATCCACATTCCACTTTTATGATATTGATACCCACTCACACACCAATTGTCCTTTCTTGTTTTGGAGCCTAACTATCAATCTCCTTCTATTACTGATTCCGTTTCTAACACTCATGCATACACATACACTTTACATACAATTAAAAGTCACAAGAATTTAATTAGATTACTATTTGTCACTGTTATGCTTGTGTGTTATTATGATTGATATGTGCTGTATTATTTTATTAATAAATATCTTTTATATTTATACATATACAAGCACATTCCATAACTACCCACTACTATCTTCACCCATCTTCTTCAACTATTATCACCACCGGTGATCACCACCCATGACCACCCATGAACACCATTGAGAACCAATTGGTGTACTAAAATTATTTCTATTTTCATTTGATAAACAACATCAATACAATACCTTCTTGCTACCCGATTAGTTACACAATTACAACCATCACAACCCAACCACCTACGGCCTTTAACTATTACCACCATGACAAACCACTGTCACCTTCTTCCGGCACCCTACAACCGATCTCCATCACCAAGGTAAATCATCACATCATCTTTTTATATATACACATACATATTCTTATTACTTAAAACTAAACCCATCTTTCCCTGTGTCTTTGACAAGCATCATTACCATCCCCAACTAGTCACTTTAGTTTCTGCTTCATTCTATTTCGAACAGCTATAGTTGTTGCTTTTGTTCTATCCAACACCGAGAACCATCAATAAGCATCCCAAGATCGAACACCGTGGTCAAACAATTGTTGCTGCTACTACCTTCTCCTGTTTCAAGCTCAACACAAAAACACATTTCTATTTCACTATATCAAAACTCAAATTCAAAATAACACAAGAAAAAAATACCTCATTGCAGCTGCAATTCGAATTTCTAAAACCTCCTTATTCATCGCCATAGTTAAACAAGATCCACCACAATCATGCTTCCATTGAACTATTTACTGCTACTGTTTTCCTCTTGTTTCTTCTTCAACCGGAACACCATCATCATCACTAGCACTACCTTAAACCGACCCAAACCACCCTTAATCACCATCATTTATATCGATCATCATTAACAAAAATTAACAAGAACCATAACAAAGAACCATTACCCGATCACTGTTCTATTTCGATCTTCAACCAAAATCGATCGTCATTCCCATCGAACTCTTACTTACTGCTCGTCTTGATTCTGATCGAATAAAGAACAATCCAGACCATTGTTGATACCCTAAATAAAATAAAAAAAAACACCAAGAACACCATTTATTACTATATACGTTTGATCAAATTAAAAAGTACAGAATAGATATATAGAGAGATGAATGAATTAAAGGAATATAAATTAACTGATTACTTACTTAATCACTTGATGAACTGATTCCTTAATCCATTGATGATGATGACGATTAACGATGATGATAAAAGGCTGATGAGGACAATGAACGACGATGATGATAAATCGATGGCCTACTAAGTGTTGATCAATTTATTTTTTTATTTTTTTGATTAACGAATTGAAGAACACTTGAACCATGATTTTTCTCCTGCGAGTGTGTTTATCCTATCTTTGATCTTTTTAAGCCGCCATTAAACACAGACCCCTCTGTATTAGGTAGTTTTTTATTATTAATATTATTATTATTAATATTAATATTATTATTATTATTATTATTATTATTATTATTATTATTATTATTATTATTATTATTTATATCATTATTATTATAAATATAATTATTATTATTATGATTATCTAACTAGTATTGTTAATATCATTATTATTAAAAATATCAATTTTTATATAAATTATCATTATTATTATTTTAGTATTTTTATTAGAATTATTATCATTATTAGTAAAAGTATTAATATTTTAATCATTATTATTATTATTATTATTATTATTATTATTATTATTATTATTATTATTATTATTATTATTATTATTATTATTACTACTACTACTACTACTACTACTACTACTACTACTACTACTACTAATGTTATCATAATCACTAATATTATTATTATGATTAGTAATTATTATTAATTATTAACACCTACATTAATAGAATAAAATACTAATAATATTACTTTCATATTAACAATATTATTACAACAAATAAATATTTATTATATAAGAATACATTATTTATAAATACCATAATATTACATATAATTATATTTTAACATTTTTTTATATTTACATATAATAAATTATTGATATTTAATAGAATACTATTCACATATATATATATAACTATATAAATATTTATTATTTTAAATTAAATATATAAGATATATAAGTTAAGAATAAATTGTTCGATTACAATTATATGTATTAATATATATATTTCTGATATAGGTTCGTGAATCCGAGGTCAACCCTGCATTGTTCAGTTTCGTCATATGTATTTTTACTACAAAATACGTTATTGTGAGTTCATTTGATTCCCTTTTACTCTTTACATTTTTAGGAGTGAGAATACATGCGCTGTTTTTACAACCGCTTTATTAAATGCTTTTGAAATATATTTTAAACTGCGAATACATGAAATGCTTTTATAAATGTTTGACGAGATAGACACAAGCAAAACATTCCTCGAATGAATTATTATGCAGACAGAAGTTCTGCGGATTATTATTGAATTATGTGGACATGATAATTGCCACCATTGAATTATATGGACATGATAATTGCCACCATTGAATTATGTGGACATGATAATCGCCACCATTGAATTATGTGGACATGATAATTTCCACCAATTGATGTGAATGTTATGTATCGAGAGAATGATTTTTATACACAGGTTATGTGTATTATATTTTGTACACGAGATATGTGTACGGTTACTAAGATTTATGAAAAAGGATTTCGTACACGAGAAAGGTGTACTGTATTTAAAAGATATCGCATGTACATTACAGGTGGGTATAGGATTCGGGCCCATTTGTACCATGCAGCATTTAAATCTTGTGGTCTATCAAAATGATGAATTTTATTGTTTATAATAAACTTATGAACTCACCAACCTTTTGGTTGACACTTGAAAACATGTTTATTCTCAGGTATGAAAGAAATCTTCCGCTGTACATTTGCTCATTTTAAAGATATTACTTGGAGTCATTCATGGCATATTTCAAAAAGACGTTGCATTAGAGTCGACGAGTTCATCAAGAATATTATTAAGTCATTTATAGTTGGATATATTATGAAATGGTATGCATGTCATCAACTTTCGATGTAAAGAAAGTTTGTCTTTTAAAAACGAATGCAATGTTTAGAAAATGTATCATATAGAGGTCAAATACCTCGCAATGAAATCAACTATTGTGAATCGTTTATAATCGATATGAACGGGGCATTTCAGTTGGTATCAGAGTGATGGTCTTAGCGAACCAGGTCTTGCATTAGTGTGCCTAACTGATAGTTGTTTAGATGCATTAGTGGGTCTGAACTTCGACCGTGTCTGCATGTTAAAAGTTTTACTTATCATTTTGTGTCGAAAATTACCTGCTTATCATTCTTAGGGAATCACTTGCTTATCATTTTAGTCTAGACACATCTTACTGCATTGATTGCATGAATAGTGTATAGACAAAATTCATATCTTAGCGTATCTGCTAATTCATATATTAGAGTATCTGTTACTGTAAACTTTGCCTAGTATATTCCGTAAATTCCTCCGTAATCTACGAAATCTTTAGTACTATATATATAGATATTCTATGTAATTAGAATACCATTCGATAGCCGGAAATCTTTTCATATCGAAATTTTTTTTATTCAATCGTACGAAATGGAACTCGCCACTAGTTTAAGTCCCTCGGATTCCGATATGGAGTTTCACTCGAGCTCCGAAAGCAGTGTGACCGAAATGGATCAATCAATTAGCCATCATCTATTCTGGATGAATTAAGGATGGGTTCGTAGTCTACTAAATCATTGGAGATAGGAAGAAGGTGATCCCTTCCATCCACCACATTTTTCTCTTGACGAAGAACTTGAAGCACTTACCGGTGAACCTGTTCGTAATACCATTTTCTCTCTCATTTCCTGAATATCTCGCCACGATTATATACTATCTAAAATTCTAAACCTTATTCATCTGCTCGTTCCAACCGACAATCATCCTGGAGTAATGAAAGAATTCAACGAACTTCGCGCTCGAGTTATCAATTTGGAGAATATGGTGCAAAACTTACCAGCTTCAGCAACATCCCACCCCTCAACATCACAATCTATACCTCGAGCATAATCTTCGTTCTATATCTTGTTCTATATCGATTATTTTCGTTCTACGTATCGTTCTACGTATCGTTCTACCTCATTTACCTTCGTTCGACATGGCGATTATGTAATCTCTAAAGTTTTAGAGATTAATCACTCAAGTTCCAACCGAAAAACCAAATGAGTTTAATATTACATTAACTCATTAAATCCATGATTACATTTGAAGAAAATATATATGTATATATGTTTTCATAAAGATTGTAATTAAAAATTCTTTTGTACAAACTGTTAATGGCGAAAATATTTTAATGGGTAGGTAATACCCGAGGAATATTTTGATTTTACATTAATAAGTTACACTGTACATTCTTCGAATCTAATTCAACAGTCATTTACTATCCTATTTACAACCGCCGATATACGTATCCGTTCACCGCAGAATAACCCTTTTCATTCAATTTCATATTTGGATTTTGATCTATCAGAATCCAACAAGTGGCATAATGAAGACAACATTGGACAAAAATAAAATTTGTTAGAAACAAACAAATTAACTATAAGAAATTTTGTTAAGAATCCACGCTAACTGTTCCTAGCTAACTATTCCTAGCTAACTGATTACATTTTATTTATTGCAATTTAATTATCGCAATTTATATTCTCGTAATTTTATTTATCGTCATTTAATTTCTGTTATTTATTTTACGCACTTTAAATATCGGGACACGTATACAAGGTTTTGACATATCATATCGACGCATCTATATATATTATTTGGAATAACCATAGACACTTTATATGCAGTAATGCTTGAGTTAGCGATACAGGGTTGAGGTTGATTCTACAATAATATATATACTTTGAGTTGTGATCGAGTCTGAGACATGTATGCAATGGGTCACGATACGTATTAATTAATTCGAATATTATATATGAATTATTGAATTACTAACTGTGGACTACCAACATTGGAAAATTAAAAATGAATTAAAATATTGATTATAACATATGAAAATAAACAATTCTTCAAGTTTGCCACTTGATTTCATCCTAAACCTCATTTGTATCTTGACGATTCCAAACTGCATTCAAACCTTTCATGATTCTTGAAAACACCTCAATCGAGATGATGATCCAACCACATGTTATCCACAGTCATGCACCTGGGAGAACTTCCGGAACCCAAGTAGAATTTTAACACGAATCTATGATCCATTGGCATGTTATTACCGAAAATAACTTTACAATACCTCTCCAAAGTAGCCAATTTTGTCACAACTCCAGTAAATCAACTTCGACTTTTCGTTTGAAACAACCATATTATAACCTTGATATATATGCGTACTCTTTTATTGTTACCGGGGAAACCTTTTATATCCTACCACATTAGCAGTAAACTTACCAGTAACTTCATTGATCTTTGACTTCCTGAAAAATTATTATATTCATTGAAACCCTATCACCTACTCATCTGCATCTTGTAACGATAATTGCCCTACCAATTACTGGGAATTAGCAATCAGTATTTTGAATCTCGCAGCGTTTCTACATCAACAGTTATATGTATACATATAACATTTATCTCTTAGAATTATGATCTTCCATTCTGAAACTCTGAAAAGCACCCAGTCTAAGAATCAATACTTCAAATTTCGAAAATTGCTGATGAAGCAGCAAAAACTGTAAACGATCGTAACAGTCGAAAGTTTAATGATAAAGAATAGTGGCTGAAGAAGCTCAAAAGATGAGAAAAATTGGTACTGGAAAACGGATTGAGCAAACCATGAAGGAGACTTTAACGACCCGTCAAAGTACACTTGACGACCATCGTTATCTTGGTCCCACAGCTTGATCATAACTCTATATGAATTTAATAAATAACCTTGCATTCTTTATTTAAAAATGATTTCCTATAAAGGAAACCTATCAAAATATGTAAGTTTAGAAAAACCATACATTATTACTTAACCAAAAGTTGACCAAAACAAAGTCAACAGCATCCACTATCAAATGTATCAAAATAGAATGCAAGTTATTGTTTAACAAAAGCTGCCATCATAAATATACAGACTCTCTAAGCACAGCGGAAGCAATCAATCATGAACCTGAGAAAAAAAAACATGCGAGTAACTGTCAACAAAAATGTTGAGTGAATTATAGGTTTAATATTGCAAACAATATTTAATTTAAACCATAAAAATTTATGTTTGAAAACATAAATTCTCCTTTTTGGACCACAAAATTATATGCTAGAAAACATATAAAAACATTATTCCATTTTCCGTGAGCCACCTGGTAACCACTTAACCATTTATTTACCTTTGCCAAACACAATAAATAATATACACCGAACAAGTGTATCTACAACAAAATACGAAGTACTAAACATTCTGATTATAAATTGCTAGCGCGACTAGCTCGAAATGGGGTTGTCAAACCCGATAGATCTATTCGTAGGATTCGCGTTCACCAGTAGAAACCAGTGATTACAGTTACCAGACTAGGGAATATTTTTGTTCAACTCACAATGAATAATTTAAATCAACTTCCACTTGTGTCCAAATTATAAAATAAATTGCATGTATTCTCATCCCAAAAGAGTTAAAATAGAAAAATGGGACTATAACTCACCTTAAAGCAAATGAAGTAACCACACAAATAAGCAAACAGCAAACGAAGTAAAGTGATCAGGAATGATCACAACGCCGACCTATAAATAAAGCAGGTCGATATAAATAACTAACTTAGGTCAAGTCTTAGTATGATAGCTATTGTACATGTTGCAAGTAGACATAGAACAACACTCAACATGCATCGGTTTGATCAGAACAGCGTACGGACACACACTTTCTATTTTTAGAAAGTTTCTATTTTTAGAAAGTTTTTAAGTTAGGGAAGTTTCCTTAATTAGAAAGTCAACAAAAGTCAACTGAAAGTCAAAGTCAACTGAAAGTCAACGCAAAAGTCAACCTTGGTCAAACATAGTCAACATTAATTTTAAAAGTGTAAGTTGTAATAATAACATAAGTTATAATGTTAATTAAAGTTAAATATGTATAATTATATCATAACATAAGTTTAATTAAATTAAAATGAATTTTTAAAGTTAAAATAAGTTTAAATGTTATAATTAATATAACATAAGTATTTAATTAATTAATTAAATATTAATCATAATATAAGTATTATTAATTAATAATAGGTTTTAAATCATATCATAAGTATTATTAATTAATAATGAATTATTAATCATATCATAAGTTTCTAATTATAATCATTAAATCATAAATATTTAATAATTAAATTATAATTAAATAATAACTAAGCTCTATAATAATTAAACAATTAATTAATCCTTATTATAAGTCTTACTATAATAATCTCATAATATAAGTTTAATACTTACCATAAGTATTTTTTCATTAATAATAAAAGTATTATTAATCATAAGTTTAATTAAATGTTTAATTAAATCATAAGTAATTAATAAATGATATAATAAATATATATCATAAGTCTTAAATTAAATTAATTACTTTTTGTATCATAAGTAATTTATTAATAATGAAAATCATTATTTTTAACATAAGTCATAATTAATAACCATAAGTTTTAATTAAAAGTTCATCGGGTCATAACTTGAGCCCCGGGTGTCGGTTTTTGGCGAGCCTTACATATATCTCCGCCTAATCAAACCACCCGACACTTTGGTACACTCAAGAACACACCAATAACAGTCCACAAGTCATGGTGATCAGCCATGACACCACTTGGAACTTCAATTCAATCAAAATCGTGTTTTAGACATAACGGATGTTTCGTGGCTCGGATTTTGATGACTCGAACATGAAAGTTTTGTCCCACCATTGATCCTAACACACTAACACACCCTAAAGTTATCAAATATGGTCACAAAGTCGGACCAAACCTGGTTCATATCAATATCACATTTCAATCTTAACAAAATACCATTTTGATCATATCTAGGGCTCCGGGAATCGAAACGACATGAATTCGGAGTCTAAAATTAATGCCTTGATGAGAGGAACTCATCTAACTACTCTATTTTAACTTTTATAGTAGTCACAATTCCAGAATTAAACAAAAAGCTGCTGTCCCAATTATATCAAACCGAAAACATATGTATTTGAGTAATTCTATGCATACAAACACCATTACAACAACAAGTAATCATCATAATATTAATATATAATCAAAATACAGAAAAAATAAAGAAAAATCAAAAGTTCTAGGGTTAGGGTTTATAACCTAATCAATAATCAATTGATGTTATCGCGTAGAGGAGATTGAATGGAACGCGTTGGTGTTAATTAATCCTTGATCCAAGCTTGATTTTTGAACCAATATGATGATGATGGTGGTGGTAGGGGGGACAGCTCAAGGGGAGCAAAAAGGGAGGAGGAGAGCAAATATCTAAAATTAGGTTTGTGATAAAAAGTGGAATGTGACAAATGAAAAGAAAAATGGGAAAATCAAGGGAGTATACTCCCCCTTGATGGGTCAGCCATAGGTGGGGTCATGGGGTGGATCCCATGGCCCAATCTTGCTGAATGTGTAATCCCCTGTGGCCCAGAAGCCCGAACGAACCCCGAAACGCGAAAACACGCTTACGCGATTAAAAATTCGGAGAGATAACAATTACGCGACGAAAAATAAATATAAATACCATATATAATCATATGACCTTAAAATATCATATTTAAAATATTTAGGATTTAAAAATCCCAAAAACTCGACCGTTGGTTTGAAAACCGAAAAGATTCGCCGGATAGAAATCCGCGACACGTAGAAACGTATGATTTAAAATATGAATACAAATATTCATTTAACACATAATAATTAATATATTATTACAAAAATAATAATATAGGTCATAGAAGTGACGTGGCACGAATAACAGTTAACGATCGTTAAATAATTAACGGTAAAAGATAACGGAAAAAGTAGGGTCGTGACAGAGACTGTGGATAAATCACAAAGACTAAACCTGCCTTCAAAGAATCCAAATAGTTCCGTATCTGTTGAAGTCATTAACGAATACCTTACTTCTGACTCTATACTTTTACGGACAAATCTTCTTCATCATCCATCGATATTAGAAATTCTAAGATATCATCGTATCTTTCATTAAAAATATCCTCGATATTTATGAAGATATTTTCATAACTATTCTTATTTGAAATTATTTAGCTCTTCCCGCTATCTGTGTTACATCATAAAGGAAACTGTGTTAGTTTCTAAATTCTGAAAAAAATTCGAATTTAAAATATGAATGTTTTTGAAGTAATGTTGGGAACTGATGCATGAGTTAGTATAATATAATGACACTTGATCAACGTGATTATATTACAGTAAGTCATGCTGAGTTTCTAATAAAACATGATGATTCACAGACTATAACGTCATCATGTGTCATGTTACACGACTCTTACATTTTATCTAATCTATAAATATATCAAGAACATGTTTTCTTGATAGTTCTATCTTTTCTAGTGACTTCTAATAATTTGACAAGTCAAATCGAGTTGTGAAAATAAGGTAACGAAGGGAGTGGATTTATATTGAAAAAAATCCGACAGAGCAATCAAGACAGATCATCGCATTTAACCGAAGAGGATCTTAAATTCTCTAATTACCAAAGAATCGAATCTTATTACAAGGATTTTCTACAAATCCCTTGAACTCTGAAAATCAATTCTGTCTATGTCAAAAGATATGTCGAATCTACATTTACTCAATTCACTCTTTTGTGATAGCTTCACTTATACTCTTCACGTAATCGAATTTTTTATCCATATTACTCAATGATGATAAAACTCTAATTTCTAGTTCGTATGCGTCATGAAAACATACTTATTGTCAGCCATGACCATCTCAATTAAATTTCGGGACGAAATTTCTTTAACGGGTAGGTACTGTGACGACCCGGAAATTTTTGACCAAATTTAAACTTGATCTTTATATGATTTCGACATGATAAGCAAAGTCTGTAATGTTGAGTCACAAAATTTTTGAACTGTTTTCATGAATTTATTTGACCTTCGACTGTTCCGACGATTCACGAACAACTTTTTGTAAATAGATTTACATATATTTAAATATATAAATATACATGATTTCTATACATAATCATATGTATACTGGAATATATATAAAATGAATAAATATTAAATATTCAATATATATTATTATATATACAGTAAATAATTATTAAATATTACATAATTAATAATATGTAATATTAATATATTAAATTTAATTACAAGTTAAATATAGTTGTTATATCAATATTATTATTATTTTTTCCATTATTATTATCAATATTAATATTACTATTAATATTAATGACAACATTATTAATATTATTATTTCCAATATAACACATATAGATATAAAAATTTGATACATGTAAGTTGTTATATTATTACTACTATCATTTCTAGCATTATTATTATTATTATTATTATTATTATTATTATTATTATTATTATTATTATTATTATTATTATTATTATTATTATAATTATTGGTACCATTATCATTAAAAATCATTATTATCATTATAGTTATCAATATCAATATCATTATTATTATAAAAATAATAAAATTTATTATTATTATCACTAATAATATTATTATTATCAATGTATAATTAATATTATCATTTTTGTATTTTTATAATAATTATTATTAATATAATTATTATTATTATTATTAGTATTATTATTTATTAATTATTATTTAAATAAAAAAACGATGTAGACAGATAACAAACTCAATTCAAGATCACTATCACTTTTATATATATATATATTTTTTGTCATTCATATATGCTCTTTTCAATCTATCTTCCTGATTGAATTCTTCAATCGATTCATTCACATTACTAGACAAAATCAATTAAATATCCACATTCCACTTTTATGATATTGATACCTACTCACACACCAATTGTCCTTTCTTGTTTTGGAGCCTAACTATCAATCTCCTTCTATTACTGATTCCGTTTCTAATACTCATGCATACACATACACTTTACATACAATTAAAAGTCACAAGAATTTAATTAGATTACTATTTGTCACTGTTATGCTTGTGTGTTATTATGATTGATATGTGCTGTATTGTTTTATTCATAAATATATCTTATATTTATACATATACAAGCACATTCCATAACTACCCACTACTATTGAAATGTCCCGTTCATATTGATTATAAACATTCCATATTAATTGATTTCGTCGCGAGGTTTTGACCTCTATATGAGACATTTTTCAAAGACTGCATTCATTTTTAAAACAACCATAACCGTTATTTTATCGATAAAAGTTTAAAAAGCATTACGTAGATTATCAAATAATGATAATCTAAAATATACCGTTTACATACGACCATTACATAATGGTTTACAATAAGAATATATTACATCAAAAATAAGTTTCTTGAATGCAGTTTTTACATAATATCATACAAGCATAGACTCCAAATCTTGTCCTTATTTTAGTATGCAACAGCGGAAGCTCTTAATAATCACCTGAGAATAAACATGCTTAAAACGTCAACAAAAATGTTGGTGAGTTATAGGTTTAACCTATATATTATCAAATCATAATAATAGACCACAAGATTTCATATTTCAATATACATCCCATACATAGAGATAAAAATCATTCATATGGTGAACACCTGGTAACTGACATTAACAAGATGCAAATAAGAATATCCCCTATCATTCCGGGAAATCCATCAGACATGATAAAACAACATCGAAGTACTAAAGCATCCGCAACCATGGATGGGGTTCGTTATGTGATGACCCGGAAATTTCCGATCAAATTTAAACTTTAATCTTTATATGTTTTCGACACGATAAACAAAAGTTGTTAATTTAAATCTCAAGAATTTTAAACTGTTTCATATGTTCAATTGACCTTCGACTATTCCCTACGATTCACGAACAACTAGTTGTAAATAGATACATATACATATATACATAATAATAATTTGAAATATTATCTGATATATTATATGATTTAATGGTAGGAAATAAATATGTAAACATATATATATGTAATTATAAATATAAGTGTATATATATATACTAATTTGACTTAATAATATATATAATTTAAACAGTAGAATTAAAAACATAAAATAACATACAGAATAATTAAGTTGCTATTAAAGTAAACATATATATGTATATATATGAAATATATACTTAATTAATGATTATATGTATTTTGTGTAGTTGTTAAAATAATATATGATATTAATATATATATATATATATATATATATATATATATATATATACATATATATATAACTATTATTATTATTATTATTTGTGATTTTATTATTATTATTATTATTAATTACTAATATTAATTATATAAATTATATATCCATAAAATCGTACGATCTTGTTACATATAACTATCAAACTATACTAAATTGATGTTTCTGTCTCTGAATTAGATACCAGACGAATTCTATCACAGTTGCAAACAAAAATCGTTAGCATTCATAATCACCTTTTGTTACAAGATCACTCACCAACTACACTATACATCCACTAACACTTACACTTATTATATTGAATGAGTTATCATATTATACTATACGTGATATTCTTTATCTACCTACCCACACTCAAATAATCAATCTCTTCTTTCTCTCATAATCTCCTATCAAACTATCACCATTCATGTTACTTACACTATGTTCTATTTTGATCACCAAGCGAACCATCATCTTCTCCAAAACCACAACCGAGATAACCACTTCATCTCCGGTCACCATTCACCACATCATCACCACAGTCATCTTCTCCTCTCTCTATCATTCGTGTATAAGAAACCCGACTACAAATAAGTGAATATCATTTCTATTTCAGTTGAAAGAAAGGCCACCACCACATAAACCCATCATCACCCTAAACTCATTTAACTGCCACTAAACCCATTACCTTCTAACACCATTTATCGCCACTGCTACAGCAGTCATATTTCTGCTATTAATTCGCCACCAAGACAACCACGAACAACCACTTACTCGAAGTTAAGTATTTATTTATTTATTTATTTATTTTCTTTCTTCGCTTTGATTCAATAAACAAACCTCCCTACAACCACCACTAGATCATCACCAAGAACACCTTCTTATCGCTACTACCATTCTTTACTTATGTTCAAACCAAACTCCATCGAAAACTACAGCTACAGGCTGCAACTTCTGTTACTTTTCCCGTATATATAGCTGCAAACTATTGCAGTAACCTACTGCTTCTGTCTTTGTTCAATAAGGACACCAACCAAACACCTTTTTGTTTCAATACTATTACTTTCTGTTACGTTTTAATATATAATAAAAATGTCTTTTTGACTTATGATATTCGGCTAGTGGGTGCATCTAATTAAACAAGTATATCGACTATTAAAGTGGGCTGCCATGTTCCTGTCTCCAGCTTCTTTTTCGTTTTTATATTTTTTATTTGGAGACTGAAAACTCATTTGGACCGTAATTGTTAATTGGGCCGAGAGAATCCATCTCATTGTGTTGGGCCGGATTAATATCAAGTGTTATACGAAAATGCTTATATGTTTTGTGGAGAAGGTTACTGTAAACACGAGATAATATTAGAGACAAGTGATAGATTAAGTTATGATTATGTTACAAGTGATGGAGTATTATAAAATGAAAAGATGATGGTGATACCTTTATAATTTATTGTGTTTTCTATTTTTGATCGAATGAAAATAATGAGTCCATGATAATGATTGATGATAACGGTTGATGCTGATATCAGGGTATATATGATGATAGACGTGATTAAGAATTATGATTACGATTAAGTTGATAAATGGCGATGAAGATAGAAGAAGAGAAAAGGGACTGATAGATAAACGGGTTTATAGTTGTTAATATGGGTTTATAACAGAAAAAAGCGTAATAGCTTGGATGGTTAAGTGTGTGATATGGGAACCAGAGGTCATGGGTTCGAAACTAGGTGACTGCATATATATATATATATATATATATATATATATATATATATATATATATATTTTTTTTTTTTTTTTTGAAGAGGTCTTGAGCTGTTGGGTCTGTTGGGCCAAACCACACAGGGACTTGTGGACTGTAACAGAAAGAACGAATTATATATAGTTGGGTTAGGAGTTAATTCATAAAAATAGAAGTGGACGAATGGTTAGGGAAGTTTTCTGGTGAGCGAGAGGTCTCAGGTTCGAGCCTCGTCTGAGGCATTGTTTTTGGGAAAAAGCTTTTAAGGTAGTATACTTATTATTATTATTATTATTATTAGTATTAGTATTAGTATTAAAATAAGTAATATTATTACTAATATCAATATTATTATCATTATCATTTTTTTTTCTACCAATATCATTATTATTATTATTATTACAACTAGATTAATATTATTATTATTATTATTACTACTAATATCATTATTATTATTATTAACATTACTAATTATAACTTTAAATTTAAATGTATTTTGTATATACAACATAGCAATATTTTTATGATCTTAAACTAAAAAGATAGATATTACAAGTTAGATATAAATATTAGATATATAGAAATATATATAATAAGTATACTACTTTTACTAATAAAATACTTTTCGTTTATTTACATTTTAATATAACTCAAATTTAATAAAAGTATTGTCATATTAAGATTTATGAGTACTTAAAAATATTAATACTAAGTATTTATTCAAAATATGTTAATAAAGTATATAATATATTATTATGATAAATTAATAAAATATATAAAATAAATATATTTAAGTATTTATTAATATTAAATTACAAGTATATTACTAATATCAAAATAGATATTTAATTGAATATTATATGTGTTAATATACATACTTGATATAGGTTCGTGAATCCAAGGCCAACCCTATACTTGTTCAATGTCGTCATATGTATTTTTACTATAAAATACATTAGGTGAGTTTCATTTGATCCCTTTTTACTCATTACATTTTTGAGCTGAGAATACATGCAAATGCTTTATTAATTGGTTTACAATATTTATATGCGTGAATTCATTTGCTCCCTTTTACTCTTTACATTTTTGGGACTGAGAATACATGCGCTGTTTTTACAACTGCTTTATTAAATGCTTTTGAAATATATTTTGAATTGCGAATACATGAAATGCTTTTATAAATGTTTGACGCAATAGACACAAGTACCTTAACTGCATTCTATGATAGAATTATCTGGGATTGGGGTTGATTATTATGACACGCATTAGCCCCCGGTTTCCGTTAGAGCGTATGAGCTCCCGAGCCGGTGGATGCTTTATTATTTATGACATTTTGGCACCGGTTGTCCTATATTTTATAAACATGTGTTCATCCATGGGGTGAAAGACCGGCACAGAGGTTCTATATTTTAAAGGCACATGTATTCAGCCGTGGGGTGAAAGACCGGCACAGATGGTTACTATTATATTTTGAATCCTCACCAGGTGTTCTTCATATGAAAGATATTTTTTTTGTGCAGTTGGAATGGGACTTCTGCACATTTTATAATATTTAAAATCTTGTGGTCTATTAAAATGATGAAAATGAAATGATTACTATGAAGTAATGAACTCACCAACCTTTTGGTTGACACTTTAAAGCATGTTTATTCTCAGGTTTGAAAGAAATCTTTCGCTGTGCATTAGCTCATTTTAAGGATATTACTTGGAGTCATTCATGACATATTTCAAAAGACGTTGCATTCGAGTCGTTGAAGTTCATTAAAGATTATTATTAAGTAAATGACAGATTAGATCATTTATAGTTTGGATATTATGAAATGGTATGCATACCTATCAACTTTCGATGAAATGAAAGGTTGTCTTTTAAAAACGAATGCAATGTTTGTAAAATGTATCATATAGAGGTCAAATACCTCGCAATGTAATCATATGTAATGTTCTCGTCCATATGGATTTGGTTGGGGCATCACAGGTGGTATCAGAGCGGTGGTCTTAGCGAACCAGGTCTGCATTAGTGTGTCTAACAGGTAGTTGTTAGGATGCATTAGTGAGTTTGCATTAGTGTGTCTAACAGGTAGTTGTTAGGATGCATTAGTGAGTCTGCATTAGTGTGTCTAACAGTTAGTTGTTAGGATGCATTAGTGAAGTCTGGACTTCGACCTAGTAGTTGTTAGGTTATATTAATAAGTCTGGACTTGAACCTGGTCTGCATGTCAAAAGTTTTGTTATCATTTCTTGTCGAAAATTACCTGCTTATCATTCTTAGTCTAGACACATCTTACTGCATTGACTGCATGAATAGTGTATAGACAAAAATTCATATCTTAGCGTATCTGCTAATCCATATCTTAGCATATCTGTTACCATAAACTTTGCCTGATATATTTCGTAAATTCCTCCGTAATCTATGAAATCTTTTGTTCTATATAAATAGATATTCTATGTAATTTGAATACCATTCGATAGTCAAAAATCATTTCATATCGAAAAATCCTTTATTCAATAGTACGCAATGGAACTCACCACTAGATCAAGTCCCTCGGATTCCGATATGGAGTCCCACTCCAGCTCCGAAAGCCGCGTCACCAGAAAGAATCAATCAATCAGCCATCCCCAATTCATCTGATGAGTTCGTAGTTGACTAAATCAATGGAGATGAGGAGAAGGCGATCCTTCTCATCAACCAAATTTCCCTCTTGGCGATGAACTTGAAGCACTCACCGGTGAACCAATCCAAAACACCATTTTCACTCTCATTACCCGAATATCTCGCCATGATTATATTCTATCTAAAATTCTAAACCTTATTCATCTGCTCGTTCCGACCGACAATCATCCCGGAATAATAGAAGAAGTCAATGAGCTTCGCACCCGAGTTGTAGCCTTGAAAAATATGGTGCAAAATGTACCAGCTTCACCAACATTACCAACATCAATAGTATCACCAACAACATCCGCATCCCAAGCCTCAACTTCACAATCTCTCCCACAAACATCAACATCATACGCACCATGGATACCAAGGAGTACCAACAACAATTAACAATGAAGTATTGAACCATAACTTCATTAATATTCTGCGAAGAATATGCGGATCCTAATAATTAACGATGAAGTATTGATCCATAACTTCATTAATATTCTGCTAAGAATATGTGGATCCTAATAGTTTTAGAGATTACTTATTTTAGCTCAAATCGAAACTCAAATGAGTCTAATATTATATTGACTCATTAAATCCATAACTACATCTGAAGAAAATATATATGTATATATATTATCATAAAGATTGTGATTAAAAATCCTTTCGTACAAACTGTTAATGATGAAAATATTTTAACGGGTAGGTAATACCCGAAGAATATTTAAGATGTCATATTAATAAGTTATATTGTACATTCTTCAAATCTGATTCAACAGTCATTTCCTATCCTACTTACATCCACAGATATATGAATCCGTTCACCACAGAATAACCATTTTCATTCAAATTTCATATTTGGATTTTGACCTATCAGAATCCAACAAGTGGCATAATGAAGAAAACATTTCACGGAATAAAATTTGTTAGAAACAAACAAATTAACTATGAGAAATTTTGTTAAGAATCCACGCTAACAAAATCCTAGCTAACTGTTCCTAGCTAACTGTGAACTAATCAACTGAGGACTACCAACAGTGGACAATTAAAATGAATTAAAATATTGATTATAACATATGAAACTAAACAATTCTTCAAGTTTACCACTTGATTCTCATCTTAAACCTCATTTGTATCTTGACGATTACAATCTGCGTTCAAACCTTTCGTGGTTCTTGAAAACACCTCAATCGGGAGGATGAATTAACCGCACTTCATCTACGGAAGAAAAGATTTACGCATATAGTTATGCACCTGAAAATTTCTCGGAACCTGTATAAATGCTTAGCACGTATCCGTGCTAGCTTCTTTGGCATTGTTATTTTCGAAAATAACAACGCAATTTCTTTTCAAATTAGCCAATTTTATGACAGCTCCAGCAAATCAACTTCAAGTTATTTATTTAAATAAACCCTATTATAAAGATTACCCCTTCATCATCGTTACCGGGGGACAGTTTATATTCCACCACATTAGCATTAAACTTACCAGCAACTTCACTACTCATTGACTTAAGTCTCTCCGAAGAATTATTATATTTGTTCATTAAAACCCTATCATATACTTATCCACATCTTATAACGAGAGTTGTCATATCAATTACCGAGAATTAGCAATCAGTATTTGGAATCTCGCAGCATTTCTACATCAACAGTTATATGTACACATATAACATTTATCTCTTAGAATTTTGATCTTACACTCTGAAATTTTGAAAAGCACCCAGGCTACAAATCAATACTCAAAATTCTGAAAAAGCTGAATACAGCAGCAAAAACTGTACAAGCTGAATACAGCAGCAAAAACTGTACAATCTAAATACAGCAGCAAAAACTGTACACGACCTTAACCGTCGAAAGTATAAAGATAAAGAATAGTATATTGGCAAAGCTAAGAAAAGTTGGAACTGGAAACTTGATTGAGCAAACCATGAAGGAGACTCCGAACAAATTACAAGGACTAAACTTGTACATAAAGAATCCAGATGATTCTATTTCTGATGAAATCTTTAGCGAATACCTTACTCCTTAACCACTCTAAATCATCGTGAATGAACTTCTTCATCACAATTTGATTCTGATGTCCTAAGATATCATCGTACCTTTCTTTCTTAATATCTTCATAAATATTCTCGTTCAATATTAATTATCTCTCTGCGCTATCCGTATTCTATCATAAAAGGAAACTGTTTTAGTTTCTATATTCTGCGAACCTTCAAATTTAAAATATGAATGTTTTTAAAGTAGTGTTAGAAACTGATGCATGAGTTAGTATAATATAATGACACTTGATCATCGTGATTATATTACAGTAATTCATGCTGAATTTCTAATGGAACATGATGATTCACAGAACATACCGTCATTATGTGCCATTCACACGGCTCTTGCATTCTACTCAATCCCTAAACATATTAAGAACATATCTTATTGATAGTTCTATCTTTTCGGATATTCTGGTAATTTGACAAATCAAGATCGTGCCATTACGATTTCCTTCTTAGAACATTAACTATGTTCATTCCGAAATTCATATCTGCGAATTCTGGACCATTACAAGCGGTGTTTAATCGCAAGAAGAGGAAACGAAAGAATGAAGCTTCGAAATAGAAATGGGGGTATAAATCGCAGCAAATAGAAGGGAGCATTAACTGTGGATGACAATGATTATAGAAGACAGAAGTAGGAACTTTGAAATATAAGGGAAGATATAAAGCCCAGCAACAACCCATAAATTACAAACCATAAATATCGATGCATATGGCAATATAAAGACACGAGAGAACTAAAAACACTATAAAACCAAGTGTATAGTAGAAGTAAATAGATTCTTCCGGCGGTAGATGAAGAAAAAAGAAGAATGACAGATATGAAAGTGAGGAATATATCAAGAAGCAGAACTGGATGAAGCATATTGATTAATACTTTAAAGTATGAATAGAAAGTGTGAGTTATGGAAAATAAGGAAACAAAGGGGTGGATTTATAGTAAGATATCCGACAGAGCAATCAAAACAGATGATCGCATTTAAAGCGGATCCTAATTTCCTTAATTACCGAAGAATCAAATCTTATTACGAAAATTTTCTCCAATTCTCTTGAATTTGGAAAATCAATTCTATCTACGTCAAAAGATATGACGAAGCTATACATACTCATTTCACTCTTTGGTGATAGCTTCACTTGTACTCTTCACGAAATCAAATGGTTTTATCCATATTATCCAATGATGATAAAACTCTATTTATCAACTCATATTTGTCATGAAAACATTCTTATTGTTATCCATGACGACCTCTATCAAATTTCGAGACGAAATTTCTTTAACGGGTAGGTACTGTGATGACCCAGAAATTTCCGATCAAATTTAAACTTTAATCTTTATATGTTTCCGACACGATAAGCAAAAGTTGTTAAGTTAAATCTCAAGAATTTTAAACTGTTTCATATGTTCAATTGACCTTCGACTGTTCTCGACGATTCACGAACAACTATTTGTAAATAGATACATATACATATATACATAATAATAATTTGAAATATTTTCTGATATATTATATGATTTAATGGTAGGGAAAAATTTGTAAACATATATAGATGTAATTATAAATATAAGTGTATATATATACTAATTTGATTTAATAATATATATAATTTAAATAGTAGGATTAAAAACATAAAATAATATACAGAATAATTAAGTTGCTATTAAAGTAAACATATATATGTATATATATGAAATATATACTTAATTAATGATTATATGTATTTTGTGTAGTTGTTAAAATAATATATGATATTAATATATATATATATATATATATATATATATATATATATATATATATATATATATATATATATATATATATATATATATATATATATATATATATATATATATATATATATATATATATATATATATATATATATATATATATATATATATATATATTCATATATATATTACTATTACTATTATTATTTATGATTTTATTATTATTATTATTATTATTAATTATTAATATTAATTATATAAATTATATATCCATAAAATCGTACGATCTTGTTACATATAACTATCAAACTATACTAAATTGATGTTTCTGTCTCTGAATTGGATACCAGACGAATTCTATCACAGTTGCAAACAAAAATTGTTAGCATTCATAATCACCTTTTGTTACAAGATCACTCACCAACTACACTATACATCCACTAACACTTACACTTATTATATTGAATGAGTTATCATATTATACTATACGTGATATTCTTTATCTACCTACCCACACTCAAATAATCAATCTCTTCTTTCTCTCATAATCTCCTATCAAACTATCACCATTCATGTTACTTACACTATGTTCTATTTTGATCACCAAGCGAACCATCACCTTCTCCAAAACCACAACCGAGATCACCACTTCATCTCCGGTCACCATTCACCACATCATCACCACAGTCATCTTCTCCTCTCTCTATCATTCGTGTACAAGAAACCCGACTACAAATAAGTGAATATCATTTCTATTTCAGTTGAAAGAAAGGCCACCACCACATAAACCCATCATCACCCTAAACTCATTTAACCGCCACTAAACCCATTACCTTCTAACACCATTTATCGCCACTGCTACAGCAGTCATATTTCTGCTATTAATTCGCCACCAAGACAACCACGAACAACCACTTACTCGAAGTTAAGTATTTATTTATTTATTTATTTATTTATTTTCTTTCTTCGCTTTGATTCAATAAACAAACCTCCCTACAACCACCACTAGATCATCACCAAGAACACCTTCTTATCGCTACTACCATTCTTTACTTATGTTCAAACCAAACTCCATCGAAAACTACAGCTACAGGCTGCAACTTCTGTTACTTTTCCCGTATATATAGCTGCAAACTATTGCAGTAACCTACTACTTCTGTCTTCGTTCAATAAGGACACCAACCAAACACCTTTTTGTTTCAATACTATTACTTTCTGTTACGTTTTAATATATAATAAAAATGCCTTTTTGACTTATGATATTCGGCTAGTGGGTGCATCTAAATAAACAAGTATATCGACTATTAAAGTGGGCTGCCATGTTCCTGTCTCCAGCTTCTTTTTCATTTTTTTTTATTTGGAGACTGAAAACTCATTTAGACCGTAATTGTTAATTGGGCCGAGAGAATCCATCTCATTGTGTTGGGCCGGATTAATATCAAGTGTTATACGAAAATGCTTATATGTTTTGTGGAGAAGGTTACTGTAAACACGAGATGATATTAGAGACAAGTGATAGATTAAGTTATGATTATGTTACAAGTGATGGAGTATTATAAAATGAAAAGATGATGGTGATACCGTGATAATTTATTGTGTTTTCTATTTTTGATCGAATGAAAATAATGAGTCCATGATAATGATTGATGATAACGGTTGATGCTGATATCAGGGTGTATATGATGATAGACGTGATCAAGAATTATTATTACGATTAAGTTGATAAATGGCGATGAAGATAGAAGAAGAGAAAAGGGACTGATAGATAAACAGGTTTATAGTTGTTAATCTGGGTTTATAACAGAAAAAAAGCGTGATAGGTTGGATGGTTAAGTGTGTGATATGGGAACCAGAGGTCATGGGTTCGAAACTGGGTGACTGCATATATATATATATATATATATTGAAGAGGTCTTGAGCTGTTGGGTCTGTTGGGCCGTATTCCTCCGTTGAGCCAAACCACACAGGGACTTGTGGACTGTAACAGATAGAACGAATTATATATAGTTGGGTTAGGAGTTAATTCATAAAAATAGAAGTGGACGAATGGTTAGGGAAGTTTTCTGGTGAGCGAGAGGTCTCAGGTTTGAGCCTCGTCTGAGGCATTATTTTTGGGAAAAAACTTTTAAGGTAGTATACTTATTATTATTATTATTATTAGTATTATTATTAGTATTAAAACAAGTAATATTATTACTAATATCAATATTATTATCATTATCATTTTTTTCTACCAATATCATTATTATTATTATTACAACTAGATTAATAATATTATTATTATTATTATTACTACTAATATCATTATTATTATTATTATTATTATTATTATTATTATTATTATTATTATTATTATTATTATTATTATTATTATTATTATTATTATTATTATTATTATTATTATTATTATTATTATTATTATTATTATTATTATTATTATTATTAACATTACTAATTATAACTTTAAATTTAAATGTATTTTGTATATACAGCATAGCAATATTTTTATGATCTTAAACTAAAAAGATAGATATTATAAGTTAGATATAAATATTAGATATATAGAAATATATATAATAAGTATACTACTTTTACTAATAAAATACTTTTCGTTTATTTACGTTTTAATATAACTCAAATTTAATAAAAGTATTGTCATATTAAGATTTATGAGTACTTAAAAATATTAATACTAAGTATTTATTCAAAATATGTTAATAGAGTATATAATATATTATTATGATAAATTAATAAAATATATAAAATAAATATATTTAAGTAATTATTAATATTAAATCACAAGTATATTACTAATATCAAAATAGATATTTAATTGAATATTATATGTGTTAATATACATACTTGATATAGGTTCATGAATCCAAGGCCAACCCTATACTTGTTCAATGTCGTCATATGTATTTTTACTACAAAATACATTAGGTGAGTTTCATTTGATCCCTTTTTACTCATTACATTTTTGGGCTGAGAATACATGCAAATGCTTTATTAATTGGTTTACAATATTTATATGCGTGAGTTCATTTGCTCCTTTTTACTCTTTACATTTTTAGGACTGAGAATACATGCGCTGTTTTTACAACTGCTTTATTAAATGCTTTTGAAATATATTTTGAACTGCGAATACATGAAATGCTTTTATAAATGTTTGACGCAATAGACACAAGTACCTTAACTGCATTCTATGATAGAATTATCTGAGATTGGGGTTGATTATTATGACACGCATTAGCCCCCGGTTTCCGTTAGAGCGTATGAGCTCCCGAGCCGGGTGGATGGTTTATTATTTATGACATTTTGGAACCGGTTGTCCTATATTTTATAAACATGTGTTCAGCAGTGGGGTGAAAGACCGGCACAGAGGTTCTATATTTTGAAGGCACATATATTCAGTCGTGGGGTGAAAGACCAGCACAGAGGTTCTATATTTTGAAGGCACATGTATTCAGCCGTGGGGTGAAAGACCAGCACAGATGGTTACTATTATATTTTGAATCCTCACCAGGTGTTCTTCATATGAAAGATATTTTTTTTGTGCAGTTGGAATGGGACTTCTGCACGTTTTATAATATTTAAAATCTTGTGGTCTATTAAAATGATGAAAATGAAATGATTACTATGAACTAATGAACTCACCAACCTTTTGGTTGACACTTTAAAGCATGTTTATTCTCAGGTTTGAAAGAAATCTTTCGCTGTGCATTAGCTCATTTTAAGGATATTACTTGGAGTCATTCATGACATATTTCAAAAGACGTTGCATTCGAGTTGTTGAAGTTCATTAGAGATTATTATTAAGTAAATGACAGATTAGATCATTTATAGTTTGGATATTATCAAATGGTATGCATACCTATCAACTTTCGATGAAATGAAAGGTTGTCTTTTAAAAACGAATGCAATGTTTGTAAAATGTATCATATAGAGGTCAAATACCTCGCGATGTAATCATATGTAATGTTCTCGTCCATATGGATTTGGTCGGGGCATCACACGTTAGGCCCAATAGATCTATCTTTAGGATTCGCGTCAATTAGTAGATCGGTTTACTAATTCTTAGGTTACCAAGCAAAAAGGGGCATATTCGGCTTCGATCATTCACCCATATAATGTAGTTTCATTTACTTGTGTCTATTTCGTAAAACATTTATAAAACTGCATGTATTCTCATCCCAAAATATTAAATTTTAAAAGTGGGACTATAACTCACTTTCACATATTTTTACTTCGTCGGGAGTAAGACTTGGCCACTGGTCGATTCACGAACCTATAACAAATATATACATATATATATCAAAGTTTGTTCAAAATATATTTACAACATTTTCAATACATTTTGATGTTTTAAGTTTATTAAGTCAGCTATTCTCGTTAGTAACCTATAACTAGTTGTCCATAGTTAGATGTACAGAAATAAATTGATAAATATTATCTTGAATCAATTCACGACCCAGTGTATACACGTCTCAGGCTAGATCACAACTCAAAGTATATATATTTTTGGAATCAACCTCAACCCTGTATAGCTAACTCAAACATTACTGCATATAGAGTGTATATAGTTGTTCCAAATAATATATATACATGGGTCGATATGATATGTCAAAACATTTGCATACGTGTCTATGGTATCTCAAGATTACATAATATATTAGAATAAATGTATAATACAATATAAGTTAGCTAGGATATGATTTGTATAGAATTATTACAATATTTCCCGTAGCTACAACAATCAAAAAATATCCAAACTTGTTTTACCCATAACTTCTTCGTTTTAAATCCGTTTTGAGTGAATAAATTGGTATGGTTTAATATTGAACTCTATTTTATGAATCTAAACAGAAAAAGTATAGGTTTATAGTCAGAAATATAAGTTACAAGTCATTTTTGTAAGAGGTAGTCATTTCAGTCGAAAGAACGACGTCTAGATGACCATTTTGAAAAACATACTTCCACTTTGAGTTTAACCATGATTTTTGGATATAGTTTCATGCTCATAAGAAAAATTATTTTCCCAGAAGAACAACTTTTAAATCAAAGTTTTTAATTATCAAACCCAAAACAGCCCGCGGTGTTACTACGACGGCGTATATCCGATTTTATGGTGTTTTTTCATGTTTTTGGGTTTTAAATCATTAAGTTAGCATATCATATAGATATAGAACATGTGGTTAGTTGATTTTAAAAGTCAAGTTAGAAGGATTAACTTTTGTTTGAGAACAAGTTTAGAATTAACTAAACTATGTTCTAGTGATTATAAGTTTAAACCTTCGAATAAGGTAGTTTTATATATATGAATCGAATGATGTGACGACCCGGAGATTTCTGACCAAATTTAAACTTATTTCTTATTTAATGTTGACACGATAAGCAGAGTCTGTAATGTTGAGTCTCAAAAATTTTGAACTGTTTCATATATGCAATTGACTTTTGACTATTCCCGACGATTCACGAACATTTAATTGTAAATAGAAATGTATATATAAATAGCAATACATGTAAATAATTATATATATTAATGAAATATTATGTGAATATGAGTGAAACTTAAACTTGTTATCTAAGACGGTTTATGTAGATATAGTGAGTGGATTGAATATACATAATTTGTCAATGTTAACAATGTATTAAATATACTCTGAGATTATTTATTTCAGTATAGATAGTATATTTTTCTACTTGATAATGAAAACATAATTATATATAATAGTTTGAATATATATATGATTTCGATATATAACTATTACTATACGTACATTGTTAAAATGTATAAATATTAAAAATATATAATGTATGTTATATAAATATGAAATATTACATAATTAAAATCTATATAATTACAAGTTAAAAATATAGTTTTTATAATATTATTATTATTATTATTATTATTATCAGTATTATTATTAATTATTATTAATAGAATTATAATTAAATAGATTTATATTTTCTTATTTATTAATATTAATTATATATATAATTTATAATGTGATGACCCCGAAATTTCTGACCAAATTTAAACTTGAATCTTATATGATTTCGACACGATAAGCAAAGTCTGTAATGTTGAGTCTCAAAATTTTTGAACTATTTCATTCATTTAACTTTGACCAGTTTCGGCGATTCACGAACAATTAATTGTAAATAGATATGTGTGGATATATATAAATGGCAATTGGAAATATAATTTGAAATATTATATGATGTAAAATAAAATAAAAAAATAGAATATTATAATAATTATTATTTAAAACATATCTATATATAAATAAAGTATATTAAAAATAAATATTAAATGATTGAAATGCTCATTTGATGTTTTGATGGATATTAAACAAGTTTAATACGAACTAATATGATTTTAAAATAAACGGTGATCCGAAAATGAATTCTATAAATTTTAGGCTTATTAAAAATATATTTAGAAGCTAATTAATAAATTTCAACACTTTTTATATTTTACCTAGGATCGGGCGTGGACAGTGAGATAATTTTTGTTTAATAATTTATGATCGAACTTTATACCATAATGATCAAAATAAATAAATATAGTTAATTTAAAAGTATGGAATTTTTTTTCTGAAGACTCTTATCCGCCACTGATTTACAACGGAGTACGAATTACTATTCCACAAAAATCGTCGGTAGAAATTGACAAAAGAAAGGTGGCTTCACTATGCTTATATGCTGGCACCTTTCTTGCAATCATAGATCTAATAGATTTAATTATTATTAATATTATTACACTATTATATTATATATATATATATATATATATATATATATATATATATATATATATATATATATATATATATATATATATATATATATATATATATATATATATATATATATATATATACATAAGTTATAGATATGGAGAACATACACTCATATACTCTCATCACCCTCACCCATCACCATATCTCCGGCCACCTTCCACCGGACCACCGGAGCACCATCATCATCTACTTTGAACCGTCACACCACAATCACCACCATCAAGTACACCCATCAACACCTACGATTTCATGTTTCTTTTTCGTTTGAACAACAACAACTATGAGCAAGCACCATCGTTGTTATTTTCTGTTACGTTTTCCTGTTTCACTTTGTTTTTCCCAATCACCAAAACAATTACCATCAATACCACTTAAACCACCACATACAAACTTAAACCACCACATATAAACTTAAACCACCACCTACAATCTTATGTTTCTGTTTAGATTGAGCAACAACAAATCGATCACCATCTGATATGCTACGTTACTGTTACGTTTTCTGATGCAGTTCACAGAACACACACACTTGTGGGCTGCTGCTGCAGTTTTACTTACCGTTCCTGTTTCAAATATTCTTTAAACAAAACACACTTGTCGTTGCTACTGCATACTGTTATGTCTCTACTTTTATTTTATTTTTTTGTTGTTGTTTCATCTACGGTTTCAATTTTCAAACCCACTCTCAAAACAAACAAACGAAACCATGAAATGGTTACTATTGCTTATGATCTATGGTTTTGTTCGGGCAAACACAACCCAACACAAAGGAACACCTTAATCCTCATTTTTTTAACTACCGTTCCTACTTTTGTCTCACCAAATACCACGTAAATGTGCTGCAATTTTCATTACTTCTACTACTGTCATGAGCTGTTCGAAACCACCACAAACTCCTATTATATTTTTCCATTTCAATAATTGATGGCGAGATAATGAACCACCATCTTTTATTTTATTTTTTTTCCTTTTCTTTTCGTACCTGTGCTGCTGCCGTACGTCCCTGTGTAAAAAAAAAAAAGAGGATGATGAATGGTCACGTTAAACAGTGAAAAAGATTGTTAATGATGATGATGAACAGGAACTAGGGTGTTGCGTTTTCTTTTCTTTTATGGAGTTAGATGAGAGGAAGCTTACATTTTTTTTCTAGAGATCGTTATGATGATAATGATGGTCACAAAGCATGAAAATGAAGACGTGAAGATTTAGATGATAAGGATATAAGTTGATCACGATGATGTGATTATGGTGATGATTAGGAACACACGATTACTATAATAACGAACGGATGATGTTGATAAAATTATGAAGTAGATGATAAATAGTTCTGGATGTTATTAGGAAGAAGTAGAAAAAGGAAACAGAAATTTCGGTTTAATTGGAATTAAATTAGGAGTTATTTCAGAAATAACAAAACAGAGGGATGGTTTGGGAGTGTGTTAGTGAAACAAGAGGTCATGGATTCGAACCTAGGCAACTACATAATTTTTTTTATAATGGAAGGCTGTGTTGAAAGCTTGGGCTGATTGGGCTTATTAATAAATTCAGACTGGGCTATGAATCTCTAAAGCGGGCTAGTAACATTTAAACTGGTGGGCTGCTGTATAGGCCGCAGGCTATTTCATTTTGTATATTGGGCCGTAGAGAATAGTTTATATATAAACAGATTCGTATTAAATCACAAAAAAAAAAAAAAAAACGAAATGGATGAGTGGGTTTAAGTACTTGAGGGCTATCGAGAGGTCTTGGGTTCAAGTCTTGTCTGGTGCATCTTTTTGGGAAAATACTTTAAGGTAGTATTTAATTTCTATTATTATTATTATTATTATTAAAAGTTATCATTATAATTAAAAATTGTCATTTTTATCAAAAGAATTGTCAAAAGTACCATATTATTAAATGTATTAGTATTGACATTACTTTTATTTTTAACATGATTATTATTATTATCATTTTTATTACTAATATTATCATTAATATTATTTTTACAACAAATAAATATTATGCATATAAAATTTTACTTATAATAACATTACATGTAATAAGCATATTTTCTATATACATTTATATATGACAAATGATGTATTTTTAATATAATATTAATCATATATAAATATTAATATAACTATATAAATATTAGTCATTTTAAAGATACATATAAATTAAATATATATATAATATATAATTTAAGTTATAATAAATTGTTCAATTACAAATATATGTGTTAATATATATAATTGATATAGGTTCGTGAATCCGAGGCCAACCCTACATTTGTTCAATGTCGTCATAAGTATTTTTACTATAAAATACATTGGGTGAGTTCATTTGATTCCCTTTTACTCTTTATATTTTTAGGACTGAGAATACATGCGCTGTTTTTTTTATAACTGCTTTATTAAATGCTTTTGAAATATATTTTGAACTGCGAATACATGAAATGCTTTTATAAATGTTTGACGAGATAGACACAAGCAAAACATTCCTCGAATGAATTATTATGCAGACAGAAGTTCTGCGGATTATTATTGAATTATGTGGACATGATAATTGCCACCATTGAATTATGTGGACATGATAATTGCCACCATTGAATTATGTGGACATGATAATTGCCACCATTGAATTATGTGGACATGATAATTGCCACCAGTTGATGTGAATGTTATATATCGAGAGAATGAATTTATACACAGGTTATGTATATGTTATTTTTGTGCACCAGATATGTGTATGGTTACAATGATTTATGAAAAATGGTTTCGTACACGAGAAAGGTGTACTGTATTTAAAAGATATCGCATGTACATTATAGGTGGGTATAGGATTCGGGCCCATTTGTACCATGCAACATTTAATTTTTGTGGTCTATCAAAATGATGAATTTTATTGTTTTAAGATAAACCTATGAACTCACCAACCTTTTGGTTGACACTTGATAGCATGTTTATTCTCAGGTATGAAAGAAATCTTCCGCTGTGCATTTGCTCATTTTAAGGACATTACTTGGAGTCGATCATCGCTCTGGGATCAAATGTTGATGACTTCGTCCAGATGGATTAGGACGGGGCGTTTCATATAAAAATCAACTAATCATGTAAATTTGTGTAACATCAAAATCACACTGTGTTAAATTTTTGTTCATATCTGTTATTGTTATCTGTCGACTTCATGGAGTATTACAGACAAACATTAATCACTCAATCTCACTATATAATTCACTCCTTGCTGCAAATTGTAAAACAAAAACAAAAAAAAAAAAATATAAGGAAGTTAAAAACCGTCCCCTGTTCTTGATACATTTATACCATAACTCAAATTTGAACGAATCCTCAAAATCCATTAATGTAGCAGTGTTAGGAATCGTCCATTTAAACTATCTGTAAGTTTTTAATCCTCAATTCTTTGTATTAATCTCTAATTTAAGAGTCAAAGTTTTGGGTTATAAAAGTAAACTAAGTGTTCTTGAATCAAATTCGAGTTTGTCTTGATGTTTCCAGTTAATTTGATGATCCATAAAGATTATAGGAATGATTTGCAACACAATTCATGTTGTAATCATAACCTATAACATTCTTAATCTCAAAACCAAATTTTTGAGCTCATGTGTTCTTGATAGTGAGATACACAAACTTGAATTCGAAACAAATTTTAAAAACTAAAAATGTAGAGTTGTTAGGAATCATTTACTTAAACTTTCTGTAAAATCTCAAGTTCCAATTCTTAATAACGAATTCGAATTTACGAGTCAAAGTTATTTTGTCAAAAGTCAACTGATTTGTTCATCGAGAAATTAGAGCTTGTTTTGATGTTTTAAGTTCAATTGACGATTCCAATAGTTTTTAGGATTGATTTGAAACATATTTCATGTTGTAAAGATTGTCCAAAACGAACTCAAAATTAAAAACAATTTTTTTAAGGAAGCTACAAGCTTCAGCAGTAGGTTGTTTTTCAATTTTTTTTGAATTTTCTTAATTACAAGAACACTTATATTTTTTGTTTCATGTTTGTTTAAAAGTCCTAAAACCATTTTGATGATTGACTATTAAGAATGAAGTTGTATGATCGTTTGAATTTTGGTGAAGAAGATGAAGTGGGTTGAAACATGTACTAGATAAATACTTTGGGTTGTATTATAAATCAGATAAACAAGACAGAGGGAATGGTTAAGGGTGTTTGCGGGTGAGCGAGAGGTCTCGGGTTCGAGCCCTGTTCGGGACATGTTTTTTTTTAGAAAAGCTTTGGAAGGTAGATTTCATTACCAAAATTATTATTATTATTATTATTATTATTGTTATTGTTACTAAAATTATAATTTTTATCATTATTATTATTATTACTAATATGTGTATTATTACTATTATTATGATTAGGATTATTATTATTATCAAAATAACACAAACTGTTATTATTATTATTCATATTAGTATTAGTATCATTATGTACTTATTAGTATTATTAGAATTATTATTAACATATGTATATATTTTTAAATGGAATTTAATATAAATTATATAAACTACAAACACATAAATAATATATAATTAATAAAGGAAATTATGTGATTTCCATTATATGTTTTAATAGATATACAATTGATATAGGTTCGTGAATCCGAGGCCAACCCTGCATTGTTCAGTTTCGTCATACGTATTTTTACTACAAAATACAGTATTGTGAGTTTCATTTGCTCCCTTTTTAATTGCTTTCGCAATATATATTTTGGGCTGAGAATACATGCGCTGCTTTTATAAATGCTTTACGAAATAGAGACAAGTGATCAAAAATGATAATTCTGCGGATTGATGTGCTAGGTAATTTAGTTACATGTTATAAGAGCATGTGAGCGCGAATCCTAAAGATACATCTATCGGGCTTAACACCCCCATCCTGTAGGCTGCACTAGACATAAGAGCTAGTGGGCAGATGTTTAGTACTTCGAGGATTATTTATACACTTGCGAGTGTACGTATCCATCTTTGCGAAGATGACTTATTATATTATTGTTAAGGTTGGTTACTGAGGCCTCAACATAAGCAGAACGGTTTTATACACTTGTGAGTGTACAGATATTTAAAAACGGAAATCTTGTGGTCTATTAATATATTGAAATGATTGTTATGATAAACCTATGAACTCACCAACCTTTTGGTTGACACTTTTAAGCATGTTTATTCTCAGGTACGAATTAAATCTTCCGCTGTGCATTTGCTCATTTTAAAGATATTACATGGAGTCGTTCAAGACATATAAAGATCTGTACCTCGCAATGGAACCAGTTGTTGAAGACTTCATCCAGGTGGATTAGGACGGGTCATCTCAGGTGGTATCAGAGCGGTGGTCTTAGCGAACCAGGTCTTACATTAGTGTGTCTAACTGATAGTCGTTAGGATGCATTAGTGAGTCTGGACTTCGACCGTGTCTGCATGTCAAAAGTTTTGCTTATCATTTTTGTCGGAAATTACCTGCTTATCATTCTTAGTCTAGACACATTTTACTGCATTGACTGCATGAATAGTGTATAGACAAAATTCATATCTTAGCGTATCTGAAAATTCATATCTTAGCGTATGTGTTACTGAAGACCTTGCCTGATATCTCTCGTAAATTTCTCCGTAATGTAAGGGATCCTGGTACTATATATATCTATGCATATTATGCATTGAGAATACATCCAACTATCAATTACTGTCACTAAACTTTTCATACCAAAAATCTTTTCTGTGATCGCGTAAGATGGCCTCTACGAATCGACCACATTCCTCTGACTCCGAAGACAGTGTGACAGGAGCACACCAACCAATCAACTACCGTGATTACTGGATAAAATAGGGGTGAGTTCGTGACAGACTCACCCTATGGAGAAGGAAAGAAGGTACTCCATATCATGAACCGAATCTATCACCTAACCTTGGAGTACTCGACCCGCTCACTGGCGAACCTGTTCGCAACACCGTTTATACCCTTTTTGCAAGAATTTTTTGTCTTGAGGCTACCATTAACGGAACTAGAGAAGATATCCGACCTCACTAATAATCAACCAGGGTTAGTAGAAGAAGTTAAAGAACTCATAGCTCGAGTGTTAACTTTAGAGAGCACGGTAAACAATTTGCAAGCACCAGCAGTATCACCAACACCAGTAACATCACCAGCCTCAGCACCAACATCACTAGTACCACCAAAAACAACATCCACGTCACCAACTTCGACATCTCATTCGGTACCTCGAGTATAATCATCATTCTACATGATGTTCTACATCATTTATCTTCGTTCGACATAGCGATTATATAATCTCTAATGTTTTAGAGATTATATATTCTTGTCCTAACAGTAAATCAAATGAGTTTAATATCATATTGACTCATTAAATCCATGATTACATCTGAAGAAAATATATAGGTATATATATTTTTTTCATAAAGATTGTAATTAAAAATTCTTTCGTATAAATTGTTAATGGTGAAAATATTTTAACGGGTAGGTAATACCCGAGGAATATTTAGATTTCACATTAATAAAGTACACTGTACATTCTTTCAAATCTAATTTAACAGTCATTTACTATCCTATTTACAACCACCGATATACGTATCCGTTCACCGCAGAATAACCCTTTTCATTCAATTTCATATTTGGATTTTGATCTATTAGAATCCAACAAGTGGCATAATGAAGAAAACATTTGACAAAATAAAATTTGTTAGAAACAAACGAATTAACTATGAGAAATTTTGTTAAGAATCCACGCTAACAAAATCCTAGCTAACTGTTCCTAGCTAACTGTTAATTCCTTATTATATTTTATTATCGCAATTTAATTATCGCAATTTATTTATTGCAATTTTTATCGCAATTTCTATTCTCGCAATTTTATTTATCGTCATTTAATTTCTGTTATTTATTTTACGCGCTTTAAATATCGGGACACGTATACAAGATTTTGACATATCATATCGACACATCTATATATATTATTTGGAATAACCATAGACACTCTATATGCAGTAATGCAGGAGTTAGCTATACAGGGTTGAGGTTGATTCTACAATAATATATATAGTTTGAGTTGTGATCGAGTCTGAGACATGTACACGGGTCACGATACATATTAATTAATTCGAATATTATATATAAAACTATATATAAATTATTGGACTGTTAACTGTGGACTATCGACTATGGACTGCCAACATTGGACAATTAAAATGAATTAAAATATTGATTATAACATATGAAACTAAACAATTCTTCAAGTTTGCCACTTGATTTCATCTTAAACCTCATTTGTATCTTGACGATTACAATCCACGTTTAAACCTTTCATGATTCTTGAAAGCACCTCAATCGAGAGAATGAACCAACCGCACTTCATCTACGGAAGAAAATATTGATGCATATAGTTATGCACCTGAAAAAACTCGGAACCTGAGTAAACGTTCAACACGTATCTGTGATAGCTCCTTTGGCGTTGTTATTACCGAAATACCTTTGTATTCCCTTTCAAAGTAGCAAATTTTGTCACAGCTCCAACAAGTCAACTTCGACTTTTCGTTTGAAACAACCTTATTATAACCTTGATATATATGCGTGCTCTTTTATTGTTACTAGGGAACCTTTTAAATTCCACTAAATTACCAGCAGACATACCAGCAACCTCATTGCTCCTTGGCCTAAATCTCTACTACAAATCAACATATTTATCTATTGAAGTCTTATCATTAACTCATCGGTATTTTGTAACGATAATTATCATACCAAGTACCGGAAGGCATCGATCGATAATCTTGAAATTCTCAACGATTCTACGACAACAATTTTTATATATATAAATATATATATATATAAATATAACTTCTATCTCCTGGATTTACGAATTTCGATTCTGAATGTCAGAAAAGCGCTTTAGCTTATGAATCAGTTTCTTGAGTTTTGAAAAAGCTGATGAAGCAGTGAAAACTGAAGACTGCCTTAACAGTCAAGAGTTTGATGATAAATAATGGAGTGTGGAAAAAGCTCAAAGATTTTGATACTGAAAAATGAATTGAGCAAATCATGAAAGAGACTCTGAACAAGGACTAAACTTGTACATAAAAGAATCCTGATGATTCTATTTCTGATGAAATCTTTAACGAATACCTTGCTCCTTAATCGCTCTAAATCATCGTAAATGAATTTCTTCATCACAATTTGATTCAAAAATTCTAAGATATTATCGTATCTTTCATTATTAATATCCTCAATATTTCTGAAGATATCTTCATAAATATTCTCGTCCGATATCAATTATATCTCCGCGCTATCTGTGTTATATCATAAAAGGAAACAATTTTAGTTTCTATATTCTGTAAACCTTCGAGTTTAAACTAAGAATGCTTTTGAAGTAGTGTTGGAAACTGATGCATGAGTTAGTATAATATAATGACACTTGATCAACGTGATTATATTACAGTAAGTCATGTTGAGTTTCTAATGGAACGTGATGATTCACATATCGTAACGTCATCATGTGCCATGTTACATGACTCTTACATTCTATCTAACATATAAACATATCAAGAACGTAATTTCTTGATAGTTCTATCTTTTCTCTTGAACTCTGGTAATTTAACCAATCAAGATCGTGCTATTACAATTTCTCTCTTATAACATTTGTCATGTTCATTTGAACTTCATATTTACAAAATTCTGAACCCTTATTCGCTTGACTTAAAGTTGGGAAGAGAAAATAAGAGAATGGAACTCCAAAATAAAAAGAAAACAAAGAGGGTGGTTTTATAGTGAGATATTAGACAGAGCAATCGAGACAGATCATCGCATTTAACCAAAGAGGATCCAAATTTCCTTAATTACCGAAGAACCAAATCTTATCACGAAGATTTTCTTTAAACCCCTTGAATTCCGGAATTCAACCCTGGCTCCGTCAAAAGTTAAGACGAATCTTTACTTTTCCTATTTCAATCTTTTGTGATAGCTTCATTCGTACTCTTCTAATAATCGAATTGTTTTATCCATATTACTCGATGATAATAAAACTCTATTTATCAACTCATATTTGTCATGAAAAACAATTGTATTGTTAGCCATGACCACCTCACTCAAATTTTGGGACGAAATTTCTTTAACGGGTAGGTACTGTGACGACCCGGAGATTTTCGACCAAATTTAAACTTATTTCTTATTTAATGTTGACACGATAACAGAGTCTGTAATGTTGAGTCTCAAAAATTTTGAACTGTTTCATATATGCAATTGACTTTTGACTATTCCCGGCGATTCACGAACATTTAATTGTAAATAGAAATGTATATATAAATAGCAATACATGTAAATAATTATATATATTAATGAACTATTATGTGAATATGAGTGAAACTTAAACTTGTTATCTAAGACTGTTTATGTAGATATAGTGAGTGGATTGAATATACATAATTTGTCAATGTTAACAATGTATTAAATATACTCTGAGATTATTTATTTCAGTATAGATAGTATATTTATCTACTTGATAATGAAAACATAATTATATATAGTAGTTTGAATATATATGATTTCGATACATAACTATTACTATATGTACATTGTTAAAATGTATAAATATTAAAAATATATAATGTATGTTATATAAATATGAAATATTACATAATTAAAATCTATATAATTACAAGTTAAAATATAGTTTTTATAATATTATTATTATTATTATTATTATTATTATTATCAGTATTATTATTAATTATTATTAATAGAATTATAATTAAATAGATTTAAATTTTCTTATTTATTAATATTAATTATATATATAATTTATAAAAATCAACTAATCATGTAAATTTGTGTAACATCAAAATCACACTGTGTTAAATTTTTGTTCATATCTGTTATTGTTATCTGTCGACTTCATGGAGTATTATAGACAAACATTAATCACTCAATCTCACTATATAATTCACTCCTTGCTGCAAATTGTAAAACAAAAACAAAAAAAAAATATAAGGAAGTTAAAAACCGTCCCCTGTTCTTGATACATTTATACCATAACTCCAATTCGAACGAATCCTCAAAATCCATTAATGTAGCAGTGTTAGGAATCGTCCATTTAAACTATCTGTAAGTTTTCAATCCTCAATTCTTTCTATTAATCTCTAATTTAAGAGTCAAAGTTTTGGGTTTTAAAAGTAAACTAAGTGTTCTTGAATCAAATTCGAGTTTGTCTTGATGTTTCCAGTTAATTTGATGATCCATAAAGATTATAGGAATGATTTGCAACACAATTCATGTTGTAATCATAACCTATAACATTCTTAATCTCAAAACCAAATTTTGAGCTTATGTGTTCTTGACAGTGAGATATACAAACTTGAATTCGAAACAAATTTTAAAAACTAAAAATGTAGAGTTGTTAGGAATCATTTACTTAAACTTTCTGTAAAATCTCAAGTTCCAATTCTTAATAACGAATTCGAATTTGCGAGTCAAAGTTATTTTGTCAAAAGTCAACTAATTTGTTCATCGAGAAATTAGAGCTTGTTTTGATGTTTTAAGTTCAATTGACGATTCCAATAGTTTTTTAGGAATGATTTGAAACATATTTCATGTTGTAAAGATTGTCCAAAACGAACTCAAAATTGAAAACAATTTTTTTTAAGGAAGCTACGAGCTTCAGCAGTAGGTTGTTTTTCAATTTTTTTTAATTTTCTTAATTACAAGAACACTTTTATTTTTTGTTTCATGTTTGTTTAAAAGTCCTAAAACCATTTTGATGATTGACTATTAAGAATGAAGTTGTATGATCGTTTGAATTTTGGTGAAGAAGATGAAGTGAGTTGAAACATGTACTAGATAAATACTTTGGGTTGTATTATAAATTAGATAAACAAGACATAGGGAATGGTTAAGGGTGTTTGCGGGTGAGCGAGAGGTATCGGGTTCGAGCCCTGTTCGGGACATGTTTTTTTTAGAAAAGCTTTGGAAGGTAGATTTCATTACCAAAATTATTATTATTATTATTATTATTATTATTATTATTATTATTATTATTATTATTATTGTTATTGTTACTAAAATTATAATTTTTATCATTATCATTATTACTAATATGTGTATTATTACTATTATTATGATTAGGATTATTATTATTATCAAAATAACACAAACTGTTATTATTATTATTCATATTAGTATTAGTATCATTATGCACTTATTAGTATTATTAGAATTATTATTAACATATGTATATATTTTTAAATGGAATTTAATATAAATTATATAAACTACAAACACATAAATAATATATAATTAATAAAGGAAATTATGTGATTTCCATTATATATTTTAATAGATATACAATTGATAAAGGTTCGTGAATCCGAGGCCAACCCTGCATTGTTCAGTTTCGTCATATGTATTTTTACTACAAAATACAGTATTGTGAGTTTCATTTGCTCCCTTTTTAATTGCTTTCGCAATATATATTTTGGGCTGAGAATACATGCGCTGCTTTTATAAATGCTTTACGAAATAGAGACAAGTGATCAAAAATGATAATTCTGCGGATTGATGTGCTAGGTAATTTAGTTACATGTTATAAGAGCATGTGAGCGCGAATCCTAAAGATAGATCTATCGGGCTTAACACCCCCATCCTGTAGGCTGCACTAGACATAAGAGCTAGTGGGCGGATGTTTAGTACTTAGAGGATTATTTATACACTTGCGAGTGTACGTATCCATCTTTGCGAAGATGACTTATTATATTATTGTTAAGGTTGGTTACTGAGGCCTCAACATAAGCAGAACGGTTTTATACACTTGCGAGTGTACAGATATTTATAAACGGAAATCTTGTGGTCTATTAATATATTGAAATGATTGTTATGATAAACCTATGAACTCACCAACCTTTTGGTTGACACTTTTAAGCATGTTTATTCTCAGGTACGAATTAAATCTTCCGCTGTGCATTTGATCATTTTAAAGATATTACATGGAGTCGTTCAAGACATATAAAGGTCTGTACCTCGTAATGGAACCAGTTGTTGAAGACTTCGTCCAGGTGGATTAGGACGGGTCATCACAAATGATGTTATGAACATCATTACTACCTCAAGTTTAGTAGGTAAACCTACTGTAAATGATGAAAAAATAACTTGAGCTTCAAAGGATCTTTGGATGGCTTGAAAGTTCTTGAAGCAGAATCATGACACGAAAACAAGTTCAAGTAAGGTTTCCACTCGAAATAAGATTGTTATAGTTATAGAAATTGAATCAAAGTTTGAATATGAGTATTACCTTGTATTAGAAAGATATCTTACTGTAAATAAGAAAGATTTCTTTATGTTGGATGATCACTTTAAAAGATTGGAAGTAAGCTAGCAAACTTGGAAGTATTCTTGATTTTATGAAACTAGAACTTATAGAATTTATGAAGAACACTTAGAACTTGAAGATAGAATTTGAGAGAGATCAATTAGATAAAGAAAATTGAAGAATGAAAGTATTTGTAGGTGTTTTTGGTCATTGGTATATGGATTAGATATAAAGGATGTGTAATTTTGTTTACATGTAAATAAGTCATGAATGATTACTAATATTTTTGTAATTTTATGAGATATTTCATGCTAGTTGCCAAATGATGGTTCCCACATGTGTTAGGTGACTCACATGGGATTCTAAGAGCTGATCATTGGAGTGTATATACCAATAGTACATACATCTAAAAGCTGTGTATTGTACGAGTACGAATACGGGTGCATACGAGTAGAATTGTTGATGAAACTGAACGAGGATGTAATTGTAAGCATTTTTGTTAAGTAGAAGTATTTTGATAAGTGTCTTGAAGTCTTTCAAAAGTGTAAGAATACATATTAAAACACTTCATGTATATACATTTTAACTGAGTCGTTAAGTCATCGTTAGTCGTTACATGTAAATGTTGTTTTGAAACCTTTAGGTTAACGATCTTGTTAAATGTTGTTAACCCACTGTTTATTATATCTAAAGAGATGTTAAATTATTACATTATCATGATATTATGATATATTAATATATCTTAGTATGATATATATACAGTTAAATGTTGTTACAACGATAATCGTTACATATATGTCTTGTTTCGAAATCATTAAGTTAGTAGTCTTGTTTTTACATATTTAGTTCATTGTTAATACACTTAATGACATGTTTACTTATCATTTATCATGATTAAACATATTGTATCAATATCTTAATATGATTCATATGTATTTAGTAAGACGTTGTTATAACGATAATCGTTTCGAGTTTCTTAATTCAATAAACTCAATTTTATGTATATAACTCATTGTTAAAATACCTAATGAGATACTTACTTATCATAATATCATGTTAACTATATATATAATCATATATATATCATCATATAGTTTTTACAAGTTTTAACGTTCGTGAATCACCGGTCAACTTGGGTGGTCAATTGTCTATATGAAACCTATTTAAATTAATCAAGTCTTAACAAGTTTGATTGCTTAACATGTTGGAAACACTTAATCATGTAAATAAAAATTTCATTTAATATATATAAACATGGAAAAGTTCGGGTCACTACAGTACCTACCCGTTAAATAAATTTCGTCCCGAAATTTTAAGCAGTTGGAGGTGTTGACGTATCTTCTGTAAATAAGTGCGGGTATTTCTTCTTCATCTGATCTTCTCGTTCCCAGGTGAACTCGGGTCCTCTACGAGCATTCCATCGAACCTTAACAATTGGTATCTTGTTTTGTTTAAGTCTTTTAACCTCACGATCCATTCTTTCGACGGGTTCTTCGATGAATTGAAGTTTTTAGTTGATTTGGATTTCGTCTAACAGAATAGTGAGATCATTTTTAGCAAAACATTTCTTCAAATTCGAGACGTGGAAAGTGTTATCTACAGTCGCGAGTTGTTGAGGTAACTCAAGTCGGTAAGCTACTGGTCCGACACGATCAATAATCTTGAATGGTCCTATATACCTTGGATTTAATTTCCCTCATTTACCAAATCGAACAACGCCTTTAAAAGGTGCAACCTTAAGCATGATCATCTCTCCAATTTCAAATTCTATATCTTTTCTTTTAATGTCGGCGTAGCTCTTTTGTCGACTTTGGGCGGTTTTCAACCGTTGTTGAATTTGGATGATCTTCTCGGTAGTTTCTTGTATTATCTCCGGACCCGTAATCTGTCTATCCCCCACTTCACTCCAATAAATCGGAGACCTGCACTTTCTACCATAAAGTGCTTCAAATGGCGCCATCTCAATACTTGAATGGTAGCTGTTGTTGTAGGAAAATTCTGCTAACGGTAGATGTCGATCCAAACTATTTCCGAAATCAATAACACATGCTCGTAGTGAAATGTCCCGTTCTTATTGATTAAAAACGTTCCATATTAATTGATTTCGTTGCGAGGTTTTGACCTCTATATGAGACGTTTTTCAAAGACTGCATTCATTTTAAAACAAACCATAACCTTTATTTCATCAATAAAGGTTTAAAAAGCTTTACGTAGATTATCAAATAATGATAATCTAAAATATCCTGTTTACACACGACCATTACATAATGGTTTACAATATAAATATGTTACAACAAAATAAGTTTCTTGAATGCAGTTTTTACACAATATCATACAAGCATGGACTCCAAATCTCGTCCTTATTTAAGTATGCGACAGCGGAAGCTCTTAATAATCACCTGAGAATAAACATGCTTAAAACGTCAACAAAAATGTTGGTGAGTTATAGGTTTAACCTATATATATCAAATCGTAACAATAGACCACAAGATTTCATATTTCAATACACATCCCATACATAGAGATAAAAAATCATTCATATGGATTGAAAACCTGGTAACCGACATTAACAATATGCATATATAAGAATATCCCCATCATTCCGGGATCCTCCTTCGGATATGATATAAATTTCGAAGTACTAAAGCATCCGGTACTTTGGATGGGGTTTGTTAGGCCCAATAGATCTATCTTTAGGATTCGCGTCAATTAGGGTGTCAGTTCCCTAATTCTTAGATTACCAGACTTAATAAAAAGGGGCATATTCGATTTCGATAATTCAACCATAGAATGTAGTTTCACGTACTTGTGTCTATTTTGTAAATCATTTATAAAACCTGCATGTATTCTCATCCCAAAAATATTAGATTTTAAAAGTGGGACTATAACTCACTTTCACAGATTTTTACTTCGTCGGGAAGTAAGACTTGGCCACTGGTTGATTCACGAACCTATAACAATATATACATATATATCAAAGTATGTTCAAAATATATTTACAACACTTTTAATATATTTTGATGTTTTAAGTTTATTAAGTCAGCTGTCCTCGTTAGTAACCTACAACTAGTTGTACACAGTTAGATATACAGAAATAAATCGATAAATATTATCTTGAATCAATCCACGACCCAGTGTATACGTATCTCAGTATTGATCACAACTCAAACTATACATATTTTGGAATCAACCTCAACCCTGTATAGCTAACTCCAACATTCACATATAGAGTGTCTATGGTTGTTCCGAAATATATATAGATATGTCGACATGATAGGTCGAAACATTGTATACGTGTCTATGGTATCTCAAGATTACATAATATACAATACAAGTTGATTAAGTTATGGTTGGAATAGATTTGTTACCAATTTTCACGTAGCTAAAATGAGAAAAATTATCCAATCTTGTTTTACCCATAACTTCTTCATTTTAAATCCGTTTTGAGTGAATCAAATTGCTATGGTTTCATATTGAACTCTATTTTATGAATCTAAACATAAAAAGTATAGGTTTATAGTCGGAAAAATAAGTTACAAGTCGTTTTTGTAAAGGTAGTCATTTCAGTCGAAAGAACGACGTCTAGATGACCATTTTAGAAAACATACTTCCACTTTGAGTTTAACCATAATTTTTGGATATAGTTTCATGTTCATAATAAAAATCATTTTCTCAGAATAACAACTTTTAAATCAAAGTTTATCATAGTTTTTAATTAACTAACCCAAAACAGCCCGCGGTGTTACTACGACGGCGTAAATCCGGTTTTACGGTGTTTTTCGTGTTTCCAGGTTTTAAATCATTAAGTTAGCATATCATATAGATATATAACATGTGTTTAGTTAATTTTAAAAGTCAAGTTAGAAGGATTAACTTTTGTTTGCGAACAAGTTTAGAATTAACTAAACTATGTTCTAGTGATTACGAGTTTAAACCTTCGAATAAGATAGTTTTATATATATGAATCGAATGATGTTATGAACATCATTACTACCTCAAGTTTAGTAGGTAAACCTACTGGAAGTGACAAGAAATGATCTAGCTTCAAAGGATCTTGGATGGCTTGAAAGTTCTTGAAGTAGGATCATGACACAAAAACAAGTTCAAGTAAGATTTTTACTCGAATTAAGATAGTTTATAGTTATAGAAATTGAATCAAAGTTTGAATATGAATATTACCTTGAATAAGAAAGATAACCTACTGTATATAACAAAGGTTTCTTGATCTTAGATGATTACTTGGAATGGATTAGAAAGCTTGGAAGTAAATTAGTAAACTTGAAGGGATTTTTGAAGTGTTCTTGAAGTGTTCTTCCTATGATGATTATAGCTTGATTCTTGAAGTGATTTTTGATGAAGATGATGATTAACTACTGAAAAAATACGTTCATAATAGTGTGTGTGTGTGTGTGTGTGTTGAGAGAGAATTAGAAAGAGAATTGGAAGTGAAATGGAGTGAATGATGAGTGGTAATTGGTGAGTGGTGAGTGGGGTTAAAAGGAGTTCTAGTTAGTTGACTAGCTCATGGTAGAAGTTAAAATTGATTAGTCATACATGACATAATCAAGAGTGGAATCCCATGCTAGTTCCTATTGGTATATACCCATAGTAAGTACGTTTTGAAGCTGTGTATAATACGGGTAAGAATACGACTAGAATTCTTGATGAAAGAAAAGAATGGGAAAGTAACTGTAACCATTTTCGTTAAGTATGAGTGTTTTGATATATGTCTTGAAGTCTTCCAAAAGTATTTTAATACATCTAAATACACTACATGTATATACATTTTAACTGAGTCGTTAAGTCATCGTTAGTCGTTACATGTAAGTGTTGTTTTGAAATCTTTAAGTTAACGATCTCAATTAATGTTGTTAACCCATTGTTTATTATATCTAATGAGATGTTAAATTATTATATTATCATGATATTATGATATATTAATATATCTTAATATGATATATATACATTTAAATGTCGTTACAACGATAATCGTTACATATATATCTCGTTTCGAAATCCTTAAGTTAGTAGTCTTGTTTATATGTATATAACTCATTGTTAATATACTTATGGAGATACTTACTTATCATAATCTCATGTTAACCATATGTATATCCATATATATATCGTCATGTCGTTTTTACAAGTTTTAACGTTCGTGAATCGCCGGTCAACTTGGGTGGTCAATTGTCTATATGAAACATATTTCAATTAATCAAGTCTTAACAAGTTTGATTGCTTAACATGTTGGAAACATTTAATCATGTAAATATCAATCTAAATTAATATATATAAACATGGAAAAGTTCGGGTCACTACAGTACCTACCCGTTAAATAAATTTCGTCCCGAAATTTTAAGCTGTTGAAGGTGTTGACGAATCTTCTGGAAACAGATGCGGGTATTTCTTCTTCATCTGATCTTCATGCTCCCAGGTGAACTCGGGTCCTCTACGAGCATTCCATCGAACCTTAACAATTGGTATCTTGTTTTGCTTAAGTCTTTTAACCTCACGATCCATTATTTCGACGGGTTCTTCGATGAATTGAAGTTTTTCGTTGATTTGGATTTCATCTAACGGAATAGTGAGATCTTCTTTAGCAAAACATTTCTTCAAATTCGAGACGTGGAAAGTGTTATGTACATCCGCGAGTTGTTGAGGTAACTCAAGTCGGTAAGCTACTGGTCCGACACGATCAATAATCTTGAATGGTCCAATATACCTTGGATTTAATTTCCCTCGTTTACCAAATCGAACAACGCCTTTCCAAGGTGCAACTTTAAGCATGACCATCTCTCCAATTTCAAATTTTATATCTTTTCTTTTAATGTCAGCGTAGCTCTTTTGTCGACTTTGGGCGGTTTTCAACCGTTGTTGAATTTGGATGATCTTCTCGGTAGTTTCTTGTATAATCTCCGGACCCGTAATCTGTCTATCCCCCACTTCACTCCAACAAATCGGAGACCTGCACTTTCTACCATAAAGTGCTTCAAACGGCGCCATCTCAATGCTTGAATGGTAGCTGTTGTTGTAGGAAAATTCTGCTAACGGTAGATGTCGATCCCAACTGTTTCCGAAATCAATAACACATGCTCGTAGCATGTCTTCAAGCATTTGTATCGTCCTTTCGCTCTGCCCATCAGTTTGTGGATGATAGACAGTACTCATGTCTAGACGAGTTCCTAATGCTTGCTGTAATGTCTGCCAGAATCTTGAAATAAATCTGCCATCCCTATCAGAGATAATAGAGATTGGTATTCCATGTCTGGAGACGACTTCCTTCAAATACAGTCGTGCTAACTTTTCCATCTTGTCATCTTCTCTTATTGGCAGGAAGTGTGCTGATTTGGTGAGACTATCAACTATTACCCAAATAGTATCAAAACCACTTGCAGTCCTTGGCAATTTAGTGATGAAATCCATGGTAATGTTTTCCCATTTTCATTTCGGGATTTCGGGTTGTTGAAGTAGACCTGATGGTTTCTGATGCTCAGCTTTGACCTTAGAACACTTCAAACATTCTCCTACGTATTTAGCAACATCGGCTTTCATACCCGGCCACCAAAAATGTTTCTTGAGATCCTTGTACATCTTCCTCGTTCCAGGATGTATTGAGTATCTGGTTTTATGAGCTTCTCTAAGTACCATTTCTCTCATATCTCCAAATTTTGGTACCCAAATCCTTTCAGCCCTATACCGGGTTCCGTCTTCCCGAATATTAAGATGCTTCTCCGATCCTTTGGGTATTTCATCCTTTAAATTTCCCTCTTTTGAAACTCCTTGTTGCGCCTCCTTTATTTGAGTAGTAAGGTTATTATGAATCATTATATTCATAGATTTTACTCGAATGGGTTCTTTGTCCTTCCTGCTCAAGGCATCGGCTACCACATTTGCCTTTCCCGGGTGGTAACGAATCTCAATGTCGTAATCATTCAACAATTCAATCCACCTACGCTGCCTCATATTCAGTTGTTTCTGATTAAATATGTGTTGAAGACTTTTGTGGTCGGTATATATAATACTTTTGACCCCATATAAGTAGTGCCTCCAAGTCTTTAATGCAAAAACAACCGCGCCAAATTCCAAATCATGCGTCGTATAATTTTGTTCGTGAATCTTCAATTGTCTAGACGCATAAGCAATCACCTTCGTTCGTTGCATTAATACACAACCGAGACCTTGCTTTGATGCGTCACAATAAATCACAAAATCATCATTCCCTTCAGGCAATGACAATATAGGTGCCGTAGTTAGCTTTTTCTTCAATAACTGAAACGCTTTCTCTTGTTCATCATTCCATTCAAATTTCTTCCCTTTATGCGTTAATGCAGTCAAGGGTTTTGCTATTCTGGAAAAGTCTTGGACGAACCTTCTGTAGTAACCAGCTAGTCCTAAAAACTGGCGTATGTGTTTCGGAGTTTTCGGGGTTTCCCACTTTTCAACAGTTTCTATCTTTGCCGGATCCACCTTAATACCTTCTTTGTTCACTATGTGACCGAGGAATTGAACTTCTTCCAACCAAAATGCACACTTTGAAAACTTAGCGTACAATTTTTCCTTCCTCAATACTTCTAACACCTTTCTCAAATGTTCACCGTGTTCTTGGTCATTCTTTGAGTAAATAAGTATGTCATCAATGAAAACAATGACAAACTTGTCAAGGTATGGTCCACACACTCGGTTCATAAGGTCCATGAACACAGCTGGTGCATTAGTTAAACCAAATGGCATGACCATAAACTCGTAATGACCGTAACGTGTTCTGAAAGCAGTCTTTAGAATATCATCTTCTTTCACCCGCATTTGATGATACCCGGAACGTAAGTCAATCTTTGAATAAACATACGAGCCTTGTAGTTGATCAAATAAGTCGTCGATTCTCGGTAGTGGGTAGCGGTTCTTGATGGTAAGTTTGTTCAACTCTCGATAGTCGATACACAACCTGAATGTACCATCTTTCTTCTTGACAAACAAAACAGGAGCTCCCCACGGTGATGTGCTTGGTGGAATGAAACCATGCTCTAAAAGTTCTTGTAATTGGCTTTGCAGTTCTTTCATCTCGCTGGGTGCGAGTCTGTAAGGAGCACGAGCTATTGGTGCAGCTCCTGGTACAAGATCTATTTGAAATTCAACGGATCGATGTGGGGGTAATCCCGGTAATTCTTTCGGAAATACATCGGGAAATTCTTTTGCAATAGGAACATCATTGATGCTCTTTTCTTCAGTTTGTATTTTCTCGACGTGTGCTAGAACAGCATAGCAACCTTTTCGTATTAGTTTTTGTGCCTTCAAATTACTAATAAGATGTAGCTTCGTGTTGCCCTTTTCTCCGTACACCATTAAGGGTTTTCCTTTTTCTCGTATAATGCGAATTGCATTTTTGTAACAAACAATCTCTGCTTTCACTTCTTTCAACCAGTCCATACCGATTATAACATCAAAACTCCCTAACTCTACTGGTATCTAATCAATCTTAAATGTTTCGCTAACCAGTTTAATTTCTCGATTCCGACATATATTATCTGCTGAAATTAATTTACCATTTGCTAATTCGAGTAAAAATTTACTATCCAAAGGCGTCAATGGACAACTTAATTTAGCACAAAAATCTCTACTCATATAGCTTCTATCCGCACCCGAATCAAATAAAACGTAAGCAGATTTATTGTCAATAAGAAACGTACCCGTAACAAGCTCCGGGTCTTCCTGTGCCTCTGCCGCATTAATATTGAAAACTCTTCCGCGGCCTTGTCCATTCGTGTTCTCCTGGTTCGGGCAATTTCTAATAATGTGGCCCGGTTTTCCACATTTATAACAAACTACATTGGCATAACGTGCTCCGACACTACTTGCTCCGCCATTACTCGTTCTGACACCATTTTTTCCTTGCGTTCTATTAACCCCTGGTCCGTAGACCTCACACTTCGCCGCGCTATGACCATTTCTTTTACACTTGTTGCAAAATTTGGTGCAAAACCCCGAGTGATACTTTTCACACCTTTGGCATAGCTGCTTCTGATTGTTGTTGTTGCTGCGGTTATTATTGTTGTTGGGATGATTGTTGTAGTTGCTGTTGTTGTTGTTGTTGTTGTTGTTGTTGGGTCGTTTGTTGTAGTTGCGATTGATGTTGCGATTGTTGGGATAATTGTTGCGATTATTGTTGTAATTGCTGTTGTTGTTGTATTGGTGATTCTTATCACCGTTTTCCTCCCACTTTCTTTTGACTTGCTTCACATTGGCCTCTTCAGCAGTCTGTTCTTTAATTCTTTCTTCAATCTGGTTCACTAGTTTGTGAGCCATTCTACATGCCTGTTGTATGGAGGCGGGCTCGTGTGAACTTATATCTTCTTGGATTCTTTCCGGTAATCCTTTCACAAACGCGTCGATCTTCTCTTCCTCATCTTCGAATGCTCCCGGACACAATAGGCACAATTATGTGAATCGTCTTTCGTACGTGGTAATATCAAATCCTTGGGTTCGTAACCCTCTAAGTTCTGTCTTGAGCTTATTGACCTCGGTTTTGGGACGGTACTTCTCGTTCATCAAGTGCTTGAATGCTGACCACGGTAGTGCGTACGCATCGTCTTGTCCCACTTGCTCTAGATAGGTATTCCACCATGTTAACGCAGAACCTGTGAAGGTATGCGTAGCGTACTTTACTTTGTCCTCTTCAGTACACTTACTTATGGCAAACACCGATTCGACCTTCTCGGTCCATCGTTTCAATCCGATCGGTCCTTCGGTTCCATCAAATTCCAAAGGTTTGCAGGCAGTGAATTCTTTGTAGGTGCATCCTACACGATTTCCTGTACTGCTAGATCCAAGGTTATTTTTGGTATGTAGCGCAGCCTGTACTGCGGCTATGTTTGAAGCTAGAAAAGTACGGAATTCCTCTTCATTCATATTCACGGTGTGTCGAGTAGTCGGTGCCATTTCCTTCAAAATAGTCAAATGGAACAAGTTAATCATACAGAATATTAAGAGTAGTTAATAGTATTTCGTAGCATAATATGAACTCATCTATAAAAGCTTTTTCTTCATATTAGCGTTTTATAATTTTAAATTCGGGTAGTACCTACCCGTTAAGTTCATACTTAGTAGCTAATATACAATTCAACTACTACAATTCTATATGAAAAACTGATTATAATAATATTTCGCGTTCAAACTTTTATACAATATTTTACAAACTTACAATACCGCTTATTTTACATAAAGCATGAAATATAGCACACAATAACTTTGATACAAGATAGTTGTGAAGATAATTCTAGCTAGTACACAAGTCGTTCAGCAAAGGCAATAAAGACACGTAATTCATACGTCCAGAAACAAGTCATGCATTCTGGTTTTACTAGGACTACTTCCCATCCTTGGTCTTGAGGAACATAACCGTTATGGCCATTGATAAGACAGCGTGTTGTAACGTCGTCAAAGGGACGAGGGTTACGTAATGTCCAACAGTCCCGTAACAATCTAAAAACCTCATTTCTTACCCCAATTACCGACTCCGTCACTTGTGGGAACGTTTTGTTTAATAGTTGTAGGTCGATGTTCTTGTTCTCACTTTGGTGAGAAGCGAACATTACTAATCCGTAAGCATAACATGCTTCTTTATGTTGCATGTTAGCCGCTTTTTCTAAATCACGAAGTCCAATATTCGGATATATTGAGTCAAAATAATTTCTTAACCCATTGCGTAAAATAGCATTTGGGTTCCCCGCAATATATGCGTCAAAGTAAACAGCTGATATGCTGCCTTGATCTTTCTTTGTCTCGAACCCCATACCCCTATAATAATGGTAGAGTAAGGGGTGGCCCCAAAGCAGAATTGACCGGTGGTGATTGGTCGAAGGTCCAGTAGGTAGCCACTCCCTTCTCAGGGAACCGTACGTGAGGTAAACACATCGTAACTTATGGATTTCCCAATGTGATATCCCCTATCTTTCGAACGAAAGCCTTTTATAAACCAAGGCACTCTTGGAACGTTCTTCGAATGTCTTACAAACTGATCTCGCCTTAAATAGTTGTGCCGAAGAATTCTGACCGACTCTAGACAAGATTTCATCAATCATGTCTCCGGGTAGGTCTCTTAAAATATTATGTTGTCTATCCATTTTGTGTTTTTATACTGTAAAATAGACAAGAGTTAGATTCATAAAAAAAATACTTATTAATACAAGCAATTTTTACATATATCATAAAGCATAAGCACACTATATTACATATATTACACCACACGAATACAACTATCTTATTCCGACTCGCTTGTTTCTTCTTCTTTGGTTTTGGTTCGTTTTGCCAAGTTTCTAGGGATATATGATGTTCCCCTAATACGAGCCGTAATTTTCTACATTGGTTCAGAAAAACCTGGTGGTTTAGAGGTTCCCGGGTCATTGTTACAACTTAAGGACTTCGGGGGTTGACGATACATATAAAGTTCATCGGGGTTGGAATTAGATTTCTCTATTTTTATGCCCTTTCCCTTATTATTTTCTTTTGGCTTTTTAAATTCAGTTGGGGTAATTTCTATAACATCATCGGAATTCTCGTCGGAATCCGATTCATCGGAGAATTGGTAATCCTCCCAATATTTTGCTTCCTTGGCGGAAACACCATTGACCATAATTAACCTTGGTCGGTTGGTTGAGGATTTTCTTTTACTTAACCATTTTATTATTTCCCCCACCGGTTCTATTTCTTCATCCGGTTCCGATTCTTCTTTCGGTTTCGATTCTTCTTCCGGTTCTGACTCTTCTTCCGGTTCCTCTTCGGGAACTTGTGAATCAGTCCACGAATCATTCCAATTTACATTTGACTCTTCATTATTATTACGTGAGTCAATGGGACTTGTTCTAGAGGTAGACATCTATCACATAATATCAAACGCGTTAAGAGATTAATATATCACATAATATTCACATGTTAAAAATATATAGTTTCCAACAAAATTTGTTAAGCAATCATTTTTCAAGTAAACACGATCGAAGTCCAGACTCACTAATGCATCCTAACAAACTCGATAAGACACACTGATGCAAAATTCTGGTTCTCTAAGACCAACGCTCGGATACCAACTGAAATGTCCCGTTCTTATTGATTAAAAACGTTCCATGTTAATTGATTTCGTTGCGAGGTTTTGACCTCTATATGAGACGTTTTTCAAAGACTGCATTCATTTTAAAACAAACCATAACCTTTATTTCATCAATAAAGGTTTAAAAAGCTTTACGTAGATTATCAAATAATGATAATCTAAAATATCCTGTTTACACACGACCATTACATAATGGTTTACAATATAAATATGTTACAACAAAATAAGTTTCTTGAATGCAGTTTTTACACAATATCATACAAGCATGGACTCCAAATCTCGTCCTTATTTAAGTATGCGACAGCAGAAGCTCTTAATAATCACCTGAGAATAAACATGCTTAAAACGTCAACAAAAATGTTGGTGAGTTATAGGTTTAACCTGTATATATCAAATCGTAACAATAGATCACAAGATTTCATATTTCAATACACATCCCATACATAGAGATAAAAAATCATTCATATGGATTGAAAACCTGGTAACCGACATTAACAATATGCATATATAAGAATATCCCCATCATTCCGGGATCCTCCTTCGGATATGATATAAATTTCGAAGTACTAAAGCATCCGGTACTTTGGATGGGGTTTGTTAGGCCCAATAGATCTATCTTTAGGATTCGCGTCAATTAGGGTGTCTGTTCCCTAATTCTTAGATTACCAGACTTAATAAAAAGGGGCATATTCGATTTCAATAATTCAACCATAGAATGTAGTTTCACGTACTTGTGTCTATTTTGTAAATCATTTATAAAACCTGCATGTATTCTCATCCCAAAAATATTAGATTTTAAAAGTGGGACTATAACTCACTTTCACAGATTTTTACTTCGTCGGGAAGTAAGACTTGGCCACTGGTTGATTCACGAACCTATAACAATATATACATATATATCAAAGTATGTTCAAAATATATTTACAACACTTTTAATATATTTTGATGTTTTAAGTTTATTAAGTCAGCTGTCCTCGTTAGTAACCTACAACTAGTTGTCCACAGTTAGATATACAGAAATAAATCGATAAATATTATCTTGAATCAATCCACGACCCAGTGTATACGTATCTCAGTATTGATCACAACTCAAACTATACATATTTTGGAATCAACCTCAACCCTGTATAGCTAACTCCAACATTCACATATAGAGTGTCTATGGTTGTTCCGAAATATATATAGATGTGTCGACATGATAGGTCGAAACATTGTATACGTGTCTATGGTATCTCAAGATTACATAATATACAATACAAGTTGATTAAGTTATGGTTGGAATAGATTTGTTACCAATTTTCACGTAGCTAAAATGAGAAAAATTATCCAATCTTGTTTTACCCATAACTTCTTCATTTTAAATCCGTTTTGAGTGAATCAAATTGCTATGGTTTCATATTGAACTCTATTTTAGGAATCTAAACATAAAAAGTATAGGTTTATAGTCGGAAAAATAAGTTACAAGTCGTTTTTGTAAAGGTAGTCATTTCAGTCGAAAGAACGACGTCTAGATGACCATTTTAGAAAACATACTTCCACTTTGAGTTTAACCATAATTTTTGGATATAGTTTCATGTTCATAATAAAAATCATTTTCTCAGAATAACAACTTTTAAATCAAAGTTTATCATAGTTTTTAATTAACTAACCCAAAACAGCCCGCGGTGTTACTACGACGGCGTAAATCCGGTTTTACGGTGTTTTTCGTGTTTCCAGGTTTTAAATCATTAAGTTAGCATATCATATAGATATATAACATGTGTTTAGTTAATTTTAAAAGTCAAGTTAGAAGGATTAACTTTTGTTTGCGAACAAGTTTAGAATTAACTAAACTATGTTCTAGTGATTACGAGTTTAAACCTTCGAATAAGATAGTTTTATATATATGAATCGAATGATGTTATGAACATCATTACTACCTCAAGTTTAGTAGGTAAACCTACTGGAAGTGACAAGAAATGATCTAGCTTCAAAGGATCTTGGATGGCTTGAAAGTTCTTGAAGTAGGATCATGACACAAAAACAAGTTCAAGTAAGATTTTTACTCGAATTAAGATAGTTTATAGTTATAGAAATTGAATCAAAGTTTGAATATGAATATTACCTTGAATAAGAAAGATAACCTACTGTATATAACAAAGGTTTCTTGATCTTAGATGATTACTTGGAATGGATTAGAAAGCTTGGAAGTAAATTAGTAAACTTGAAGGGATTTTTGAAGTGTTCTTGAAGTGTTCTTCCTATGATGATTATAGCTTGATTCTTGAAGTGATTTTTGATGAAGATGATGATTAACTACTGAAAAAATACGTTCATAATAGTGTGTGTGTGTGTGTGTTGAGAGAGAATTAGAAAGAGAATTGGAAGTGAAATGGAGTGAATGATGAGTGGTAATTGGTGAGTGGTGAGTGGGGTTAAAAGGAGTTCTAGTTAGTTGACTAGCTCATGGTAGAAGTTAAAATTGATTAGTCATACATGACATAATCAAGAGTGGAATCCCATGCTAGTTCCTATTGGTATATACCCATAGTAAGTACGTTTTGAAGCTGTGTATAATACGGGTAAGAATACGACTAGAATTCTTGATGAAAGAAAAGAATGGGAAAGTAACTGTAACCATTTTCGTTAAGTATGAGTGTTTTGATATATGTCTTGAAGTCTTCCAAAAGTATTTTAATACATCTAAATACACTACATGTATATACATTTTAACTGAGTCGTTAAGTCATCGTTAGTCGTTACATGTAAGTGTTGTTTTGAAATCTTTAAGTTAACGATCTCAATTAATGTTGTTAACCCATTGTTTATTATATCTAATGAGATGTTAAATTATTATATTATCATGATATTATGATATATTAATATATCTTAATATGATATATATACATTTAAATGTCGTTACAACGATAATCGTTACATATATATCTCGTTTCGAAATCCTTAAGTTAGTAGTCTTGTTTATATGTATATAACTCATTGTTAATATACTTATGGAGATACTTACTTATCATAATCTCATGTTAACCATATGTATATCCATATATATATCGTCATGTCGTTTTTACAAGTTTTAACGTTCGTGAATCGCCGGTCAACTTGGGTGGTCAATTGTCTATATGAAACATATTTCAATTAATCAAGTCTTAACAAGTTTGATTGCTTAACATGTTGGAAACATTTAATCATGTAAATATCAATCTAAATTAATATATATAAACATGGAAAAGTTCGGGTCACTACAGTACCTACCCGTTAAATAAATTTCGTCCCGAAATTTTAAGCTGTTGAAGGTGTTGACGAATCTTCTGGAAACAGATGCGGGTATTTCTTCTTCATCTGATCTTCATGCTCCCAGGTGAACTCGGGTCCTCTACGAGCATTCCATCGAACCTTAACAATTGGTATCTTGTTTTGCTTAAGTCTTTTAACCTCACGATCCATTATTTCGACGGGTTCTTCGATGAATTGAAGTTTTTCGTTGATTTGGATTTCATCTAACGGAATAGTGAGATCTTCTTTAGCAAAACATTTCTTCAAATTCGAGACGTGGAAAGTGTTATGTACAGCCGCGAGTTGTTGAGGTAACTCAAGTCGGTAAGCTACTGGTCCGACACGATCAATAATCTTGAATGGTCCAATATACCTTGGATTTAATTTCCCTCGTTTACCAAATCGAACAACGCCTTTCCAAGGTGCAACTTTAAGCATGACCATCTCTCCAATTTCAAATTTTATATCTTTTCTTTTAATGTCAGCGTAGCTCTTTTGTCGACTTTGGGCGGTTTTCAACCGTTGTTGAATTTGGATGATCTTCTCGGTAGTTTCTTGTATAATCTCCGGACCCGTAATCTGTCTATCCCCCACTTCACTCCAACAAATCGGAGACCTGCACTTTCTACCATAAAGTGCTTCAAACGGCGCCATCTCAATGCTTGAATGGTAGCTGTTGTTGTAGGAAAATTCTGCTAACGGTAGATGTCGATCCCAACTGTTTCCGAAATCAATAACACATGCTCGTAGCATGTCTTCAAGCATTTGTATCGTCCTTTCGCTCTGCCCATCAGTTTGTGGATGATAGACAGTACTCATGTCTAGACGAGTTCCTAATGCTTGCTGTAATGTCTGCCAGAATCTTGAAATAAATCTGCCATCCCTATCAGAGATAATAGAGATTGGTATTCCATGTCTGGAGACGACTTCCTTCAAATACAGTCGTGCTAACTTTTCCATCTTGTCATCTTCTCTTATTGGCAGGAAGTGTGCTGATTTGGTGAGACTATCAACTATTACCCAAATAGTATCAAAACCACTTGCAGTCCTTGGCAATTTAGTGATGAAATCCATGGTAATGTTTTCCCATTTCTATTCCGGGATTTTGGGTTGTTGAAGTAGACCCGATGGTTTTTGATGTTCCGCTTTAACCTTAGAACACGTCAAACATTCTCCTAAGTATTTAACAACATCAGCTTTCATACCCGGCCACCAAAAATGTTTCTTGAGATCCTTGTACATCTTTCCCGTTCCAGGGTGTATTGAGTATATGGTTTTATGAGCTTCTCTAAGTACCATTTCTCTCATATCTCCAAATTTTGGTACCCAAATTCTTTCAGCCCTATACCGGGTTCCGTCTTCCCGAATATTAAGATGCTTCTCCGATCCTTTAGGTATTTCATCCTTTAAATTTCCCTCTTTTAAAACTCCTTGTTGCGCCTCCTTTATTTGAGTAGTAAGGTTATTGTGAATCATTATATTCATAGCTTTTACTCGAATGAGTTCTCTGTCCTTTCTGCTCAAAGCATCGGCTACCACATTCGCCTTCCCCGGGTGGTAACGAATCTCAAAGTCGTAATCATTCAACAATTCAATCCACCTGCGCTGCCTCATGTTCAGTTGTTTCTGATTAAATATGTGTTGAAGACTTTTGTGGTCAGTACATATAATACTTTTGACCCCATATAAGTAGTGCCTCCAAGTCTTTAATGCAAAAACAACCGCCTAATTCCAAATCATGCGTCATATAATTCTGCTCGTGAATCTTCAATTGTCTAGACGCATAAGCAATTACCTTCGTTCGTTGCATTAATACACAACTGAGACCTTGCTTTGAAGCGTCACAATATATCACAAAATCATCATTCCCTTCAGGTAATGATAATATAGGTGTCGTAGTTAACTTTTTCTTTAACAATTGAAACGCTTTCTCTTGTTCATCCTTCCATTCAAATTTCCTCCCTTTATGCGTTAATGCAGTCAAGGGTTTTGCTATTCTGAAAAAATCTTGGATGAATCTTCTGTAGTACCCAGCTAGTCCTAAAAATTGGCGTATATGCTTCGGAGTTTTCGGGGTTTCCCATTTTTCAACGGTTTCAATCTTTGCCGGATCCACCTTAATACCTTCTTTGTTCACTATGTGACCGAGGAATTGAACTTCTTCCAACCAAAATGCACACTTTGAAAACTTAGCGTACAATTTTTCTTTCCTTAACAACTCTAGCACTTTTCTAAAATGTTCTTCATGCTCTTGGTCATTCTTTGAGTAAATAAGTATGTCATCGATGAAAACAATGACAAACTTGTCAAGGTATGGTCTACACACTCGGTTCATGAGGTCCATGAACACAGCTGGTGCGTTAGTCAACCCAAACGGCATAACTATAAACTCGTAATGACCGTAACGCATCCTAAAAGCAGTCTTTGGAATATCATCCTCCTTCACCCGCATTTGATGATACCCAGAACGTAAATCAATCTTAGAATAAACCGATGAGCCTTGTTGTTGATCAAATAAGTCGTCGATTCTCGGTAGTGGGTAGCGGTTCTTGATGGTAAGTTTGTTCAACTCTCGGTAGTCGATACATAACCTAAATGTACCATCCTTCTTCTTGACAAACAAAACAGGAGCTCCCCATGGTGATGTGCTTGGTCGAATGAAACCACGCTCTAAAAGTTCTTGTAATTGGCTCTGAAGTTCCTTCATTTCACTGGGTGCGAGTCTTTATGGAGCACGAGCTATTGGTGCAGCTCCCGGTACAAGGTCTATTTGAAATTCAACGGATCGGTGTGGAGGTAGTCCCGGTAATTCTTTCGGAAATACATCGGGAAATTCTTTTATGACGGTAACATCATTGATGTTCTTTTCTTCGGAATTAACTTTCTCGACGTGTGCTAGCACAGCATAGCAACCTTTTCTTATTAGTTTTTGTGCCTTCAGGTTACTAATAAGATTTAACTTCGCGTTGCTCTTTTCTCCGTACACCATTAAGGGTTTTCCTTTTTCTCGTATAATGCGAATTACATTTTTGTAACAAACGATCTCTGCTTTCACTTCTTTCAACCAGTCCATACCGATTATCACATCAAAACTCCCTAACTCTACTGGTATCAAGTCAATCTTAAATGTTTCGCTAACCAGTTTAATTTCTCGATTCCGACATATATTATCTGCTGAAATTAATTTACCATTTGCTAATTCGAGTAAAAATTTATTATCCAAAGGCGTCAATGGGCAACTTAATTTAGCACAAAATTCTCTACTCATATAGCTTCTATCCGCACCCGAATCAAATAAAACATAAGCAGATTTATCGTCAATAAGAAACGTACCCGTGACAAGCTCCGGGTCTTCCTGTGCTTCTGCCGCATTAATATTAAAAACTCTTCCACGGCCCTGCCCATTAGTATTCCCCTGATTCGGGCAATTTCTAATAATGTGGCATGGTTTTTTCACATTTATAACAAACAGCGTTGGTATTACTTGCTCCGACACTATTCGTTCTGGCATTACTTGTTCTGACACTATTTGTTCCTTTAGTTCTGTTAAACTTTGGTCCGTAGACCTCATACTTTGTCGCGCTATGACCATTTCTTTTACACCCGTTGCAAAATGTCGTGCAAAACCCCTGATGATTTTCTTCACACCTATGACATGGCTGTTTTTGGTTTTTGTTGCCGTTGTTGTTATTGAGGTTGTTGTTGGGATTGTTATTATTGTTGAAACGGTTGTTGTAGTTGTTGTTGTTGTTGGGATGTTTGTTGTAGTTATTGTTAGGATTGCGGTTATTGTTGCGATTGTTGTTGCGGTTGTAGGGATAGTTGTTGCGATTGTGGTTGTAATTGTTATTGTTGTTGTACTGGTGACTCTTGTCACCGTTTTCCTCCAACTTCCTCTTGAGTTGTTTCGTGTTGGCTTCTTAGGCCACCTGCTCTTTAATTCTTCTCTCAATCTGATTTATGAGTTTATGAGCCATTCGACTTGCCTTTTGTATGGAAGCGGGCTCGTGTGAACTCACATCTTCTTGAATCCTTACTAGTAACCCTTTTACAAACGCGTCGATCTTCTCTTCTTCATCTTCGAACGCTCCCGGACACAATAAGCACAACTCTGTGAATCGTTGTTCATACGTGGTAATGTCGAACCCTTGTGTTCGTAACTCTCTAAGCTCTACCTTGAGCTTATTGACTTCGTTTCTAGGACGGTACTGCTCGTTCATCAATTGCTTGAATGCCGACCACGGTAGTGCGTAAGCAGCATTTTGTCCTACATGTTCAAGATAGGTGTTCCACCACGTTAACGCAGTACCTGCGAAGGTAGGCGTAGCGTACTTAACTTTGTCCTCTTCAGTACACTTACTTATGGCAAACACTGATTCAACTTTCTCGGTCCATCGTTTCAATCCAATTGGTCCTTCGGTTCCATCAAATTCCAAAGGTTTGCAGGCAATGAATTTTTATAGGAGCATCCTACACGATTTCTTGCGCCGTTAGCTGCATTGCTAGATTCAGAGTTATTGTTGGTATGTAGCGCAGCCTGTACTGCGGCTATGTTTGCAGCAAGAAAGGTACGAAATTCCTCTTCGCTCATTTTCATGGTGTGTTGAGTAGTCGGTGTCATTTCCTTCAAAATAGCCAACTGAATCGAGTTAATCATACAGAATATTAAGAGTAGTCAATAGTATTTCGTAGCATAATATGAACTCATTTATAAAAGCTTTTTCTTCGTATTAGCGTTTTATAAGTTTATATTCGGGTATTACCTACCCGTTAAGTTCATACTTAGAAGCTAATATACAATTCAACTACTACAATTCCATATGAAAAACTGATTATAATAATATATCACATATAAATATTCTTCAAACTTACAACATCGCTATATTACATATAACATGAAATATAGTACACTTTGATACAGGACAGTTTTGAAGATAAATCTAGTTAATACGCAAGTTGTTCAGCAAAGGAAATAAAGACACGTAATTCATAAGTCCAGAAACAAGTCATGCATTCTGGTTTTACTAAGACGACTTCCCATCCTTGGTCTTGTGGAAAATAACCGTTATGACCATTGGCTAGGCAGCATGTTGTAATGTCGTCAAAAGGACGAGGGTTTCGTAATGTCCAACAGCCCTGTAATAATCTAAAAACCTTGTTTCTCACCCCAACTACTGAACCCGTCACTTGTGGGACGGTTTTATTTAAAAGCTGCAATCTGATGTTCTTTTTCTCACTTTGGTAAGAAGCAAACATCACTAACCCGTAAGCATAACATGCTTCTTTATGTTGCATGTTAGAAGCTCTTTCTAATTCACGAAATCCTATGTTGGGATATGTTGAGTCAAAATAGGTTCTTAACCCGTAGCGTAAAATTGCATTTGGGTTCCCCGCATTTAACGCTTTAAAGAAAACACGGCGTAACTTACGGTCTCCCCAATGTGATATACCCCACCTATCAAAGGAAATCCTTTTATAAACTAAGGCATTTCTGAAAAGTCTTTCAAATGTTTGACAAGTTAATTTTGCCATAATTAATTGTGCTGATGAATTCTGACCGACTCTAGACAAGATTTCCTCAATCATATCCTCTGGTAGATCTTCTAAAATATTCGGTTGTCTACCCTTAACGTCCATTTTGTTTTTATACTGTAAAATAGACAAGGATTAGATTCGTAAAAGATAATTAACAAACAAAACTAGCAATTTTTACATAGAACATAAAAGTACAAGCACACTATAATACATATAATACACAACATGATTACAATCCTCTAATCAGAATCACTGGTTTCTTCTTCTTCGGACTTGGTTTGTTTTCCTAATTTTCTAGGAATATATGGTGTTCCTCTAATACGAGCCGTCATTTTCCACGATGGTTTAGAAAAACCTGGTGGTTTAGAGGTTCCCGGGTCATTGTTACATTTTAGGAAATATGGATGTTGCCGATACATATAAAGTTCATCGGGGTTGGAATCGGGTTTCTCTATTTTTATACCTTTTCCCTTATTATTTTCTTTCGCTTTATTAAATTGGGTCGAGGTAATTTCTATAACATCATTGGAATCCTCATCGGGATCCGATTCATCGGAAAATTGGTAATTTTTCCAATATTTTACTTCCTCGGCGGAAACATCATTGACCATTATTAACTTTGGTCCGTTGGTTGAGGATTTTCTTTTATTTAATCGAATTACTGTAGGTATCAATATTTCTTCCTCCAGAACATCTTATTCTTCCGGTTCCTCCTCTTCCGGTTCCTCTTCTTCCGATTCCTCCTCTTCCGGTTCCTCCTCTTCCGGTTCCTCCTCTTCCGGTTCTTCTTCGGAAATTTGTGAATCTTCCAAAAATATATTCGACTCTTCATTATTATTAGGTGAATCGATGGGATTTGTACTAGTGGTAGACATCTATCACACAATATCAAACACATTAAGAGGTTAATATATCACATAATATTTACATATTAATAATATATAGTTTCCAACAAAAGTGTTAAGCAATCGTTTTTAAAGAAAACACGGTCGATGTCCAGACTCACTAATGTATCCTAACAAACTCGATAAGACACACTAATACAAATTTCTGGTTCTCTAAGACCAATGCTCGGATACCAACTGAAATATCCCGTTCATATTGATTATAAACGTTCCATATTAACTGATTTCATCGCGAGGTTTTGACCTCTATATGAGACGTTTTTCAAAGACTGCATTCATTTTTAAAACAACCATAACCGTTATTTTATCGATAAAGGTTTAAAAAGCATTACGTAGATTATTAAATAATGATAATCTAAAATATACCATTTACACACGACCATTACATAATGGTTTACAATAAGAATATATTAAATCAAAAATAAGTTTCTTGAATGCAGTTTTTACATAATATCATACAAGCATGGACTCCAAATCTTGTCCTTATTTTAGTATGCAACAGCGGAAGCTCTTAATAATCACCTGAGAATAAACATGCTTAAAACGTCAACAAAAATGTTGGTGAGTTATAGGTTTAACCTATATATTATCAAATCATAATAATAGACCACAATATTTCATATTTCAATATACATCTCATACATAGAGATAAAAATCATTCATATGGTGAACACCTGGTAACCGACATTAACAAGATGCATATAAGAATATCCCCTATCATTTCTAGAAATCCATCGGACATGATAAAACAACATCGAAGTACTAAAGCATCCGCAACCATGGATGGGGTTCGTTAGGCCCAATAGATCTATCTTTCGGATTCGCGTCAATTAGTAGATCGGTTTACTAATTCTTAGATTACCAAGAAAAAAGGGGCATATTTGGCTTCGATCATTCACCCATATAATGTAGTTTCATTTACTTGTGTCTATTTCGTAAAATATTTATAAAACTGCATGTATTCTCATCCCAAAATATTAGATTTTAAAAGTGGGACTATAACCCACTTTCACATATTTTTACTTCGTCGGGAGTAAGACTTGGCCACTGGTCGATTCACGAACCTATAACAAATATCTACATATATATATATATATATATATATATATATATATATATACATACATACATACATACATACATACATATATATATATATACATATATATATATATATATATATATATATATATATATATATATATATATATATATATATATCAAAGTATGTTCAAAATATATTTACAATATTTTTAATACATTTTGATGTTTTAAGTTTATTAAGTCAGCTATCCTCGTTAGTAACCTACAACTAGTTGTCCATAGTTAGATGTACAGAAATAAATTGATATATATTATCTTGAATCAATCCACGGCCCAGTGTATACATGTCTCAAGCTAGATCACAACTCAAAGTATATATATTTTTGGAATCAACCTCAACCCTGTATAGCTAACTCAAACATTACTGCATATAGAGTGTCTATGGTTGTTCCAAATAATATATATACATGGGTCGATATGATATGTCAAAACATTTGTATACGTGTCTATGGTATCCCAAGATTACATAATATATTAGAATACATATATAATACAATATAAGTTAGCTAGGATATGATTTGTATAGAATTGTTACAATATTTCCCGTAGCTACAACAATCAAAAAATATCCAATCTTGTTTTACCCATAACTTCTTCGTTTTAAATCCGTTTTGAGTGAATCAAATTGCTATGGTTTCATATTGAACTCTATTTTATGAATATAAACAGAAAAAGTATAGGTTTATAGTTGGAAATATAAGTTACAAGTCATTTTTGTAAGAGGTAGTCATTTCAGTCGAAAGAACGACGTCTTGATGACCATTTTGAAAAACATACTTCCACTTTGAGTTTAATCATGATTTTTGGATATAGTTTAATGTTCATAAGAAAAGCTATTTTCCCCAAAGAAAAACTTTTAAATCAAAGTTTATCATAGTTTTTAATTATCAAACCCAAAACAGCCCGCGGTGTTACTACGACGACGTATATCCGATTTTACGGTGTTTTTTCGTGTTTTCAGGTTTTAAATCATTAAGTTAGCATATCATATAGATATAGAACATGTGTTTAGTTGATTTTAAAAGTCAAGTTAGAAGGATTAACTTTTGTTTGCGAACAAGTTTAGAATTAACTAAACTATGTTCTAGTGATTACAAGTTTAAACCTTCGAATAAGGTAGTTTTATATATATGAATCGAATACATCATTACTACCTTAAGTTTAGTAGGTAAACCTACTGGAAATGATGAAAAAAAGAACTTGAGCTTCAAAGGATCTTTGGATGGCTTGAAAGTTCTTGAAGCAGAATCATGACACGAAAACAAGTTCAAGTAAGGTTTCCACTCGAAATAAGATTGTTATAGTTATAGAAATTGAATCAAAGTTTGAATATGAGCATTACCTTGTATTAGAAAGATATATTACTGTAAATAAGAAAGATTTCTTGAGGTTGAATGATCACTTTACAAGATTGGAAGTAAGCTAGCAAACTTGGAAGTATTCTTGATTTTATGAAACTAGAACTTATAGAATTTATGAAGAACACTTAGAACTTGAAGATAAAACTTGAGAGAGATTAACTAGATGAAGAAAATTGAAGAATGAAAGTGTTTTTTAGTGTTTTTGGTCGTTGGTATATGGATTAGATATAAAGGATGTGTAATTTTGTTTACATGTAAATAAGTCATGAATGATTACTAATATTTTTGTAATTTTATGAGATATTTCATGCTAGTTGCCAAATGATGGTTCCCACATGTGTTAGGTGACTCACATGGGCTGCTAAGAGCTGATCATTGGAGTGTATATACTAATAGTACATACATCTAAAAGCTGTGTATTGTACGAGTACGAATACGGGTGCATACGAGTAGAATTGTTGATGAAACTGAACGAGGATGTAATTGTAAGCATTTTTGTTAAGTAAAAGTATTTTGATAAATGTCTTGAAGTCTTTCAAAAGTGTAAGAATACATATTAAAACACTACATGTATATACATTTTAACTGAGTTGTTAAGTCATCGTTAGTCGTTACATGTAAATGTTGTTTTGAAACCTTTAGGTTAACGATCTTGTTAAATGTTGTTAACCCACTGTTTATTATATCTAAAAAGATGTTAAATTATTACATTATCATGATATTATGATATATTAATATATCTTAGTATGATATATATACAGTTAAATGTTGTTACAACGATAATCGTTACATATATGTCTCATTTCGAAATCATTAAGTTAGTAGTCTTGTTTTTACATATGTAGTTCATTGTTAATACACTTTATGACATGTTTACTTATCATTTATCATGATTAAATACATTGTATCAATATCTTAATATGATTCATATGTATTTAGTAAGACGTTGTTATAACGATAATCGTTTCGAGTTTCTTAATTCAATAAACTCAATTTTATGTATATAACTCATTGTTAAAATACCTAATGAGATACTTACTTATCATAATATCATGTTAACTATATATATAATCATATATATGTCATCATATAGTTTTTACAAGTTTTAACGTTCGTGAATCACCGGTCAACTTGGGTGGTCAATTGTCTATATGAAACCTATTTCAATTAATCAAGTCTTAACAAGTTTGATTGCTTAACATGTTGGAAACACTTAATCATGTAAATAACAATTTCATTTAATATATATAAACATGAAAAAGTTCGGGTCACTACAACTATCTTCACCCATCTTTTTCAACTATCATCACCACCGATGATCACCACCCATGACCACCCATGACCACCCATGAACACCATCGAGAACCAATTGGTGTACTAAAATTATTTCTATTTTCATTTGATAAACAACATCAATACAATACCTTCTTGCTACCCGATTAGTTACACAATTACAACCATCACAACCCAACCACCTACGGCCTTTAACTATCACCACCATGACAAACCACCGCCACCTTCTTCCGCCACCCTACAACCGATCTCCATCACCAAGGTAAATCATCACATCATCTTTATATATATACACATACATATTTTTATTACATGAAACTAAACCCATCCTTCCCTGTTTCTTCGACAAGCATCATTACCATCCCCAACTACTCACCTTAGTTTCTGCTTCATTCTATTTCGAACAGCTATAGTTGTTGCTTTTGTTCTGTCCAACACCGAGAACCATCAATAAGCATCCCAAGATCGAACACTGATGTTAAAGCAGAGGGGTACGAAATAGTTATATTTTTATTGCGAAATACTATTAAATACGATACAATTTTACACAAGTTATTTATTTATTTATAGAGTGGATATACCTAAACCTTGCTACAACACTTATAGGCAGTGTACCTAATCGTACAGTAATGTAGTTTTTAGTAAGTCCGGTTCATCCACAGGGAACTAGCCAAGTTTAACGCTATATTTTTAAAACTATTTTTGTATAAATATAAATATATATAAATAAGTAGTATTAATATTATAAAAGGGGGTTTTACTGTTTAATGACCGGTTTGTCGATTTTAAAACTTTAGTCGCAGTTAAAACCTAATGTAAAATATTAAAAATAAATATAACTTAATTTAAAGCGTAAAGTAAATGACAATAATTAAAGTGCGATAAATTAAAGTGCGATAAATAAAATGACGATAAATAAAATTGCGATAATTAAAAAGTACATTAATTAAAAAGTGCGATAAATAAAATGACAGTAAATAAAAGTGCGATGAGATATAAAATAAAGGAATTATGCTTATTTAAACTTCCGTAATCATGATGTTTGACGTGTTGATTTTAGTTTATTACCATGGGTTAATTGTCCTTTGTCCTGGATTATTCGATATGTCCATTTGGTTTTTGTCCATAACAGTCCATCAGTCATAAATATAAAGTGCGAGTGTCCTCGTCAAATTATCCTTATATCCGAAGTCAAATATTCCAACTAATTGGGGACTTAAACTGTAATAAGGTTTTAATACTTTATTATCAATTACACCAAGTATCCTTGCATGTAATCCACCCCTGTTTTAATGAGTCCATTGACTATTAATCCATTCCCGTGTCCGATCAAATGAATGATTATTAGTACTTATAAATATCCTGCCCATCGTGTCCGATTGAGTGTATGTGGTTATTTATAATTACGTCCAATTGTAAATCTTTATATTAAATTAAAGAACTATCATTCAATTAAACAAATATAAAGCCCATTAATAGCCCATAGTCTAATTTCCACAAGTGTCGTTCTTTTGTTCAAACCCCAATTATGGTACAAAGCCCAATTACCCAGTCTTTAATATTTTAGCCCAACATCACGATTACTTCGATTTAAATAAGCATAATAATAACTCAGCTGCGAGACATTAATTTAAAAAGGTTGAACATAACTTACAATGATTAATAATAGCGTAGCGTTACACGGACAGAATTTTGACTTACACATTTACAACATTCGCTTACATAACCTTATTATTATTATTATTAATATTAAATTAAAATTAAAATTATAAATTATATATATATATATATATATATATATATATATATATATATATATATATATATCCTAGAGAGTGAGAGATTGAATTATGTGAATAAAATTGATCAGAATGCGCGAACTTTTATAGCCCCACATTTCACTGTAGAGCTCCGCGAGTGCTGAGCTTTTATGCTTTACACCTCCGCGAGTGCGGAGGTCTGGAATCCAGCTCACCAAATGAATTTAACGTGGGCTGCTTTGATTAAAATTATATATATATATATATATATATATATATATATATAATTATATATAATATTATATTCTTGTGCATAGTTGACTTGTAATTTTTGGTCCGTTGCGTCGCGCGTTGAGAGTTGACTCTGGTCCCGGTTCTGGATTTTCGAACGTCCTTTCGTACTATTTAATATCTTGTACTTTGCGTTTTGCGGCTCGTACTCTTGTAACTTTTAGACGTTTCTCATCAATAATTTGAACCACTTGGATTGTACTTTGTACTTTTTAGCTTTTTGGTCATTTGCGTCTTCAATTCGTCGAATCTGTCTTTTGTCATCACCTTTTATTATTTAAATGAATATCACTTGTAAATAGAACAATTGCAACTAAAAGCTTGTCTTTCTTGAAGGATAATGCTATGAAATATATGTTCGTTTTTAGCATTATCAAATATTCCCACACTTGAGCGTTGCTTGTCCTCAAGCAATATAGTCTTGAAATAAAAATACAAGAATCACTTTTTTATTCTTCACACTTTGTACATCAGTGATTTCTATACGGCGGTATGAACAATGATAGTAACGTTGTGGTTTACAGTCCCACATGACTATAAAAATTAGATCCTTTAGGAAATTGGATCTTTATGAAAACATTTGATCTTTTGAAAATTTAATCTAGCTTTTACCCTAGATAAGTTATCCAGAATAACCCTTCACTGGTGTTTGCAAAATGTTTTTGTGGGTTTTGTGAGTTTCAGATTTGAAAATTTTAGCTCAAAATTTGCGGTTTTGTGTCACCCACTTGCTAACCTTGTATTGGGAAAGCAACACATCCAGTTTACTTGCTTCGTATATTACCTTTCGGTAAACTACCGTCCAGTTGTAAAGGAAAGCGTTGAACAAGCAACTGTTAAGGAAATGTCCCATGACATGCTTTTGATTATGGTCTATATCGTGTCGGATGCAATTACTATCCTTTGTAGGAGCAATAGTAAAGATCATCATATAGTTTTTTCGGTCTGGCACAAGGTCCTCTCTTTAACCATGCTATGTAACCACCGTTCTTACGGTTGACACCCAATTTAGTTCAGGCGACCTAATGAATTCTAGGTGAATTTCTAGGATTTTACGTTCAATGGTAATGAACGCATTGAAAATGGATTTTCAGAAAACAAATCGGTTTGTAATTTTGATCAAAATATTTTTTCGTTCAAGCTCGAGTTTAGATATCATTGAATTCCATGAGTTTGAATTCTCAATCTTTAAGGTCAATCTCAAGGATTAAGTAATATCAGTGCTAAAAGCTGATTTTTGATCTTTAAGGAGATTATCCTTTCTGGGGATCTGATTCATTAGTCTTATAAGCTAATTTGCACGGTGCCCCCCATTGTACGAGACAGATACTCTCATGGTTAGGATAAGTCTGACCACTTGGCGACCCTGTTTGATGCTGAAGTCCGTAGATTTCCAGCTGATTTTCGAGAAAACTTTTCAAGGTTTTTCGTAGACTCTACAACTGGTCTGGACGACAACTTCCTGACCTAAATCAAGAAGCGCGTGTATTTTTCTCGGAAGACTTTACTTTCTTTTAAATCAAGTGGCACATTTCTTTCAAATATATTATAAGAAATCGGGTAAAACTGATAAAATTGTCCAAAACAAAAGTATCTTCAATTATTTGTACAAAAATATGTGATATATGTTCTAAATAACTTGGTAAATTTTTCCCACACTTGGCTTTTATTTTCCTTTCTTTGCCTTTTTATTTTCCTCTATTCCATTTTAAATGAATTCTAACATTTTGGTTTGTTTCTCAATTTATGTCCTTTCCGAGGTAACAATAATTTCGGTGTTAACACCTAGTTTTATCGTTCATAAATATGTATAAACATGATTTTGAGTTCATTTAGTTAAAAATTTTGAAAATTTTTGCTAGAATTTGGTAGTCAGTATATAAGACTAGGGCTGTTCTTTATTACCAGAGAGCACTAGATTCTAATACAACTACTGCGTTACTAGTATTTTTAATGGTAACTAAGTGTTTAAATTTAAAATTTTTAAAAATCCGAAAGAATTTAACCCCTTCCCACACTTAAGATCTTGCAATGCCCTCATTTGTAAGAAATTAGTAACAATTTAAATTATTGAAGGTGATTAGCGTAGAAAAATGATTAAATTTTACCAAAGTTTCCAAACATATTGTTGTTTATGTTGAATGATAAATAGTGCACATCATTTGTTCATTCCTGCAGTTGTTATTTCACATATATTTTGCATTTTGTCGTCAAAATTAGTTGCTTTTGCTGAACTTAATGCCAGTCTTTGAAAATGCGCTGTTTTACCCTGTTTTGTACATGAGATAAACTACAAACATATAAATACATATTTTTGAAGTTGGGTATATCACCCCACATTCAAAAATTATTAAAAATCTAATAATAAAAGTTAGAAATTTATAAAAACTATTATAGTATCAAAAGAAATATTAAAAGTATAAAATTACAAGTTACCAAATAAATAAAAATAGGCATAAAAGAAAATTAGGGTTGATGAGGATGGTGCCAGTAGGGATCCCATTCATAGCCGTATTGCTGTAGAATGCTTGAGCTGGATCATATGTAGGGTACGGTGGTCAGGTCTGTATAGTCCAGGGAGGAAATACGGGCATTGGAGTAGGAATATAGTTTGTATTTATGTGTGCACAATGACTTATGATTTGGTTTTGATGATACTGCCAATCTTGAAATGCTCGTTGTCTAGCCATTTCATACTCATGTTGAGCCATAAAAATTTGCATTTCTGTCATCTGATTCCCCCCTCCCGCATTACCTTGCTGCTGATCTCTTTTGACCTGTGGATGCTGGCCATCATATGGTGCTGCAGCGTTATGTCGTTTCTTTAAAACCTTAGCACCATGATATACTTTCAAACCAATTGTATCACGGGGTTCTGGTGCTGCAATTATTAATCCCCCCTGACTTCTATCGACACCGAGATACTCAGCAATTAAAGTAACAAAGATACCACCTCCTATTATACCATTAGGCCGTATATTCCTAACCATAGCCGATAAATAATAACCCACACAATAAGGTATACTAACAGCGCTCTGTGGGTCTCGAATACACATAAGATAAAATAAATCATTCTCATTTACTTTCTCTTTGTTCTTACCTCGCTGTGTAATCGAGTTTGCTAAGAACCTATGGATTACTCTTAGCTCAGCTCTATCAATATCAGTATAAGAGTTATTCCCCTCACGAAATCGGTTATGCCTAGTCATTCTACTCCATATTCCATTCATATCAAAATTTTCATCAACCCTCCTACCATTAACTATCAACCTTTAACAATCAGTAGATGCTAGTTCCTCAGGCGTATATATACACAAAGCCTGAGCCATGTCTAGTAGAGACATATAGCGCATCACACCTCCTAATAAAAATCTAATAAAACTACAATCGGTTAAGGTAGCTACCCGATCATTTATTTCAACACTACATAATAATTCCACACACCATTCTCTATATACACGCCTACGTATATTAAACAAACGTTCCCAATCATTAAAAGTAGAATTACCATACCTTTGTGTAAGTAATTCTATGATTGGATTGGCCAATCCCACTGTTTCTAACGGTTCCCAATCTATTACCCTGGGTACTTCAACAACATTAGACTGAAGGGTGTGCAAGTTCCTCTGATACTTTGGATAATCTATCCAATGTCGGTCAAACCTTAAATTAGGATGTAAATCTGCCAATTCTATATTTGAATATGAAATGAATTGATGCGGTAGATTTTGTCTATATTGGTCGTTAATCTCCTGTTCTTCTACATTCTCAGGAGGAGCATTGTGAGCCTGAGATGCGGATGAAGATTCACCCCTTTCAGTCTGCAAAACACATTAAACACAATTTTTTGTACATCCAAATATGCATTAGTGTTAGCAAAATCATAAATCAAAACAATCATAATGACATGTTTAATCCATATTAAACTTTATATGCATTTTCACAATATTAACAATTCTACACTTTTATAAATAAACATATATGAAAATGTATACAATGTTCTTTAGCTTTTATCTCAAATAACATATCAAAATAATCATTACTAGCAATTAAACAAGTTCCAAATGGCATTTATATCAATTAAATTGAGTTCATTCATTTTTGACTCAAAAAGTCTACTTTAATACTTGAAAATCATGTTTAGGATCAAAGTTTTAATCATTTAACAACCTAAACATGTTACACTACTCAATTTAGTATAAACTAACAACAAAATTCGGCCATAACCCGTTTATATCAAAAAGCCCCAAAATTGCTCAAGAACACAAACCCTAGATTATTCAAAATTTGAATTTTAAGGCTTCTAATCATGTTAAATAGCATCAATCTAGGTTATACAAGCATAATACACAAACAATTTGAGTATAATTAAACTAGAAATCATCAAAATCAAATTAGGTATAAATTTGTTCAAGAACACTAAAAATCTGAATTAAAGAGTGTTTAGATGTAGAAATTACCGATCTCCTTGAGAAACTTCTTGGTAGGATCCTTCTCAATATGATTTTAGCAAAAAAATTTGATGTTTAACGGTGAAAATTCTCGAAATTGAGAGCGTTTTTGTGGGTTTTTTCGCAGAAAATATGGGGTGTGGTGTGTTGGGGACTGGTCTGTTCGACCAGTTAACCCCATCTAGGTTTTGATATCTTCGCGAGTGCGGATGTGGGACCCTTTCAAGTTCCGCGAGTGCGGTTTTTTTTTAATATTTTTGGCATACTTTAAATCAAATAAGATTAAAAATAATGATAATAAAATTTCTCGTCCCGCCCTCGGGTAAAGCAATTTCGGTTCAACGACCTAGTCTTCAACTTACGACGAATTTTAGATATCAAATTTTTAACTTAATGAAATAAAGTAAATTTTTATTTTTAAACTCACACCAAACTTAAATTTAAAATGCATAAAATTAAAAATTCATAGTAATATAATTAATATTTTTTATACATTAATTTTACAAACTTATATTAAAAATATTAATTTTTTTTAAATATTTAAAAACTTAAATATATTGATTTTAAAATTTTACAATAATAATTTAATATTTATATATTAATTTTAAAAACAAGGTAAAATTAAAAATCTTTTTGGTCTTTTATCCCACTTTAATCAATCAAATATTATCAAAAATATATGCCCCTCTTTTGGGTAAAGTAATTTCGGTTCCATAACCTAGTTTTACTCCTGACAAATTTTTAATATATTTTGGGTTGATTGATTAAAGATATTTATACCTTAAGAATAAACGGTAAATTTCGCAGTGATGTAATAAATTTTTGTATGATATCAATAATTTTGGTTTCGCATACCTAATTTTATTGAATACCAATTTAATACTTTATAGCGAACGATTCAGCGTTTATTATCAAAAGGTTAAAAGCAATAAAAATAAAAATAAAAACTGTACATACTTACCTGTGAGATAGAAATCTCAGAGACCTGCTTTAGCCGACTCATAGGAGAGTCGTGTGATTTGGTTTTCCATAGCTACATAAGCGTAACCTCGATTCTTCAATATCTTTTCTTCTAAACATATGAACGGTCCTTCTCTGCATAGAGTAACAAATTCGGTATTTGAATATGTTTGATTGCTCGAACATTTACTTTCGTTTGACCATTTTCCGCATTTATAACATCTTTCAAGGTGTCGTGCTCTTCTTTTTGTTGCGGATTTTGATTTTTCTTTTCCAAAATGTATCTTATGATGATCTTTTCTGAGTTCTTTCCTCACTTCGTCCATTTTGCCTCTTATAAATGATACCACTTCACTCGGGAGTGTGTCATTATTACGTTTAGTAATCATAGCGTGTAGTAGTAGACCATGGTTCAGATCAAAGGAATTCTTCATCTCGTAAAACCTAAAAAAAATAAAAATTCAGAATGGAGGGAGAAGACTAGTTCTTTAGGTTCTGCTAGGGAAAGACCATTCGGATTCCATTTTTCGAGGACTACACGAAAACAAAATATCTAACTCTAACAGAAATACATATTACCCTAAAATGATTCAAATTTTCCCACACTTAGTTAGCTGTAGTGTCGAAATTGTGATTAACTTCATCTTCAACTTCCATTAGACTATCTATGTAATGTTTAACTCTGTGACCATTAACTTTAAATTCCATCCCATTTGAATTTATTAATTCTACTGTTCCGTACTGGAAAACTCTTTTGACTATGAATGGTCCAGACCATCTTGATTTCAATTTTCCAAGAAATAGCTTGAATCATGAATTGAAAAGAAGAACTCTATCTCCTTCTTTAAATTCTTTTGAACTTCTGATTCTTTTATCATGCCATTTCTTCGTTCTTTCTTTATAGATTAACGAATTTTCGTATGCTTCATGTCTTAATTCTTCTAATTCGTTTAATTAACTTAACCGTAGACGTCCGGCTTCATGTAAATCAAGATTACATGTCTTCAAAGCCCAAAATGCTTACTGGAAGATGACATGCTTTTTCGTAAATGAGTTTAAAAGGTGTGGTTCCAATTGGAGTTTTGTAGGCTGTTCTAAAAGCCCAGAGTGCATCCTCCAATTTCATGGACCATTCCTTCGGATTTAATCCTACGGTTTTCTCTAGAATACGTTTTAATGCTCGGTTGGTATTTCAACTTGTCCACTTGTCTATGGATGATATGCGGTTGAGATTTTATGAGTTACTCCATATCTTTTGAGAACTTTCTCAAGTTGATTATTACAAAAATGAGTACCCCGATCACTTATTAAAGCTTTCGGTGTTCCGAACTTAGCAAAAAGATATTTTAAGAAGTTGACTACAACTCGTGCATCGTTAGTTGGGAGAGCTTGTGTTTCCGCCCATTTAGATACATAATCAATGGCAACGAGAATGTAGAGATTATTATGAGATTTTGGAAATGGACCCATAAAGTCAATACCCCAAACGTCAAATACTTCACATACTTGAATGACATTTTGTGGTATTTCATCATGTTGACTTATTTTTCTGGCCCTTTGACAAGTATCACAGGATTTACAAAGAAGGTGTGCGTCTTTAAAAATTGCAGGCCAATAGAATTCAGCATCGTAAACTTTTCTTGCTGTGATTTGAGGCCCATAATGCCCTCCTGTTGGTCCTGTATGACAATGGTTTAAGATTTGACTGCCTTCATGTAAAGACCCGTCCTTATCTATCCAGACGAAATCTTCAACATTTGGTCCCATTGCGATGATCCACTCCAAGTAATGTCCTTAAAATGAGCTAATGCACAGCGGAAGACTTAATTCGTACCTGAGAATAACATGCTTTAAAACGTCAACATAAAGTTGGTGAGATATATAGGTTTGATGCTAGCAGCGTTATAACTATGGACCACAAGATTTCATGTTTATACATAATACACTCCTCGTGTATGGAAAAGTCGTTGAGCACTTGGTAACCATACTTAACATTTAAATCACAGCAGCATATTCTTAAATAAACCCTACACCGTACCAAGTGTAGTAACGAAACGAAGTACTGTGCAACCGTTTAAAACTGGTCGTCCAGCCCGGTTGGGGTTGTCAGGCCCGATAGATCTATCAACAGGATTCGCGTTTACGCTCCTCACGTAAATATTAGCTACCAAGTATAAAGAGATATGCCATGGTACAACTCAACGTAGAATTTATATTTTTGATCACTTGTGTCCATAACGTAAATCATTTATAAAAACAGCGCGTGTATTCTCAGCCCAAAATATTTAAAGTTTAAAAGGGACTATATACTCACCTAATGTATTTTGTAGTAAAAATACATATAACACCATTGATAACTTATAAGGTTGGCCTTCGATTCACGAACCTAATTAATTATATATTTATATATAGATTAATATTTATCTAACAATTAAAGTCAATTTATAGTGTACCACAATCCTAGTGCTCGAGACTAATATATAAAAGTTAATAAAAATTCATTTGACTCATAATGATTTCCAAAAATTTATACATAATTAAATATTGTCATTTCATATTTTTAAATATTTTACAAAATTAATTATAGTAAATAATAATATAATTCATTTGTTAATAAATAATATTTTATTTACAAAAAAAAATATATTAAAACGATGAGTTAATATTTTATAATAATAATATTTCCCTTAAAGATAGTACATTTAATAAAAATGATAATTTTATTAGTAAATTGATAATTTTAATGATAAATTGATAATTTTATTAATTATAATAATTAAAATAATATTTTGATAGTTTTTGACAAAATATTAATTGTTTTTAGTTATTAACATAAATAATCTTAATAATAATATTAATCATAATAATAATAATATTTAAAAAAAATATTTAATAGTTTTAATAATAACAATTTAAATAATAATTTTACAGTTGTTGATAAAAATATTAGCTATTAATAATAATAAAATTATAATAACATTAATGATATTAATTATAATAATAACGATGATTTTAACGACGACGTAAAATTATTCATTTTTAATAGTTTGTACAAAAGTTCAATTGGCTATAACTTTAAATCCGTCCGTCGAATCCATTCGACATCTAAATGAAAAGTTTATAGTTTTTCGCCACCTTTCCAAAAACATATATATCATATACCTTATCCTGACCGCATGAGTAACTAATTCAGATTCTATCCTAGAGTATATTTTGACAAAAATAAATATAAAAACATGCATGATCCTAATTTCTCGAGCACTAGTCAGGAACACACTGATAATAAATAAAAATTAAGTTTTGAGTGCTCACGTATCAATATTGAGATTCAATATTGCAGGAAAGGTATATAAACACCCCGAAGATGATAAACACTAATTTGACTCACGAGCATAACCCCTGAATAGTACCCATAACCTCCATAGTTATAACCCATAATCTCCTTAATTCTATCCCACTCATGAACCCGTTTTGGAACACTTAGGCAGAACCCCGTCATAGTATAATAATAATAATACTCCTAATTATAGGATTAATATTAATCCTAATAATTATAATAATAATAATAATAATAATAATAATAATAGAATTATTAATATTAATAATAATAATAATTTTAATTAGTATGAATAATAATATAAATACGAAGTAATATAGGAAGATAGATGGATAGTTTTTAAAGAAATGAATTCATAACCCGTTGCTTTTATAGAATGAATCCGGGCCCCTCTACACAGCTGTCCCGCATTATTCTCTAGGATCCAATGTTTATTTATTTTATTTTAATATATTTAATTTTTATAATTAATTAAATATTATATTACATTTACGTGAATGGTAAAAATATAATTTTTACAAAAATTACTTTTACGTTGTCACTCGACTAATGTCCCGGTTCCGGTTTTCCAAATAAAGTTTCGTACGCTGAGAAAATTAGCCCTTTAAGTTTAGTGACTCGTACCTTTAACAAAATAATGGATTTTTAATTATAAGAACAATCCTACTAAAAATGTAACTTAACCTTTTGGGCATTGTGGTTATTTACTTGTATAAATCAAAGTCTAATTATTTTTCAAAGTATATTTTTAAATTGAAAACGTTTTATATGTAGTTAAATATTATAATTACCATTTTGTAAAATGCATAAATATATATTTATGAACACGTTTTATTTAAGTATTTATTTTTTTTTTTAATAAAACCACATATCTAATACTTCGCTAACGTTATCAAATAAGTATATATCGTAAATACATATAATGTTCGTGAATCGTCAGGCTTGGTCAAGAGAGTAACTAATTATCCAGATATAGATTTCAGACTTTCTAGACTCAACATAAGAGTTTTTGCTTATCGTGTAGGAAACATATAGAGTTTAAGGTTTAAATTTGGTCAGAAATTTCCGGGTCGTTACAGTACCCACCCGTTAAAGAAATTTCGTCCCCGAAATTTGGTAGAGGTTGTCATAGATATAATATGAGTGTTTTCATGACAAGTATGAGGTAATAATGGAGTTTTATCAGTATTGAGAGATATAGATAAAACAATTCGATCATGTGAAGTGCACGAGTGAAGCTAACACAAAAGAGTGAAATGAGTAAATATGGAATTGTTTTAACCGATGACGTGATTAGGATTGATTTCCGGATTTTAAGGGATTCAGGGAAAATCTTACGTAATAAGATTTGGTTCTTCAGCGATCAGGATCTTCTTTGATTTAATGTGGCAATCTGTTTCGATTTCTCTGTCGTATATTTTTCTATAAATTCACCCCTTCGTTTCCTTATTTTCTTCAACTCACATCTTCTACTCTTTCTCCTTAATTCCTATTTTAAGACATTTGTTAATATGTTTCATCCCATTCTGATCCTTGATATACTCTTAATTTTCACATCTGTCATTCTTCTTTTTCATCTACCACCAGAAGAATCTATTTACTTCTACTATACTCTTGTGTTTATAGTGTTTCTAATTCTCCCGGGTCTTTATATTGCTATCTGCATCGATATACACGGTTTGTAAATTCTGGGTGGTTGTTGGGTTTTATATCTTCCTTTATACTTCGATGCTCCTGCTTCTGTCTTCTATAATCATTGTCATCCACAGTTAATATCTCCTCCTATTTGCTGTGATTTTTACCCCAATTTCTATTGCGGGGCTTTTGTCCCTTCGTTTCTTCTTCCCGTCCTCGAGTCAAGCGAACAATGGTCCGAAATTCGTAGGTATGAAATTCAGAATGAACATAGATAATGCTTTTAGAAAGAAATGGTAAGGGCATGATTTTGATTGGTCAAATTACCAGAATTTAGAAGAAAAGATGGAAATATCAGGAAGATATGTTCTCGATATATTTGGAAATTGGGTAGAATGTAAGAGTCGTGTAACATGGCACATGATGATGGTACTGTAAATCATCACATTCCATTAGAAACTCAACATGACTTACTGTAATATAATGAAGTTGATCAAGTTTCATTATATTATACTAATTCATGCATCAGTTCCCAACACTGCTTCAGAACATTCATATTTTAAACTCGAAGGTTTTAGAACTTAGAAACTAACACAGTTTCTTTTATGTTGTAACGCAGATATTACGGAGAGATAAATGATCTCAGATAAGAATAGTTGTGAAAATATCTCCAGAAATATGGAGAATATATATAACGAAAGATATGAAGATATCTTATAATATCTAAGATAGAATGATGATGAAGAATATCATCTGAAATGGTTTAGAATAAGGAGTAGGGTTCTTACTAACGGTTTCAGCAGGCACGGAATCATTTGGATTCTTTGAAAGAAGATTCAGTTTTTGTGATTTATTCACAGCTTCCTTCATACTTTGCTCCATCCGCCTTTCAGTTCCAACTTTCCTCTTTTTCTGAACTTTTCCAACACACTGTACTTTAATGTCAAACTTTTGACTGTTAAAATCGTTTATAATTTTTGCTGCTTCATCGACATTTCAAGAACTACTTCGCAGTTCATGGTGTTTTTCAGAAACTTCACATTCGGAGTATGAAATTCTTAGGGATAGACATTATAGATATAACTGGGGAAGTTCTGCGAATTTTCAAAATACTGATTGTTGATTCTACCCAAGGGATGACGAGCTGCTGGTACATGATGTCGTGGAATATAAAAGATTTTCCGGTAATGACAGCGAAAGGATAATGTATATATCGAGGTCATAATAAGAGTAGTCTTACTGAGAAGCCGAAGTGGAGCTATAACAAAATTGGTTACTTTGAAAAGAAATCGTATGGTTGTTTTTGCTAATGAATGATAAGGAATTCGACGCGGATACGTTTTAACTATAAGTTCGGTTTCGAAAGTTTTTCAGGTGCATAACTGTATGCATAAATCTTTCTTCCGTAGACGAGGTGCGGCTGGTTCAACTTCTCGATTGAAGTGTTTTCAAGAATCATGAAAGATTTGAACGCGAATTGTCAAGGTACAAATGAGGTTTAGGATGAAATCAAGTGGCAAACTTGAAGATTAGTTTAGTTTCATATATTATAATCAATATTTTAATTCATTTTACTTGTCCATAGTTAGCAGTCTAATAGTCTGATTGTCCAATGATCCAATAGTTCAACAGTTCAATATATTCATATATAATTTAATATACATAATTAATACGTATCGTGACCCGTGTACCGGTCTCAGTGTCGATCACAACTCAAAGTATACATATATTTTGGAATCAACTCCGACCCTGTATAGCCAACTCCCACCTTCACATATAGAGTGTCTATGGTTGTTCCAAAATATATATACAGATGGGTTAATATGATAAGTCGAAACCTTGTATACGTGTCCCGTTATTTTAAATGCGTAAAATAAATAAATATATATCATGACCCATTATACAACGTGTTGTCTCAGAATTAATCCGACGTATTGTTGTACATGCGTCCCGACAGTATGTACAGTGCAGAAATTAAAATTGCGAGAAAGTAAATTGCGATAAATTAAATGTTAATCAGTTAGCTGGGAACAGTTAGCCGGAACAGTTAGCGTGTAATCCCATTACAATTTTAATTAATTAATTCGTTTGTTTCTAACACTTTTTATTTTTGTCCAATGTTTTCTTCGTTATGCCACTTGTTGGATTCTGATTGGTCAAAATCCAAATATGAAATTTGAATAGAAATGGTTATTTTGTGGTGAACGGATACGTATATCGGTAGTAGTAAGTAGAATAGTAAATGATCGTTGAATAAGATTCGAAGAATGTACAGTGTAACTTATTAATGTGAATTCTAAATATTCCTCGGGCACTACCCACCCGTTAAAATATTTTCATCATTAACAGTTTGTACGAAAGAATTTTTGATTACAATCTTTATGAAAATATACTTGCATATATATTTTCTTCAGATGTGATTATGGATTTAATGAGTCAATAAGATATTAAACTCATTCGGTTTATCGTTAATACTAGATTACATAATCTCTAAAGCATTAGAGATTACTTAATCACCATGTTGAACGAAGATAAATGAGGTAGAACGATATGTAAAACAAAAATAACCGATGTAGAACGATTTGTAGAACGAAAATCATACTCGAAATACAGATGGTAATATTGAGGCGTGTGATGTTGATATCCAAGGTACAAAATGTGATGTTGAGGTTTTTGACGCGGTTGTGGTTGAGGGTGATAAGGGTACTGTTGGCATTATTGATGGTGGTACGGTTTATGCTGCTGGTGCTGTTGCTGGTGTTTGTAACCTTCGCACCGTGTTCTCCAAAGCCGTCACACGAGCACGAAGTTCGTTAATTTCTGCTAGTACACCAGGATGATTGGCGGTTGGAGTGAGCGAATGAACAAGATCCGAAATATGGGATAAGATATAATCGTGACGAGATACTCGAGAAATGAGAGAGAAAATGGTTTCTCGAACAGGTTCGCCGGTAAGTGCTTCAGGTTCGTCGCCAATGGGGCAATTCGGTGGGTGAAAGGGATCACCTTCTTCTTGTCTCCAATAATTTAGTATACTACGAACCCATCCCCAATTCATCCAGAATAGATGATGGGAAATTGGTTGATCCATTCCAGTGACGCTGCCTTCGGAGCCCGAATGGAAATCCATATCAGCGTAGCTGTCGGAGTCGGAGGAATTCGAACTAGATGCGGAATCCATCTTGTATATTCGGAGAAATGAGTTTTTGGTTGAGAATAGATTATAGGAGTTGGGTTTGGTATTCTTCAATACATAATTTTCATATGTATTTATAATACTCAAAATCCCGTGAATTACGGAGAATCTTTGAAATACATCACGCAATGTCCATAGTAATAGATACGCTAGGATATGAATTTGTCTGTACACTATCGATGCACTAAATGCAGTAGGACGTGTCTAGACTTAAGAATACTAAGCAGGCAATTCCTAAGGATGATAAGCAAATGATTTCCGACTAGATATGGTAAGCAAAACTTTGACATGTAGGCACGGTCAAAGTCCAGACTCACTAATGCATCCTAACAATTACCAGTTAGACACACTAATGCAAGGCCTGGTTCGCTAAGACCAACGCTCTGATACCACCTGTAAAGACCCGTCCTTATCCATCCAGACGAAATCTTCAACATTTGGTCCCATTGCGATGATCCACTCCAAGTAATGTCCTTAAAATGAGCTAATGCACAGCGGAAGACTTAATTCGTACCTGAGAATAACATGCTTTAAAACGTCAACATAAAGTTGGTGAGATATATAGGTTTGATGCTAGCAGCGTTATAACTATGGACCACAAGATTTCATGTTTATACATAATACACTCCTCGTGTATGGAAAAGTCGTTGAGCACTTGGTAACCATACTTAACATTTAAATCACAGCAGCATATTCTTAAATAAACCCTACACCGTACCAAGTGTAGTAACGAAACGAAGTACTGTGCAACCGTTTAAAACTGGTCGTCCAGCCCGGTTGGGGTTGTCAGGCCCGATAGATCTATCAACAGGATTCGCGTTTACGCTCCTCACGTAAATATTAGCTACCAAGTATAAAGAGATATGCCATGGTACAACTCAACGTAGAATTTATATTTTTGATCACTTGTGTCCATAAAGTAAATCATTTATAAAAACAGCGCGTGTATTCTCAGCCCAAAATATTTAAAGTTTAAAAGGGACTATATACTCACCTAATGTATTTTGTAGTAAAAATACATATAACACCATTGATAACTTATAAGGTTGGCCTTCGATTCACGAACCTAATTAATTATATATTTATATATAGATTAATATTTATCTAACAATTAAAGTCAATTTATAGTGTACCACAATCCTAGTGCTCGAGACTAATATATAAAAGTTAATAAAAATTCATTTGACTCATAATGATTTCCAAAAATTTATACATAATTAAATATTGTCATTTCATATTTTTAAATATTTTACAAAATTAATTATAGTAAATAATAATATAATTCATTTGTTAATAAATAATATTTTATTTACAAAAAAAAAATATATTAAAACGATGAGTTAATATTTTATAATAATAATATTTCCCTTAAAGATAGTACATTTAATAAAAATGATAATTTTATTAGTAAATTGATAATTTTAATGATAAATTGATAATTTTATTAATTATAATAATTAAAATAATATTTTGATAGTTTTTGACAAAATATTAATTGTTTTTAGTTATTAACATAAATAATCCTAATAATAATATTAATCATAATAATAATAATATTTAAAAAAAATAATTAATAGTTTTAATAATAACAATTTAAATAATAATTTTACAGTTGTTGATAAAAAATATTAGCTATTAATAATAATAAAATTATAATAACATTAATGATATTAATTATAATAATAACGATGATTTTAACGACGACGTAAAATTATTCATTTTTAATAGTTTGTACAAAAGTTCAATTGGCTATAACTTTAAATCCGTCCGTCGAATCCATTCGACATCTAAATGAAAAGTTTATAGTTTTTCGCCACCTTTCCAAAAACATATATATCATATACCTTATCCTGACCGCATGAGTAACTAATTCAGATTCTATCCTAGAGTATATTTTGACAAAAATAAATATAAAAACATGCATGATCCTAATTTCTCGAGCACTAGTCAGGAACACACTGATAATAAATAAAAATTAAGTTTTGAGTGCTCACGTATCAATATTGAGATTCAATATTGCAGGAAAGGTATATAAACACCCCGAAGATGATAAACACTAATTTGACTCACGAGCATAACCCCTGAATAGTACCCATAACCTCCATAGTTATAACCCATAATCTCCTTAATTCTATCCCACTCATGAACCCGTTTTGGAACACTTAGGCAGAACCCCGTCATAGTATAATAATAATAATACTCCTAATTATAGGATTAATATTAATCCTAATAATTATAATAATAATAATAATAATAATAATAATAGAATTATTAATATTAATAATAATAATAATTTTAATTAGTATGAATAATAATATAAATACGAAGTAATATAGGAAGATAGATGGATAGTTTTTAAAGAAATGAATTCATAACCCGTTGCTTTTATAGAATGAATCCGGGCCCCTCTACACAGCTGTCCCGCATTATTCTCTAGGATCCAATGTTTATTTATTTTATTTTAATATATTTAATTTTTATAATTAATTAAATATTATATTACATTTACGTGAATGGTAAAAATATAATTTTTACAAAAATTACTTTTACGTTGTCACTCGACTAATGTCCCGGTTCCGGTTTTCCAAATAAAGTTTCGTACGCTGAGAAAATTAGCCCTTTAAGTTTAGTGACTCGTACCTTTAACAAAATAATGGATTTTTAATTATAAGAACAATCCTACTAAAAATGTAACTTAACCTTTTGGGCATTGTGGTTATTTACTTGTATAAATCAAAGTCTAATTATTTTTCAAAGTATATTTTTAAATTGAAAACGTTTTATATGTAGTTAAATATTATAATTACCATTTTGTAAAATGCATAAATATATATTTATGAACACGTTTTATTTAAGTATTTATTTTTTTTTTAATAAAACCACATATCTAATACTTCGCTAACGTTATCAAATAAGTATATATCGTAAATACATATAATGTTCGTGAATCGTCAGGCTTGGTCAAGAGAGTAACTAATTATCCAGATATAGATTTCAGACTTTCTAGACTCAACATAAGAGTTTTTGCTTATCGTGTAGGAAACATATAGAGTTTAAGGTTTAAATTTGGTCAGAAATTTCCGGGTCGTTACACTTCATCCCCGAATACACATCGGCGTATTATTCCATCGGGAAAACTTTTAAACAAATGTGGATCTTTCCAGAAATAGTGTTTTATATCACTAAAGAATTTCTTTCGTTTTTGGTACGACAACCCTTTTTCAAGGAATCCACATACTAAGTAGTTTGATTAGTCTGCAAACCATGAAATTTCACTATAATCTATCTTCAGTAGATATTCATCAGGAAAGTTATCTTGTATGGCCGATTCATTTATAACTTCTAATTCAGGATTTTCAAGACGAGAAAGATTATCAGCGGCGAGATTTTATGCTCCCTTTTTGTCTCGGATTTCAATATCGAACTCTTGTAGGAGTAAGATCCAACGGATTAATCGTGGTTTGGCATCTTGTTTTGAAAATAGGTATCTAAGAGCAGAATGGTCAGTATAGACCACCGTTTTAGCTAGAACGAGATATGAACGAAATTTGTCAAAAGCAAAGACAATAGCAAGGAGTTCTTTTTCAGTAGTTGTATAATTCGTTTATGCTCCTTGTAACGTCTTACTAACGCAATAAATAGGTTGAAATCATTTTTCAATCCTTTGTCCTAAAACGGCTCCCATTGCAAAATCACTTGCATCGCACATGAGTTCAAATGGTAGATTCCAATTTGGAGTTATTATGATCGGCGCATTAGTGAGTTTTTCTTTAAGAATATTAAAAGATTTGATGCATTCATCTGAAAAGATAAATGTTTCAAGGAGTTTGTTTATAGGAGTGGCAATTTTAGAAAAATCTTTTATGAAACGTCGGTAAAAACCGGCATGCCCTAGAAAACTCCTAACTCCTCTAAAATTGGTGGGATGTGAAAGTTTAGCAATTACATCTACTTTAGCTCTATCCACTTCAATTCCTTCCTTTGAAATTTTATGACCAAGAACGATGCCTTCTTTAACCATGAAATGGCATTTCTCCCAATTAAGAACTAGATTTGATTGTTCGCATCTAATAAGCATTCGTTCAAGATTAACTAGACATGATTCAAAAGTATCACCGAAGACTGAAAAGTCATCCATGAAAACTTCCATGCATTCTTCTATCATGTCGTGAAAAATTTCCATCATGCACCTTTGAAAGGTTGCAGGGGCGTTGCAAAGTCCAAATGGCATGCGTTTGTAAGCAAAAGTACCATAAGGGCACGTGAATGTGGTTTTCTCTTGGTCCTAGGGTGCTATTGGAATTTGAAAGTATCCGGAAAAATCGACAAGAAAACAATAGTAACTGTTCCCGGCTAATCTTTCCAACATTTGATCAATGAAAGGTAAGGGAAAGTGATCTTTTCTGGTGGCGTCATTTAATTTTCTATAATCAATACAAACACGCCATCCTGTTACAGTCCTAGTAGGAATAAGCTCATTTTTTTCATTTGTGATGACAGTCATGCCACCCTTCTTAGGTAAGCATTGAACTGGGCTTGCCCATGGACTATCAGAGATTGGATAAATTAAACCTACATCGAGCAGTTTAATAATTTCTTTCTTAACAACATCTTGCATATTAGGATTTAGTCTTCATTGGCGTTGCACATACGTTTTATGACCTTCTTCCATAAGGATTTTATGTGTGCAATACGAAGGACTTATGCCTTTAATGTCATGAATCTTCCATACAATAGCTGGTTTATGAGCTTTTAGCACAGAAATGAGTTGAGATTTTTCATTTTCAGTAAGAGAAGACGATATTATTACAGGTAATTCTGATTCACCATGTAAATAAGCGTATTCTAAATGGTTTGGAAATGGCTTTAACTCTAATTTCGGTGGTTCTTCTATCGATGATTTGTATCGATATCTGTCTTCCTCTTTTAACATTTGAAGTTCTTCTATTGTTGGTTCATATTCATTATGTGACAACCCGGAAATTTCCAACCAAATTTAAACTTTAATCTTTATATGTTTCCGACACGATAAGCAATATTTGTTAAGTTAAATTGCAAGAATTTTAAACTATGTTCATACATTCATTCAACCTCGACCAAGTTCCAACGATTCACGAACCATTAAACGAATATGATTATATATGTATATGTGTATATATATTATAACTTGAAACGTAAACAAAATATTAGATTAAATACTTTATATGATTGTATCTGTTTCAAAATGTTTATCAATGGAATTAGAAGATAAGATCAAATGATTGAATTATCAGATATATTGAATTATGATTACAAGTCTCTGTTGAAAGGCCCACGTTGATTTGAGAAATCTTTCCATTTTAACAATATTCGGAAAATAGCAAAGTGATTTATAAATAAGAACAAATTGTCAATCATTGAGAACTAGACAAAGGATAGTGGAAGATTGAATCTCATAAAGACTCGATTGATCTATTTAGTTTCAAACGTACAAAAACGTTTTCAGTTTAAAAAGAACTTTATTATTAAAACGTATATAACTTTTATAAAAATCTAGAACCACTTTTGACAACTCATTACTTAACTAGTATGACAAAGATAACGATATTTATATTTTATTTTATTAAATATATATAACGATTTAAATTAATATTATATATATTTATACGCGTATTACACGTACATAGTTTTATACTTTTACTATACTTAAACTTTACCTTTACTTTATTTTTACTTTACTTCAACTTTAATAATTCACTTTAATAATTCATACTTTAATAATTCACTTTAATAATTCATACTTTAATAATTCACTTTAATAATTCATACTTTAATAATTCACTTTAATAATTCATACTTTAATAATTCACTTTAATAATTCAAAAATCTATTATAAATAGAATTCAATAGGTTTCATTATTTCATAGAAACTTGAAAATATTTTTCTCTAAACTCTCTCAATCGATTTACATATATATATTTACTCCGTATTATTTCAAGATATTATTAGTATACATAAAATATTACGACGGAGTGCTGTCCGAGTGATTTCGAAATTGTTTTTCTGAGTGGGATAGGATTAAGGAAATTATGGGTTATAGCTATGGAGGTGATTTAGTATGGTTCATGGGTATGCTCGTGAGGTCAATATAGTGTTTATCATTTCCGTTGTGTCTACGTACCTTTCCTGCAATATTGAATCTCAATATTGATACGTGAGTACTCATAATTTAACTTTTACATACTAATAGTGTATCCCTGACTAGTGCTCGAGTATTTAGGATTATGCATGCTTGTACTTTTAATATTGCCCTTAGACAGGTTAGGTTGAATCTTCAATTAGTTACACTTGCGGTTGAGATAAGGTATAAGATATGCATGTCCTTGGAAAGCTAGCGAAAAATTAAGAACTTTTCCTTTAGATATCGAATGGTTTCGATGAACGGATTAGAAGTTATAATCAATTGAATTTTCGATATTTTTATTAAAAATGATTATTATTATCGTCGTTTTTATCGTCGTTCTAGTTTTATCTTATTATTATCATTATTATTATCTTTATCAATAAAAGGGATTTATCATTAAAAAATGTTATTTTTTTTATTATTACTATCGTTATTATCGTTAAAGTTATAATTAGTATTATTATTATTATCCAATTATTATTATTATTATTATTATTATTATTATTATTATTATTATTATTATTATTATTATTATTATTATTATTATTATTATTATTATTATTATTATTATTGGTATTATTATTATTATTATCATTATTAATATATATATCATTATTTAAAAATGGTTATTGTTATTGTTATTATTATTATTACTATATTATCATTAAGATAATTATTAGTATTATCGTTAATAATGTTACAGTAACTATCATTATTAATATTAGTGTAATTAAAACAAATATCTGTAACACCTAATTATTTTGATTACTATTATTATCATTATTATGAACACGGTATAAAAGATGATTAAAAGCTATTAAACGAAACGATTAGGAAATAATGGGTAAGAGTATCATGATGAAATTAGAATATTATAAGATATTGATTTAGATAAAATTATCGTTCTTATTATTTTTATCATTACTATTATTATTAAAAGTATCGTTAGTATTAAAACTATCATTTTAACAAAAATTATCATTTTAATAGAAATGTCATTGTTACTATAAAATATCATTATTATTATTATTTTAAATAGAATTATTATTTTAAAGATAATATTAAAAATTATTATAAATATTAAAGTTATCATAATTAGAATTATCGTTTTATCATAATGTTATCTTAGTAATTATAAATATTGATATTTTTATAATAATTATTATTATTACAAAATAATACAACTTTTACTTACTAACATTATAAATATTATTTTATCAAATAAATATGTGATACAAACATATTTTACTACGTGTAATAACTTACTTTAATAATACCTATCATATTATCTTTATGATATTAAATGAACCCTATAAATTTTATTACTTAATATATATAAAAGTATATTTTGTTATATAAATTTAATATAAAATTTTATTTATTAATAAATAAATTATATTATTTACTCTAATAAATCTTTTAAAAATATTTAAAAATATAAAACGACGATATTTAAACTATATATTAATCATGTATAGATTTTTGGAAATTATTTTGAGTCAAATTTACTTTTGTTGACTTTTGCATATTAGTCTCGAGCATTAGGATTGTGGTACACTATGACTTGACCTAATTTGTTAGACAGATATTGACCAACACATAAATATATATAATTAATTTAGGTTCGTGAATCCGAGGCTAACCTTGCACTTGTTCAATGACTTATATGTATTTTTACTACGAAATACAGTATGGTGAGTTTCATTTGCCTTTTTACCCTTTATATTTTTGGGCTGAGAATACATGCGCAATTTTTATAAATGTTTTACGAAATAGACACAAGTAATCGAAACTACATTATATGGTTGAATTATCGAAATCGAATATGCCCCTTTTTATTAAGTCTGGTAATCTAAGAATTAGGGAACAGACACCCTAATTGACGCGAATCCTAAAGATAGATCTATTGGGCCTAACAAACCCCATCCAAAGTATCGGATGCTTTAGTACTTCGAAATTTATATCATGTCCGAAGGAGTATCCCAGAATGATAGGGGATATTCTTATATGTATCTAGTTAATGTCGGTTACCATGTATTCACCATATGAATGATTATTTTTGTCTCTATGCATGGGACGTATATTTATGAGAACTGGAAATGAAATTCTTGTGGTCTATTAAAATGATGGAAATAAATGATTATGATAAACTAATGAACTCACCAACCTTTTGGTTGACACTTTAAAGCATGTTTATTCTCAGGTGTTAAAGAAATCTTTCGCTGTGCATTTGCTCATTTTAAAGATATTACGTGGAGTCTTTCATAGCATATTTCGAAGAATGTTGCATTCGAGTCATTGAGTTCATCAAAGATTATTATTAAATCAATTTATAGTTGGATAGTGGATATTATGAAAAGGTATGCATGCCTGTCAATTTTCAATGTAAAGAAAGATTGTCTTTTAAAAATGAATGCAATGTTTGTAAAATGTATCATATAGAGGTCAAATACCTCGCAATGTAATCAACTATTGTGAATCGTTTATAATGTATATGAACGGGTCCTTTCAGTTGGTATCAGAGCGGTGGTCTTAGCGAACCAGGTCTGCATTAGTGTGTCTAACTGATAAGTCGATAGGATGCATTAGTGAGTCTGGACTTCGACCGTGTCTGCATGTCAAAAGTTTTGCTTATCATTTTGTGTCAAAAATTAACTACTTATCATCCTCAGGAAATTACCTGCTTATCATTTTTAGTCTAAGACACGTCTTGCTGCATTGATTGCATGAATAGTGTATAGACAAAAATTCATATCTTAGCATATCTGCTAAATCATATCTTATCGCATCTGTTACTTTAAACTTTGCCTGACATATCCCGCAAAGTCCTCCGTAATCTACGAAATCTTTTGATCTATGTATATATATATATATATATATATATATATATATATATATATATATATATATATATATATATATATATATATATATATATATATATTCTATGTAATTAGAATACCATCCGTTAGCCAAAATCATTTCATATCGGAAAAAAAAATCCTTTATCCAATCGTACGAAATGGAATTCGTCATCAGTTCAAGTCACTCAGATTCCGAAATGGAATCCCATTCAAGCTCCGAAAGCAGTGTGACCGGAATAGATCAACCAATCAGTCATCACCTATTCTGGATGAATTGGGGATGGGATCGTAGCCTCCTCAATCATTGGAGACAAGAAGAAGGTGATCCCTTCCATCCACCACATTGCCCTCTGGACGAAGAACCTGAAGCACTTACCGGCGAACCTGTCCGAAATACCATGTTCTCGCTCATTTCCAGAGTATCTCGTCACGATTATATATTACATCAAATTTTAGATTTTATTTATCCGCTCGTCCGAACCGACAATCACCCCGGTGTAATAGAAGAAGTCAACGAGCTTCGCGCTCGGGTAGTGGCTTTGGAGAATATGGTGTAGAGATTACAAACACCAGCAGCAGCATCAGCAGCATAACCAGTACCACCATCATCAACGCCAACAGTACCATTACCACCTCCAACCACAACCGCGTCGTAAACCTCAACTTCACAATCTGTCCCACGAGCATCAACGTCATACGCACCATAGATACCAAGGAGTACCAACAACAATAACTGACGAAGTATTAATTCATAACTTCATTGGAGAAACATTCCGCGGTGATTATGTAATCTCTAAAGTCTTAGAGATTATCTAATCTAGCCCTAACCATAAATCAGTTAAGCGAACCAAAATGATAGAAGGAAGAGTAGAAACCCTGACAAAAATGGTGTGTGATTAACAAGCTAAACTTGCTTTACCAACAGCATCAACAGTACCGTCAGCGTTACCAGCATCGTCAGTACAGTCAACATCCGAATCAACAACACCGATAACATCACAAACTCCGTCAGTTCAAGAATCACTGTGGACATCATTACGAATCAATAACGTGTATATTGTATCAACGAGTTATGAAGAATTAACTCATTCCCTCTGAAGAAATTATATGTATATTATATATATATATATATATATATATATATATATATATATATATATATATATATATATATATATATATATATATATATATATATATTTTGAAATAAATCTTTCCGTGCTAAGCTATTGTGTGTGAATCTTAACTACTCGGTTAATTCATATTACAAATATGCAATAATGTACGTCCTTCGGCCGCAACTTAACCAGCGTTAACTACAATCTCTGTCGCAATTCAACAAATTCCAATTCATAATAAATCAAGTATATATTTGATTTTACACTTTCATCATCGATGTACCAGAAACTTTTCAGATAACATCATTCGTACTTTGCGAAATTCACAAGAATTCCTCAAACCGAACATCATACATCAACAAATAACGAAGTATTGATTCATAATTTCAATGTCATTAAAGAAATACTACATAAAAGTTATGTACTTTTTTAAAGCCTTTAAGGATTATTCAATTCTAGTTTCAACCGTAAATCAAATGAGTTTAATTTAACATTAACTCATTAAATCTATGTTACATCTGAAGAAAATATACATATATATATTTTCATAAAGACTGTAATAAAATTCTTTTGTACAAAATATTAATTGTGAATTTTTTTTTAACGGGTAGGTAATACCCGAGAGATATATAAATTCACAAATAATATGTTACATTCTTCGAATCTGATTCAGCAAATCATCCATTATACTCCATACTTTCACAACAATATACATTCTTTTATAGAAATTAAAACAACCATACTCATTCAAAATTTAATTACATATTCTGATTTTGAAATCTCAAAATTCAACTCGAGATATGACCAAAATCATCACTCTTAGATCCTTACATCTTTCACAAGCTATATTTTGACTTCAAAACTGTGTTAGAACATCAAATGTATGTTAACGATTACAATCTGTATTCAAACCCTTCGAAAATTTCTGAAGATACTTCGAATGATGAGCAATCGAGATGATGATCCAACCACATGTTACCCACAGTTATGTACCCGAAAAACTCTTGAAACCAAAGTAAAAGTTTAAACAACGTATCCGCGTCAGATTCTTTGGCATTTATTAGCAAAAATAACTTTGCGACTCCTATTCAAAGTAGCCAGTTTTGTCACAGCTCCAGCAAGTCAACTTCGACTTTTCAGTCAGACTAACCTTATTATAACCTTGAGATATACACCATCGTTACCAGGGAACCTTTGACATTCCACCACATTATTAGCAGATGTACCAACAACTTCACTACCCTTTGACTTTAACCTCTCCAAAAAGTCATTATAATTATTTATTGAAACCCCATCATTTACTCATTCGCATCTTGTAATGAGAATTGCCATACGAATCATTGGGAATTAGCAATCAGTATTTTGAAATCTCGCAGCATGTCTATGCCAACAGTTATATGTGTATATATAACGTCTATTTTCTGGACTTAATTTGAATGTGAAGTTTCTGAAAAACACTCCGAACTATGAATTGGTTCTCCGAAAATGGAAAAAATGCTGATGAAGCAGCAAAAACTATAAACGACTTTAAACGGTAAAAGCTGGAGGATAATGATGAAGTGTGCTGGCAAAACGCAGAAAAAGAGAAGTTTTGGAACTGGAAAACTGATCGAGCAAAGTAGGAAGGAGGCTGTGGACAAATTACAAAGACTGAACCTGACTTCAAAGGATCCAAATGATTCAGTACCTGCTGAAGTCATTAACGAATACCTTGCTCCTGACTCTAAACCCCTGCGGACAATATTCTTCATCATCCTCTGATATTAGAAATTCTAAAATATCATCGTATCTTTCATTATAAATATCCTCCATATTTCTGAAGATATTTTCTTAATTTTTCTTATTTGAAATCATTTACCTCTTCGCGCTATCTGTATTACATCATAAAAGAAACTATTTTAGTTTCTAAATTCTGAAACATTCAAGTTTAAAATAGGAATATTTTGAAGTAGTGTTGGGAACTGAAGCATGAATTAGTATAATATAATGACACTTGATCAACGTGATTATATTACAGTAAGTCATGCTGAGTTTCTAAATGGAACGTGATGATTCACAGATCATAACATCATCATGTGCCATGTTATACGACTCTTGTATTCTATTTAACCTCTAAAATATCAAGAAAATATTTCTTGATGATTCGGCATTTTCCAAGGTATTCTAGTAATTTGACAAGTCAAGATCGTGCCATCACAATTTCCTTCCTAGAACATTAACAATGTTCATTCCGAAATTCATATCTGTGAATTCTGGACCATTACAAGCGGTGCTTAATCACAAGAAGAAGAAACGAAAGGACAAAACTCCGAAATAGAAATTGGGGTATAAATTGCAGCAAATAAAAGAGAGCATTAACTGTGAATGATAATGATTATAGAAAACAGAAGCAGAGACTTTGAAATATAAGGGAACATATAAAGCCCAACGATAAACCAGAAATTATAAACCATATATATCGATGCATATAGCAATATAAAGATACGGGAGAACTAGAAACACTATAAACCCAAGAGTATAGTAGAAGTAAATAGATTCTTCTGGCGGTAGATGAAAAAGAAGAATGAGCGATATGAAAGTTAGAAGTATATCGAGAATCAGAACTGGATGGAGCATATTGATGAATACTTTAAAATATGAGTTGAGGGGGAAAGAATAGAAGGTGATGAAAGATGACTAGGAACTTAGAAATCAACAGATTTAACTCACACAATGGCGGAATAAGTGAATCAAACCCTCTAGTGAATAGGTTAAGTTTTTTTTGATTAATTTAGTCAAACCATAACTAAATCAAGTGTGATTAGATCAACACCTAGAGCTATTATTCACCACCTGGGTGATTTGGACTGAGAGAGAATCGGAGGAGCTCACTAGATCTGAGTGTGTGTAACAAATGAGAGGCTTAACCTAAAATGAAGAACATAAGTGTGATGCCCCGTACAAAACCATCGTGTACGAATCATCAACAGCAGGATCATTACAAGGTTAAGTACTATATGCTGTAATTAAAGAAGTTGCATTCACGATAAAAAGGTGACGTCATAACCGACATCAAATGTTTTACATTTCAAAAGCATGCTTCACTAAGAAGAAGCAAAAAATAAGTGTATGTGACCACAATGGTCGTTACAAGTCATAGTTCAAAAGTACGAATGTTTGAATGCAAAATAAAGTAGTTCATGCGATAACAACTCTAAGCAGCGGGTTCTACAGCACGACTAGTACACAGCGGAAGCTAACCTCAAGCACCTGAGAAAAACATGCTTAAAAACGTCAACACAAAGGTTGGTGAGCTATAGTTTAAGTATAACAGTATGTAAGGTAGGCCACGAGATTTCAGTGCTACAAAGAGCGTTTCAAAACAGTATGATAAAGAATATGTTAACCGTGGGCACTTGGTAACTAACTTAACGTTTATACCCCCGGAAAGTACACTTGGCAAGTGCGTATGTTTACGAAGTATTAAACACTCGTTAAATTCTAGCACGACTAGCCCGAGTGGGGATGTCAAACCCTATGGATCCATATCTAAGATTCGCGTTCACGGTTCAAAAATCAATGATTAAACGTTACCGAGCTAAAGGGAATGTTTATGCCGTTGTATAACCCACACATATATAAGTTTAAGTACTCGTGCCTAGTATGTAAAACATAAAATCCGCATGTATTCTCAGTTCCCAAAATAAGTTAAAGTAAAAAGGGAATGCTATAACTCACAATGATATGTAGCGGTAAAGTAGTAGTCGGGAAAGGTGTGCAAATAATCGGTCCGAAGGTCCTCAACCTAAGGCAAATAGTACTAAGTCAGTAAATCATCTTAATAGGTTTAAAAGTATGTATTTAAGGTCATAAAGGTCATCATCATTCATCATCAAACAAAAGGCGTAAAGTAGGTTTCGTTTATGAAAGTAGTTTAAAACAAAGGCTGACTTCGATCAGTCACCACGGCCTCTACCCTTACTGAATTAAGGTGAGACCAGTGGCCATGGCTCCGTATATGAGTCCCTTAGGTGTGGTAAAATTTACATAAGCAAACTTGTCTTCTTTTGACCGTGGCGACGGTCTAAGTACGAGTAGGTCAGAAATTTCTGCACAACGTTAAAGGACATAGTGACGATCGGAGGGCCATAAATCCTAAACTGTAACTCGGATTAAGATGAGTCCTATATGAAAAGTTATCTACTCGAAAAGTTCTATCTAAAAATCAAGGTTAGAACAGCCCAGGTCTACTGGTCTATTACAGAAACATCAGATCAGTAGCTTTTGGACAGAAACAGTAAGTTTAAAAGGGTTCCGGTGGTCTTGGTGCTTGATGTTCATCATGGTTCTCATCCTTGATGCATATAGCTTCAAGTGTACAACTCATGGATGTGGTTACATCATCTTAACCAAGTCTTGACCATCATAACACTAGTGCAAGTCTAAGACATGAAGCACAACTCACTTAAGAGTTGCATGTAGTTTGATGAACCAAAGTTACATCAAAGTCTTAGATCTAACACATACATGAACTTTAAAAGAAATATTGAACTATAAACTTGAAAGTTAACTAACTAATCAAGATCTTAAGATGTAGAACATAGTTCTTAGTTAGATCTTGAAGATCCAAGACTCAAAAGTCTAGATCAAGCATAAGTATACAAAGTTATATTTAAAGAAAACTTATTTACATGTTCTTGAACTTTTAAGTTAACTTTTAGTTCCAAGAGATATGAGATCAAGACTAACTTGTAGTACTTGACCATATAATCTAACTACATGAAATTAAAGTGCATAAAATGAAGAAGTAACTAAGTAAACATGTAATTTGTTCATGGTTGTTCATACTTTAAAGATTCAAACCAAGGTTTGATCTTTAGAAAGTAAACTTTAAAGTTTACTTCATGAGCTTCAAGTATGTCTTTAATCAACACAAGAACTTTATAATCTTTGAAACATTATATGTAGAACCTAAACTAGAGAGTTTAGTTCTTGATTGTTCTTGTTAAAACAAGATAAAAGATGAATCAAACTAGAAAGTTAGATTCTTGAAACATGTAAGTAAATAACAACAATTAACAAGACAAGTAACATTAACAACAAAGAACAACAAATGATGATGATGATTTGCATGTATGTATACGGTTTTAGGGAGAAAAGAAGAAGAGAAAATGTCTTCAAGTTTACTTACAAAGAGCAAAGAAACCTTGAGAGAAAAAGAGAGAAAGATAATTGCAAGTAGAAGTGTGTTTGAGAAATGAGAGAAATGTGAGTGAAGTAGTAAACAAGAAAATGAAATAAAACACTCCTAAAGGGAGCTTAGGGCTACGGTTTTTACAGCAGAAAATGGGGGGAGGGAGAAGTTTTGTGGTCACTAGAATGTAAAGCTTCATAAAGGTGGTTATTAGATGGTTATACGTGGGGAAGATGTCTAACTAGATTCCAATTATTCTTAGACTAACTAGTTACATCTAAAATGATACTTACACTTTGAAAGAGTGGGCTAACTAAGCCCACTTAAAGGTAGGTGGGCTTACAAGTCTCAATTCATGAGTCCATTAACTAATCAAAGCCCAAGTTCAATTAATTAACAATTTAAGCTAATTTAAGCCCAAGTAACTAACTAATAGTCTTAGTTAATTAAAATGATTAATAAATTTAATCATGAATGTAAATAATACTTGAAAATATTATTCGTGTAAGTTCCGGGTGTCACAAAGACGTTTCGGGCAATTAAAGTCAAGTCCGGGCAATCATGGCAACATGCAAATGTAATGACATACATTCGTTTAGTCACACGTATTAATAATAACAATTATTAATAAATAAACGTTGGAAAATCCAGGGTCGTTACATTACCCACCTGTTAAAGAAAATTTCGTCCCGAAATTTAAGCTGAGGTAGATGGAGGAGTAGGGAAAAGGTGAGGATACTTCCGCATCATTTGATCCTCTCGCTCCCAAGTAAACTCAGGTCCTCGTTTGGCATTCCATCGCACTCGGACGATCGGAATCTTGTTGCGTTTCAACGTTTTGATCTCATGATCCATAATTTCAACAGGTTCTTCCACAAAGTAGAGTTTGTCATCAATAGTAAGTTCCTCCAATGGTATGATCAGTTCAGGTGGAGCAAGACACTTCTTCAAGTTTGACACATGGAAGGTAGGATGAACTGAGCTCAATTGTGCTGGTAGATCCAAACGGTAAGCAACGGGTCCAACACGTTCCAAGATCTCAAAAGGACCAATGTATCGTGGGTTCAACTTTCCACGTTTTCCGAAACGGATCACACCTTTCCAAGGTGCAACCTTCAACATTACACGATCACCAAATTAAATTCAAAGTCCTTACGTTTAAGATCAGCATAACTCTTTTGGCGATCACGGGCAGTCTTAAGTCTAGCTTGAATCTGAGCAATCTTCTCCGTCGTTTCGTGGACTACCTCGGGTCCTGTGATTTGCTTTTCGCCTACTTCGGCCCAACAAATAGGAGATCGGCACTTACGACCATACAATGCTTCAAAAGGTGCAGCATTAATGCTAGAGTGATAACTGTTGTTGTACGAGAATTCGGCGAGTGGCAAATGCCTTTCCCAGGCCTTTCCGAAATCAATGACACATGCACGCAACATGTCTTCCAACGTCTGAATCGTTCGCTCACTTTGCCCGTCAGTCTGAGGGTGATACGCAGTACTCATGTCGAGACGAGTTCCCATGGCTGCTTGCAAAGAACGCCAAAATCTAGAGGCAAAACGGGGATCGCGATCGGAGATGATCGATAAAGGTACACCATGACGAGATACAACCTCCGTAATGTATAATTGAGCAAGTCTTTCCATTGTATCAGTTTCCTTCATCACTAGAAAGTGTGCAGATTTGGTGAGGCGGTCAACAATAACCCAGATGGTATCGTATCCGCCCACCGTCTTTGGTAGCTTGGTGATGAAGTCCATTGTTATCCTTTCCCACTTCCATTATGGGATTTCCGGTTGTTGAAGTAAACCAGAAGGTCTCTGATGCTCGGCTTTAACCTTCGAGCAAGTCAAACACTTACCAACATAAGTCGCAACGTCCTTCTTAAGATTCGGCCACCAATACTATTCTTTAAGGTCATGGTACATTTTGCCTGCTCCAGGGTGAATTGAATATCTCGATTTGTGTGCTTCATCAAGTATGAGGTTCCGTAGATCTCCATAATAAGGTACCCAAATTCTTCCGGCATAACATCGGAGTCCAGACTCCCTAACCTCGAATCGAGAGACAAGTATGCTCAAATGTTCATAGGATATGTTCTCCTCCTTGAGAGCCTCATCTTGGGCTACTCTGATCTGGCTGTTGAGGTTCGAATGGATGGTGATGTTCAGAGCCCTAACACGAAGAGGTGCCGTCCTCTCCTTTCGGCTTAAAGCGTCAGCTACAACATTGGCCTTGCCAGGGTGATAACGGAGTTCACAATCATAGTCATTGAGCGTCTCGATCCATCGACGCTGTCTCATATTCAGTTGCTTCTGATCAAAGATGTGCTGGAGACTCTTGTGATCGGTGAAAATAGTGCTCTTAGTTCCATACAAATAATGTCTCCACAATTTAAGCGCAAAGACAACGGCTCCAAGTTCAAGATCATGTGTAGTGTAGTTCCGCTCGTGAATCTTCAATTGGCGGGAGGCATAGGCAATAACCTTTGATCGTTGCATTAGTACACAACCAAAACCACTCTTCGAAGCATCGCAATAAACAACAAAGTCGTCACTGCCCTCGGGAAGTGATAGGATAGGTGCGGTGGTTAACTTCTTCTTCAAAGTTTGGAACGCTGATTTGTGTGCGGGTTCCCAAATGAACTTCTTGCCCTTGTGTGTCAGCGCGGTCAAAGGACGCGCAATCAGAGAAAATCCTTCAATGAATCTTCGATAATAACCGACGAGACCTAGGAATTGGCGAATGTGCGTTGGAGTAGTGGGGGTCTCCCACTTGCTGATGGCTTCAATCTTGGCGGGGTCAACTTTGATACCCTGGTCACTTACAACATGACCCAAAAATTGTACTTCCTTTAACCAAAATTCACACTTGGAGAATTTGGCGTAAAGTTGCTCTTGTCTTAAGAGTTCAAGCACTAATCGGAGGTGTTGCTCATGTTCTTCTTCGCCCTTTGAGTAGATAAGGATATCATCTATGAAGACGATAACAAACTTATCCAAGTACGGCTTGCAGACACGATTCATGAGGTCCATGAACACGGCAGGTGCATTTGTTAAGCCGAATGGCATCACGAGAAACTCATAATGACCATAACGGGTCCTGAATGCAGTTTTCATCACGTCACTTTCCTTCACCCTCAGCTGGTGATATCTGGATCGCAAATCGATCTTTGAATAAACGCTCGATCCTTGTAGTTGATCAAAAAGATCGTCAATTCGTGGAAGAGGATACCGATTCTTGATAGTCAATTTGTTGAGCTCACGGTAGTCGATACACATACGAAAGGATCCATCCTTCTTCTTCACAAACAGAACCGGTGCGCCCCAAGGCGAGAAACTTGGTTGGATAAATCCTCGGTCAAGTAGCTCTTGTAGTTGACTCTGTAATTCTTGCATCTCGGAAGGTGCGAGTCTATAAGGTGCGTGAGCTACAGGTGCAGCTCCTGGCACTAAGTCAATCTGAAACTCTACTGCTCTCTGCGGCGGCAATCCAGGCAATTCCTCTGGGAAGACATCGGAAAATTCGTTCACAATTCGAACGTCGTTCACGCTCTTCACCTCAGTTTCTACCGCTTTCACATGTGCTAGGACAGCAAAGCGTCCCTTCTTCATAATCTTTTGTGCTTTCACGCAACTAATGAGGTTCAACTTCGAGGTACATCTCTCTCCATAGATAACCAGTGGTTCGCCATCTCCTTGTGGTATGCGAAGTGCTTTATCTCCACAGATAATATCGGCCTTTCTCTTGCTCAACCAATCCATACCGACGATCACGTCAAAACTTCCCAGTTTGATAAGTATCAAGTCAATTTCGAAATCTGCACCAGCTATGTTGATAACAGCTCCTCGACTAATGTGGTCAACTTTTTCAAGTTTACCGTTGGCGACCTCGACAAGCATACTTTCTTTTAACGGGACTAATGACCAATTAATCTTATTGCAAAAATGTCTACATACATAACTTCTATCCGCACCAGTATCAAACAAGACAGAAGCTAAAAGATTGTTGATTGTGAATATACCTGTCACCAAGTCGGGGTTATCGCGTGCATCCCTTGCATTAACATTAAAAGCTCTACCACGGGGTGGCCCGCCATCTTTTCAATTGTTTGGGCACGCATTTCTGAAATGGCCCGTCTGTCCACATTCGTAGCACTTCTTTGGCCCATTGGTGTTCGGCTTTCCATTCAAAGTGGTGACCTTGCAGTCTTTCCTGATATGCCCAGCCCGTTGGCACTTCTCACAGACAACATTGCAATACCCAGTGTGGTGCTTGTAACACCTCTTGCATTGTGGTAAGGTTCCTTTGTAGTTCGGGTTGGTGTTGGTGTTGTTGTTGGGATTAGGGTTTCCACCATTGTTGTGCCTCTTGGCGGGGGTTTGATCGTAGTTTCTTCCCCTGTTATTGTTGTTGTTGTTGTTGTTGTGGTTGTTGTCCCATTTCCTATTTTTGCTACTACCAGCTTCAAACTTAGCCTTCTCCGGCTCATCAATAAGAATCTGATTCATGAGAGTATATGCGCCATGCGCATTGCTTCGGGAACATTCGGTGGTTTGGATGAGGTGACATTACCCTTGATGGACTTAGGAAGTCCCGAGAAGTATTTCTCCATGTGCTTGAATTCGGGTGTGACCATGGTTGGACACATAAGAGCCAACTCTAAAAACCTACGATTGTAACTGTTAAGGTCGTTCCCTACGGCCTTCAACTGCATGAATTCAATTTCCATCTTCTGAATTTCGGTTCTCGGACAATACTCATCAATCATAGCCGCCTTGAATTCCTCCCATGGCGTAGCATACGCCTCATCGATACCTTTCGCTTGAGCTAACGTGTTCCACCACGTTAGCGCGCCGTCAGATAGCGTGCAAGATGCAAACTTGGTCTTATTGTCCTCCGAACAGTTGCTAACTCGGAATACTGATTCAAGTTTCTCGAACCATCTGGTGAGACCAACTGGTCCCTCGGTGCCGCTGAAGTTATGCGGTTTGCAGCTCTGGAATTCCTTGTATGTACACCCATTTCGAACGGGTGGAATAACCGGTGGTGGTGGCGGTGGAGCTTCGAGATTTCTTTCTGCTAGGGCTGCAGCGACCCGTTCGTTGATCATGTCCTCAATCTGGGCGGCGGTAGGTGTGGATCTTCCGTTAGCCATGGTATTCTAAACAAAAATTTTGACCCAAGTCAAAATCCAGCATGCAAGTAGTAATAATACAGTATATAGTGACCAACATGGAATCAAAACATCACATGTTATTAAATAATGCATCTAGGTACAAATACCACAGAATCATCGTACAGCAATGTAAATAGAACATTGTGCAAGAATTAAATAACGCAAAGTTCCATTCATTAATAATAATAAGTTTCATACATCTGAATAAGTTCGTACAATACATATGAAATACATGAAACTATATCTAGATTACATCATGAAATCTAAATACAAAGTCCTACGGTGAAGGCGGGTGAACTGCTCCTCAAGCTCAGTGACTCGAGCTCGGAGAGTCTCAATCTCCCTCATCAGTTCCTCATTAGAGGGAGCTGGTAGGGCAGGCGGTTCAGGTGGGGCGGGTGGTGCGGGTGGTGCCAGTGGTGCTGATGTAGATGGTCTGGCTCCGGATGTAGACGGTACGTCCCTAGATGTAAGTGGTCCGTATCTAAATCTAGGTGGTACGGTTCCAGGAATAGTCAATAAGTAACGGGGAACCTTACGTATCTGTGGGTCGGCAGGGTATGGCACAACTCGTTTACGAGCAGTAACCCTACGACGATGGCCAAATGCGTCAGTAAAAGCACGACCTCCATTCACCCCTGGAATGACGGTGCCGTCGAAACGGTACCGCTTCTTCGGCGGGGTGGAGGGTGCCTGAATTGGTCTATCAGCAGGATCCTCATCATCGTTGGAGTCGTCTGATGACGAAGAATCGGCGGATGATGAGTCATCCGAATCGTGTGGTGGTGACACTAGTGGCTGAGCTGGTAATCCGAAGCGTCCGAAGGCGGCCAACATCTGTCTGTGTCTGCCTAGCGGAATCACGACTAAACATCCGTCGGGAGTGCGTCGGCAAGGCGTGCGCATGTGGTTACGAAACGGCCCTTCCCCGAACTCCGCGGGGATCTCAATACCACCAATGCGGGGCTGTGACCTCGAGGGTCCGGGAGCAGACACTGGGGCAGGTGCACTAGTACCAGCTCCGGAAGTAGAAGCGCCGGGATCACTAGTGGGTGTCGGGGCCGGTGTATCGGCAGTAGTAGCAGCAGGTGTAGCAGTAGGTAGGGCGACGGGGTCTGAGTCTGTACTGCCCGAAATGCCAGCAGGTGGAACATCCGACATCTGAACAAGGAAAAATAAATTTTCCATGTCAGTATGTCATAAAGCAAGCAAATAATAGGCCAACAGTTTAGATCATGTATAACGGTAACTAGCATGGAAATAACAGTAATTCGTATGAAAGTAGCATGCAATCGAAAGCAAGTAGCATCATGCAGTAGTGATATCATGTAGTAGCATACGGCATATAGTAGAAAAAGTAAGCAGTAGCATGCAGTAAATTCAGCAGAAACAAGTAAACTAGCAAGTTGTAGATTAGTCCTATTAGTGAATCCTACTCGGGTCGGTCTTAGACTCACTAATGCAACCTAATTCCCTACAACCAATGCTCTGATACCAAATGTGATGCCCCGTACAAAACCATCGTGTACGAATCATCAACAGCAGGATCATTACAAGGTTAAGTACTATATGCTGTAATTAAAGAAGTTGCATTCACGATAAAAAGGTGACGTCATAACCGACATCAAATGTTTTACATTTCAAAAGCATGCTTCACTAAGTAGAAGCAAATAATAAGTGTATGTGACCACAATGGTCATTACAAGTCATAGTTCAAAAGTACGAATGTTTGAATGCAAAATAAAGTAGTTCATGCGATAACAACTCTAAGCAGCGGGTTCTACAGCACGACTAGTACACAGCGGTAGCTAACCTCAAGCACCTGAGAAAAACATGCTTAAAAATGTCAACACAAAGGTTGGTGAGCTATAGTTTAAGTATAATAGTATGTAAGGTAGGCCACGAGATTTCAGTGCTACAAAGAACGTTTCAAAACAGTATGATAAAGTATATGTTAACCGTGGGCACTTGGTAACTAACTTAACGTTTATACCCCCTGAAAGTACACTTGGCAAGTGCGTATGTTTACGAAGTATTAAACACTCGTTAAATGCTAGCGCGACTAGCCCGAGTGGGGATGTCAAACCCTATGGATCCATATCTAAGATTCGCGTTCACGGTTCAAAAACCAATGATTAAACGTTACCGAGCTAAAGGGAATGTTTATGCTGTTATATAACCCACACATATATAAGTTTAAGTACTCGTGCCTAGTATGTAAAACATAAAATCCGCATGTATTCTCAGTTCACAAAATAAGTTAAAGTAAAAAGGGAATGCTATAACTCACAATGATATGTAGCGGTAAAGTAGTAGTCGGGAAAGGTGTGCAAATAATCGGTCCGAAGGTCCTCAACCTAAGGCAAATAGTACTAAGTCAGTAAATCGTCTTAATAGGTTTAAAAGTATGTATTTAAGGTCATAAAGTTCATCATCATTCATCATCAAACAAAAGGCGTAAAGTAGGTTTCGTTTATGAAAGTAGTTTAAAGCAAAGGCTGACTTCGATCAGTCACCACGGCCTCTACCCTTACTGAATTAAGGTGAGAACAGTGGCCATGGCTCCGTATATGAGTCCCTTAAGTGTGGTAAAATTTACAGAAGCAAACTCGTCTTCGTTTGACCGTGACGACGGTCTAAGTGCGAGTAGGTCAGAAATTTCTGCACAACGTTAAAGGACATAGTGACGATCGGAGGGCCATAAATCCTAAACCGTAACTCAGATTAAGATGAGTCCTATATGAAAAGTTATCTACTCGAAAATTTCTATCTAAAAATCAAGGTTAGAACAGCCCAGGTCTACTGGTCTATTACAGAAACATCAGATCAGTAGCTTTTGGACAGAAACAGTAAGTTTAAAAGGGTTCCGGTGGTCTTGGTGCTTGATGTTCATCATGGTTCTCATCCTTGATGCATATAGCTTCAAGTGTAAAACTCATGGATGTGGTTACATCATCTTAACCAAGTCTTGACCATCATAACACTAGTACAAGTCTAAGACATGAAACACAACTCACTTAAGAGTTGCATGTAGTTTGATGAACCAAAGTTACATCAAAGTCTTAGATCTAACACATACATGAACTTTAAAAGAAATATTGAACTATAAACTTGAAAGTTAACTAACTAATCAAGATCTTAAGATGTAGAACATAGTTCTTAGTTAGATCTTGAAGATCCAAGACTCAAAAGTCTAGATCAAGCATAAGTATACAAAGTTATATTTAAAGAAAACTTATTTACATGTTCTTGAACTTTTAAGTTAACTTTTAGTTCCAAGAGATATGAGATCAAGACTAACTTGTAGTACTTGACCATATAATCTAACTACATGAAATTAAAGTGCATAAAATGAAGAAGTAACTAAGTAAACATGTAATTTGTTCATGGTTGTTCATACTTTAAAGATTCAAACCAAGGTTTGATCTTTAGAAAGTAAACTTTAAAGTTTACTTCATGAGCTTCAAGTATGTCTTTAATCAACACAAGAACTTTATAATCTTTGAAACATTATATGTAGAACCTAAACTAGAGAGTTTAGTTCTTGATTGTTCTTGTTAAAACAAGATAAAAGATGAATCAAACTAGAAAGTTAGATTCTTGAAACATGTAAGTAAATAACAACAATTAACAAGACAAGTAACATTAACAACAAAGAACAACAAATGATGATGATGATTTGCATGTATGTATACGGTTTTAGGGAGAAAAGAAGAAGAGAAAATGTCTTCAAGTTTACTTACAAAGAGCAAAGAAACCTTGAGAGAAAAAGAGAGAAAGATAATTGCAAGTAGAAGTGTGTTTAAGAAATGAGAGAAATGTGAGTGAAGTAGTAAACAAGAAAATGAAACAAAACACTCCTAAAGGGAGCTTAGGGCTATGGTTTTTACAGCAGAAAATGGGGGGAGGGAGAAGTTTTGTGGTCACTAGAATGTAAAGCTTCATAAAGGTGGTTATTAGATGGTTATACATGGGGAAGATGTCTAACTAGATTCCAATTGTTCTTAGACTAACTAGTTACATCTAAAATGATACTTACACTTTGAAAGAGTGGGCTAACTAAGCCCACTTAAAGGTAGGGTGGGCTTACAAGTCTCAATTCATGAGTCCATTAACTAATCAAAGCCCAAGTTCAATTAATTAACAATTTAAGCCAATTTAAGCCCAAGTAACTAACTAATAGTCTTAGTTAATTAAAATGATTAATAAATTTAATCATGAATGTAAATAATACTTGAAAATATTATTCGTGTAAGTTCCGGGTGTCACAAAGACGTTTCAGGCAATTAAAGTCAAGTCCGGGCAATCATGGCAACATGCAAATGTAATGACATACATTCGTTTAATCACACGTATTAATAATAACAATTATTAATAAATAAACGTTGGAAAATCCAGGGTCGTTACAATAAGACTTTATATACCCCTGATGTTGACTCACCCATACGATTCATTCATCACACGTACGAGTTGGCTTCATCAGCCATACGGGTGATCACTCACTCGTGTCTTCTCATTTAGGTTGTAATTGTGACTTAGCTCAGCATCAACCGTGTGTATGAGCCTGTCAGCCGTACTAGTGAGGCTTCACTCATACGTTTGACTAAGTCTAACATAGTCAAACATCTAAATGTCGTTCCTGCAGTTCCTGTAACCACATACAAACATGGATAGGATAATAACGAGCAATCATGGTGGCCTGTAAACTGTTGTACCTACAATGGACGTGGGTAGATGTCTAGGGACTTGCATAAAATGCATCAACAGAAGGTGTGAGTTGTAAGGAAACGAAGGAGGTGAATTTATAAGAAAATCTCCGACAGAACAATTAAAATGGACGATCGCATTTAAAGCGGATCCTAATTCCCTTGATTACCGGAGAGTCAAATCTTATTAAGAAGATTTTCTTCAAATCCCTTGAAATCTGGGAATCAATCATATCTACGTCAAATGATAAGATGAATCTACACTTACTCATTTCACTCTTCTATGTTAGCTTCATTCGTACTCTTCATATAAATGGATTATTTATCCAAATTATTCGCTGATGATAAAACTCTAATTTTTAGCCCGTATGCATCATGAAAACGTACTTATTATCATTCACGACCTTTCCACACAAATTTTGGGACGAAATTTCTTTAACGGGTAGGTACTGTGACAACCCGAAAATTTCCAACCAAATTTAAACTTTAATCTTTATATGTTTCCGACACGATAAGCAATATTTGTTAAGTTAAATTTCAAGAATTTTAAACTATGTTCATACATTCATTCAACCTCGACCAAGTTCCAACGATTCACGAACCATTAAATGAATATGATTATATATGTATATGTGTATATATATTATAACTTGAAACGTAAACAAAATATTAGATTAAATACTTTATATGATTGTATCTGTTTCAAAATGTTTATCAAGGGAATTAGAAGATAAGATCAAATGATTGAATTATCAGATATATTGAATTATGATTACAAGTCTCTGTTGAAAGGCCCACGTTGATTTGAGAAATCTTTCCATTTTAACAATATTCGGAAAATGGTAAAGTGATTTATAAATAAGAACAAATTGTCAATCATTGAGAACTAGACAAAGAATAGTGGAAGATTGAATCTCATAAAGACTCGATTGATCTATTTAGTTTCAAACGTACAAAAACGTTTTCAGTTTAAAAAGAACTTTATTATTAAAACGTATATAACTTTTATAAAAATGTAGAACCACTTTTGACAACTCATTACTTAACTAGTATGATAAAGATAACGATATTTATATTTTATTTTATTAAATATATATAACGATTTAAATTAATATTATATATATTTATACGCGTATTACACGTACATAGTTTTATAATTTTACTATACTTAAACTTTACCTTTACTTTATTTTTACTTTACTTCAACTTTAATAATTCACTTTAATAATTTATACTTTAATAATTCACTTTAATAATTCATACTTTAATAATTCACTTTAATAATTCATGCTTTAATAATTCACTTTAATAATTCAAAAATCTATTATAAATAGAATTCAATAGGTTTCATTATTTCATAGAAACTTGAAAATATTTTTCTCTAAACTCTCTCAATCGATTTACATATATATATTTACTCCGTATTATTTCAAGATATTATTAGTATACATAAAATATTACGACGGAGTGCTGTCCGAGTGATTTCGAAATTGTTTTTCGAGTGGGATAGGATTAAGGAAATTATGGGTTATAGCTATGGAGGTGATTGAGTATGGTTCATGGGTATGCTCGTGAGGTCAATATAGTGTTTATCATTTCCGTTGTGTCTACGTACCTTTCCTGCAATATTGAATCTCAATATTGATATTTGAGTACTCATAATTTAACTTTTACATACTAATAGTGTATCCCTGACTAGTGCTCGAGTATTTAGGATTATGCATGCTTGTACTTTTAATATTGCCCTTAGACAGGTTAGGTTGAATCTTCAATTAGTTACACTTGCGGTTGAGATAAGGTATAAGATATGCATGTCCTTGGAAAGCTAGCGAAAAATTAAGAACTTTTCCTTTAGATATCGAATGGTTTCGATGAACGAATTAGAAGTTATAATCAATTGAATTTTCGATATTTTTATTAAAAATGATTATTATTATCGTCATTTTTATCGTCGTTCTAGTTTTATCTTATTATTATCATTATTATTATCTTTATCAATAAAAGGGATTTATCATTAAAAATGTTATTTTTTTTATTATTACTATCGTTATTATCGTTAAAGTTATAATTAGTATTATTATTATTATTATTATCCAATTATTATTATTATTATTATTATTATTATTATTATTATTATTATTATTATTATTATTATTATTATTGGTATTATTATTATTATCATTATTAATATATATATCATTATTTAAAAATGGTTATTGTTATTGTTATTATTATTATTACTATATTATCATTAAGATAATTATTAGTATTATCGTTAATAATGTTATAGTAACTATCATTATTAATATTAGTGTAATTAAAACAAATATCTGTAACACCTAATTATTTTGATTACTATTATTATCATTATTATGAACACGATATAAAAGACGATTAAAAGCTATTAAACGAAACGATTAGGAAATAATGGGTAAGAGTATCATGATGAAATTAAAATATTATAAGATATTGATTTATATAAAATTATCGTTCTTATTATTTTTATCATTACTATTATTATTAAAAGTATCGTTAGTATTAAAACTATCATTTTAACAAAAATTATCATTTTTAATAGAAATGTCATTGTTACTATAAAATATCATTATTATTATTATTTTAAATAGAATTATTATTTTAAAGATAATATTAAAAATTATTGTAAATATTAAAGTTATCATAATTAGAATTATCGTTTTATCATAATGTTATCTTAGTAATTATAAATATTGATATTTTTATAATAATTATTATTATTACAAAATAATACAACTTTTACTTACTAACATTATAGATATTATTTTATCAAATAAATATGTGATACAAACATATTTTACTACGTGTAATAACTTACTTTAATAATACCTATCATATTATTTTTATGATATTAAATGAACCCTATAAATTTTATTACTTAATATATATAAAAGTATATTTTATTATATAAATTTAATATAAAAATTTTTTTATTAATAAATAAATTATATTATTTACTCTAATAAATCTTTTAAAAATATTTAAAAATATAAAACGACGATATTTAAACTATATATTAATCATGTATAGATTTTTGGAAATTATTTTGAGTCAAATTTACTTTTGTTGACTTTTGCATATTAGTCTCGAGCATTAGGATTGTGGTACACTATGACTTGACCTAATTTGTAAGACAGATATTGACTAACACATAAATATATATAATTAATTTAGGTTCGTGAATTCGAGGCTAACCTTGCACTTGTTCAATGACGTTATATGTATTTTTACTACGAAATACAGTATGGTGAGTTTCATTTGCCTTTTTACCCTTTATATTTTTGGGCTGAGAATACATGCGCAATTTTTATAAATGTTTTACGAAATAGACACAAGTAATCGAAACTACATTATATGGTTGAATTATCGAAATCGAATATGCCCCTTTTTATTAAGTCTGGTAATCTAAGAATTAGGGAACAGACACCCTAATTGACGCGAATCCTAAAGATAGATCTATTGGGCCTAACAAACCCCATCCAAAGTACCGGATGCTTTAGTACTTCAAAATTTATATCATGTCCGAAGGAGGATCCCGGAATGATAGGGGATATTCTTATATGTATCTAGTTAATGTCGGTTACCATGTATTCACCATATGAATGATTATTTTTGTCTCTATGCATGGGACGTATATTTATGAGAACTGGAAATGAAATTCTTGTGGTCTATTAAAATGATGGAAATAAATGATTATGATAAACTAATGAACTCACCAACCTTTTGGTTGACACTTTAAAGCATGTTTATTCTCAGGTGTTAAAGAAATCTTCCGCTGTGCATTTGCTCATTTTAAAGATATTACGTGGAGTCTTTCATAGCATATTTCGAAGAACGTTGCATTCGAGTCATTGAGTTCATCAAAGATTATTATTAAATCAATTTATAGTTGGATAGTGGATATTATGAAAAGGTATGCATGCCTGTCAATTTTCGATGTAAAGAAAGATTGTCTTTTAAAAATGAATGCAATGTTTATAAAATGTATCATATAGAGGTCAAATACCTCGCAATGTAATCAACTATTGTGAATCGTTTATAATGTATATGAACGGGTCCTTTCACATTAGCCATGAGTGTGGCTAACATTTCAGCTTCATTAATTGGTTCAGTTCCTTCTCCTAAAGAACATTCTCCTGTTCCTTGTAATTCTAGAAATTCTTCTAACAATTCTGCATGTGAATCTATAGGTTGAATATAATAACATGTATCATCTGCAGATTGCGGTTGTCGCATGGCTCTATCAACAGAAAAATTAACACTCTCGTCCTCTATACTTAGGGCCAGTTTCTTACCGAACACGTCTATTATTGCTTTAGCCGTGTTTAAGAATGGTCTTCCTAATATGAGAGGAACTCGAGAATCTTCTTCCATGTCCAGAATAACAAAATCTACTGGAAATACTAAAGTACCAACTTTAACTAGCATGTTCTCCATTATCCCTCTAGGATATTTTACTGATCGATCAGCTAGTTGTATGCTTATTTGTGTTGGTTTCAATTCTCCAAGGTCTAGTTTAGCGTATAGTGAATACGGCATTAGATTTATACTAGCATCTAAGTCTGCCAATACTTCTATTGAACTAAGACTACCCAGAAAACATGGAATTGTGAAACTTCCTGGATCTGATAATTTTTCTGGTATCTTATTCAACAACACTGCAGAACAATTAGCATTCATTGTAACAGCCGAGAGTTCTTCCATTTTCTTTCTATTTGTGATTAGATCTTTCAAGAATTTAGCATACCTTGGCATTCCTGAAATCACATCAATGAAAGGAAGATTGACATTTATTTGTTTAAACATATCCAAGAATTTGGATTGCTCGGCTTCAAGTCTTTCTTTTCTCATTTTACTCGGGTAAGGAAGTGGTGGTTGGTATGGTTTAACATAAGGCTTTGTCTTAACTGTGTTATCTTCATTAACCTTTTCAACTACCGGTTCTGTTTCCTTCTCTTGCTCAGGTTGTGGTGCCTGTGTAGTCGAAATAGAGTCATCAGAAATTACAGGTATTTCAGGTGGTTTAAGTGTAATACCACTTCTTGTGGTAATGGCTTTAGCTATTTCATTCCGGGGGTTAGCATTTGTATCACTAGGTAGACTTCCCGGTTTTCTTTCACCTATCAACCTTGCTAGGTTGCTTACTTCTTGTTCCAGATTTTAAATAGAAGCTTGTTGATTTCTAAATGCTTGGGCATTTTGTTCATTGGTTTGTTTCTGAGAGGTGAAAAATTGAGTTTGAGATTCTTCTAGCTTTGACATCATATCTTCTAAATTTGGCTTTTTATCATCGATTTATGGTGGTTTATTTGGAAAAATAGGTCTTTGCTGATTGTAAGTATTATTGGATACTTGTTGATTGCTAGGACCTTGTTGGTTGTTGTATGGAACATTTTGGTTATAATTCTGATTTTGATTGTAGATTGGTCTTGGTGGTTGATAATTATTCTGATAATTATTTCCAGGCCTTTGGTTTATATATGAAACATTCTCTCTTTATTCCATTGTTTGTTCAATACTGAGACAATCTTTTGTCAAATGTGGTCCTCCACACTGCTCACAACTAATTCGTATTGAGTGAATATCTTTAGTCATCTTTTCCATTCGTCTCTCAACATCATCGATCTTTGTGGAAATGGAATCAAAGTCATGGCTAGAATCGGCTCTAGCTGCTTTAGATGATCTAACGATATCTTTTTCTTGATGCCACTCATGTGAGTGGGAAGCAGTGTTATCAATAATTTTGTAAGCTTCAGTTGCGGTTTTCTTCATAATGGAACCACCAGCTGCTATGTCGATGTCTTTGCGTGTAGTGATGTCACATCCTTGGTAGAATATTTGTACTATTTGATAAGTGTCTAAACCATGTTGCGGACATCCTCTCAACAACTTTCCAAATCTTGTCCACGCTTCATATAAAGTTTCATTTGGCTTCTGCGTAAACGTAACAATTTCTCCTTGAAGTCTCACGGCTTTAGATGCCGGAAAGAATTGTTTAAGAAATTTTTCATCTAAAACATCCCATGTATCAATCGCCCCTTCAGGTAACGATTCTAACCAATCTTTGGCTTCTCCCTTTAAAGTCCAGTGAAATAACATGAGATAGATCTGTTCATCCTCAACTTCTCTTATTTTAAATAAAGTGCAGATCCTATTAAAGGTTCGAAGATGTTCATTTGGATCTTCCTTCGGCGCACCACTAAATTGGCATTGATTAGTTACCATGTGTAGAATTTGTCCTTTGATTTCATAATCTGGCGCATTAATGTCTGGTTGAGTAATTGCGTGACCCTGGTCATTGCGTTTAGCTCTCATTCGGTCTTCCATACTTAGAGGTTCCAGATTTTTCATGATTGAATTTGTTGAATCTGAATCACTAGAGGATTCTGATTTAATAGTTTCTTCCTCGACAATCTCTGAATGAGTAATTTGTGGTTCAGGAGGAATAATTAGTGGTTCAGGATCTCTGAATTATCCCTGAATATCCTTCGGGTTCTCAATTGTGAGGTCGGGTTCAAAAAATGAATTATCGGAAATTTGAATTGGAGTACTTGGTCGACTTGATGACGATTCTAAAGAAAAATCAACGGCGACAATATTGGCTAAATGTCTTGATCTTGTTACAGGTGGTGAACGTATAAAAGGTGATGAACGTTTTGCTCGGTGCATTCACTGAATATCCTATTAGTTATAAAAATAAAAATTATATAAGTTATCAATTTAATAGACTTTTCTGATTTTGCCCACGTTTCGAATAGCCAATAGATGCAGCAGGTAGCCAGGACCCTTTAAATCGGAAGCCCACAACTCGCCACTAACAAATCCAACTATTACTACGAACCAGAAAATTTTGGATGTCTATCAATTTAACCACTTAAAATAATTTTTCGTCGAAATTTTGAAGAAAAAAAAATCTATGTCCTAAAAACTAGAGCGGCGAGAAATAAGAAAGAAAAAGAGCGCGTCGGAAAACGTCAAAAAATAAAAGGTCGAAAAATAAAAATAAGAAAGTAGCGCGTCGAAACTTAAAAATCTAAAAACTAAATATTAAAACATGCGTCTAAAGGTATTAAAACTTAAAAGAAATTCTATATTCGAAACGGCAATAACTTAAATAGGTACTAAAATATATTAAAAACTAAAGCGATAAGCGACGTCGTAAAATTCTAAAGCGCCTAAGTCTTAGTCTAAAGAAAAAGCACTTAAGGGATTTTACGGCAAAGCATAAAAATCTAGAAATAAAAATAACTACGGCAAAATACTAAGTTACAAATTATTACGAGCGAAAAATATAAATATTACGAATAAACGGTTAAAAAGATATAAAATTTAAAAATAAAACTTAAATTATAAAAATACAATTTTTACAAAAATATTATTTTTATAATTTTATTTTATAAAAATATTAGTTTTATATATTAATAAAACTAATTAAAACTTAAAATTAATTAAAACTAAACTTACACTAATTATATTAAATTAAAACCCTAATTTTAATTAATAATAATTAATTTTAACCCTAATTTCGTAATTAATGTTGTCCAATGTTTGACCTGTCAGAGAACTCCGCGAGTGCGGATACCAGTTGGCAAAAAGCTTCGCGAGTGCGGAGGATACAGATTCAGCTGAGGTGCAGGTCGAATTCGTGCAGGTTCAATTGTTTTTTTGTTTTTTTTACTTTTTTACGTTGTTTTTAATTTTGTGTTTTTATTTTATAGAAAATATAATTTAAACAAAACTTATATTTTTTCAAATACTTATTAGTTTGTTGTAACTTAAAAAAAATAAACTTTTTTTTTAATTAAAACACCTAAATAGATATATATATATATATATATATATATATATATATATATATATATATATATATATATATATATATTTATGTTTTTTATATTTTTGTTTTTAATATTTAAAAACTTATATTTTTACAAAAATAAATTAAAACTTAATAGAAATCTTTTTTTAATAGCGTTTCGCTTTCGGAGTTTATGAAGTCTCCGGCAGCAGCGCCAAAAATACTTGATGTTAAAGCAGAGGGGTACGAAATAGTTATATTTTTATTGCGAAATACTATTAAATACGATACAATTTTACACAAGTTATTTATTTATTTATAGAGTGGATATACCTAAACCTTGCTACAACACTTATAGGCAGTGTACCTAATCGTACAGTAGTGTAGTTTTTAGTAAGTCCGGTTCATCCACAGGGAACTAGCCAAGTTTAACGCTATATTTTTAAAACTATTTTTGTATATATATATATATATATATATATATATATATATATATATATATATATATATATATATATATATATATATATATATAAGTAGTATTAATATTATAAAAGGGGGTTTTACCGTTTAATGACGGTTTGTCGATTTTAAAACTTTAGTCGCAGTTAAAACCTAATGTAAAATATTAAAAATAAATATAACTTAATTTAAAGCGTAAAGTAAATGACAATAATTAAAGTGCGATAAATTAAAGTGCGATAAATAAAATGACGATAAATAAAATTGCGATAATTAAAAAGTACATTAATTAAAAAGTGCGATAAATAAAATGACAGTAAATAAAAGTGCGATGAGATATAAAATAAAGGAATTATGCTTATTTAAACTTCCGTAATCATGATGTTTGACGTGTTGATTTTAGTTTATTACCATGGGTTAATTGTCCTTTGTCCTGGATTATTCGATATGTCCATTTGGTTTTTGTCCATAACAGTCCATCAGTCATAAATATAAAGTGCGAGTGTCCTCGTCAAATTATCCTTATATCCGAAGTCAAATATTCCAACTAATTGGGGACTTAAACTGTAATAAAGTTTTAATACTTTATTATCAATTACACCAAGTATCCTTGCATGTAATCCACCCCTGTTTTAATGAGTCCAATGACTATTAATCCATTCCCGTGTCCGGTCAAATGAACTATTATTAGTACTTATAAATATCCCGCCCATCGTGTCCGATTGAGTGTATGTGGTTATTTATAATTACGTCCAATTGTAAATCTTTATATTAAATTAACGAACTATCATTCAATTAAAAAAATATAAAGCCCATTAATAGCCCATAGTCTAATTTCCACAAGTGTCGTTCTTTTGTCCAAACCCCAATTATGGTACAAAGCCCAATTACCCCATCTTTAATATTTTAGCCCAACATCACGATTACTTCGATTTAAATAAGCATAATAATAACTTAGCTACGAGACATTAATTTAAAAAGGTTGAACAAATAAGCATAATAATAACTTAGCTACGAGACATTAATTTAAAAAGGTTGAACATAACTTACAATAATTAATAATAGCGTAGCGTTACACGGACAGAATTTCGACTTACACACTTACAACATTCGCTAACATAACCTTGTTATTATTATTAATCTTAAATTAAAATTAAAATTATAAATTATATATATATATATATATATATATATATATATATATATATATATATATATATATATATATATATATATATATATATATAGTAGAGAGTGAGAGATTGAATTATGTGAATAAAACCGATCAGAATGCGCGACCTTTTATAGCCCCACATTTCACTGTAGAGCTCCGCGAGTGCTGAGCTTTTATGCTTTACACCTCCGCGAGTGCGGAGGTCTGGAATCCAGCTCACTAAATGAATTTAACGTGGGCTGCTTTGATTAAAATAATATATAATATATATATAATTAATTATATATAATATTATATTCTTGTGCATAGTTGACTTGTAATTTTTGGTCCGTTGCGTCGCGCGTTGAGAGTTGACTTTGGTCCTGGTTCTGGATTTTCGAACGTCCTTTCGTACTATTTAATATCTTGTACTTTGCATTTTGCGGCTCGTACTCTTGTAACTTTTAGACGTTTCTCATCAATAATTTGAACCACTTAGATTGTACTTTGTACTTTTTAGCTTTTTGGTCATTTGCGTCTTCAATTCGTTGAATCTGTCTTTTGTCTTCACCTTTTATTATTTAAACGAATATCACTTGTAAATAGAACAATTGCAACTAAAAGCTTGTCTTTCTTGAAGGATAATGCTATGAAATATATGTTCGTTTTTAGCATTATCAAACACCGTGGTCAAACAATTGTTGCTGCTACTACCTTCTCCTGTTTCAAGCTCAACACAAAAACACATTTCTATTTCACTATATCAAAACTCAAATTTAAAATAACACAAGAAAAACATACCTCATTGCAGCTGCAATTCGAATTTCTAAAACCTCCTTATTCATCGCCACAGTTAAACAAGATCCACCACAATCATGCTGAAAGACAATAGTTGATTACATCACTAGGTATTTGACCTCTATATGATACATTTTACAAACATTGCATTCGTTTATAAAAGACAAACTTCCTTTACATCGAAATTTGACAGGCATGCATACCATTTCATAATATTCACTATCCAACTATAAGTTGACTTAATAATAATCTTTGATGAACTTAATGACTCGAATGCAACGTTCTTCGAAATATTCCATGAAAGACTGTAAGTAATATCTTTAAAATGAGCAAACGCACAGTGGAATATTTCTTTAATACCTGAGAATAAATGCTTTAAAGTATCAACCAAAAGGTTGGTAAGTTCATTAGTTTATCATAATCATTCATTTTCATCATTTTAATAGACCACAAGATTTCCTTTATTCAATAATCATACACTCGCAAGTGTCTAAAATTCATTCATATGGATTGAATGTAGTGACCCGGAAATTTCCGATCAAATTTAAACTTTAATCTTTATATGTATCCCACACGATAAGCAAAATCTGTAATGTTGAGTCTCGAAAAGTTTGAAAACTATATTCATGTAATCAATTACCCTTTGACCATGTCTGACGATTCACGAACAAAAATGTGTAAATAGAAATGTATGTGTATGTACATATGTGTATTTTTTTTTTAAGCTAAGAAATATTGATAAAACATTTAAGAGCTTGGTGATACAAAAATAGATTATGAGATTATTATGTGACTTGAAAGCATTGAACGAATTAGTTGATATGAATATAAGCTACGAGATCTATTTTATGAACATAGAAATGCTATCACAGTAGTTAGTGAATAATACTTTACTTGAACGTATTTGTTCGATGTAAGTTTATCAATGAGATTAAAAGATAATATCAAGTGATTGATTTATCAGGTACATTGAATTATAATTACGAGTCTTTGTTATGAGGTCCACTTGAATTAGAAAACTCTTACTTTTAACGGTATTCGGAATATTTAGTAAAGTGATTCCATGTAAGAACAAAAGTGTTATTATTGAGGATTAGACAGAGGTTAGCGGAGAGTCTCGTTTAATTATCAAAAGCGTACCTTGCAATGATTGACTTGTGTCACTTGGTAGGTTAATTATTTAGTTTTCTTAATATTGAAGACGTTTTACGATATAGATGAAACCTTTTAAAGAATGATTTTGAATATAACTAATTCTGGAAAACTAAATTATATTTATTCAATTTAGTACAAACACATTTTTTTTCGATATAATAGAATTTGATTATAAAATATTTTTATGGATTTTCAATGATATAAAAATAAAAATAAATATAAAATAAAGATTTCTAATGAGCACCAAAAGACTACAACATTTCATCACAAGATTGAAAGTTAAAATGTTGGAAATCACTAAACCTGCGCACTTGCACGAGAAAAATCATAACTAAATCATACTGACTCGAAAAAGGGTGATTCCGGTGTCCAAACGACCGTAACTCAAAAATCTACAACTTTCACGAAGACACCATACACGAATCGTGTACCTATCTACACGAAACGTGTAATCTTGTGCCGACATATTTTGGTGGCGGCTCACTATGCAACATGTTTTTAATTTTTATTAATATTATATTATATTATTATATTATTTATAAATCTATATATATAGGATCGATCATAATTGTTTTCTAACTATCTATCTCTCACACTCTCTCTATAATTATATTTATTATTATTATTGTTAGTGTTATTATTTACTACGACGAGGTCATGGGCGAGTTATTTCAAAACGGGTTTTATGAGCGGGATAGAGCTAAGGAAATTATGAGTTATGGTTATGGAGGTGATGGGTATTGTTCATGGGTATGCTTGTGAGGTTAAACTAGTGTTTGTCACCTCCATTGCGTCTACGTACCTTTCCTACAATATTGAACCTCAATATTGATACGTTCGTGAATCCAAGGCCAACCTTACACTTGTTCAATGATGTTATATGTATTTTTACTACAAAATACAGTATGGTGAGTTTCATTTGCCTTTTTACCCTTTATATTTTTGGGACTGAGAATACATGCGCTTTTATAAATGTTTGACGAAATAGACACAAGTAATTGAAACTACATTCTATGGTTGAATTATCGAAATCGAATATGCCCCTTTTTATTAAAGTCTGGTAATCTAAGAATTAGGGAACAGACACCCTAATTGACGCGAATCCTAAAGATAGATCTATTGGGCCTAACAAACCCCATCCAAAGTACCGGATGCTTTAGTACTTCGAAATTTATATCATGTCCGAAGGAGGATCCCGGAATGATAGGGGATATTCTTATATGCATATTGTTAATGTCGGTTACCAGGTGTTCACCATTTGAATGATTATTTTTGTCTCTATGCATGGGACGTATATTTATGAGAACTGGAAATGAAATTCTTGTGGTCTATTAAAATGATGGAAATAAATGATTATGATAAACTAATGAACTCACCAACCTTTTGGTTGACACTTGAAAGCATGTTTATTCTCAGGTTTGAAAGAGATCTTCCGCTGTGCATTAGCTCATTTTAAAGATATTACTTGGAGTCATTCATGACATATTTCAAAAGACGTTGCATTCGAGTCGTTGAAGTTCATTAAAGATTATTATTAAGTAAATGACAGATTAGGTCATTTATAGTTTGGATATTATGAAATGGTATGCATACATGTCAATTTTCGATGTAAAGAAAGATTATCTTTTAAAAACGAATGCAATGTTTGTAAAATGTATCATATAGAGGTCAAATACCTCGCAATGAAATCAACTATTGTGAATCGTTTATAATGTATATGAACGGGTCCTTTCAGTTGGTATCAGAGCGGTGGTCTTAGCGAACCAGGTCTGCATTAGTGTGTCTAACTGATAAGTCGTTAGGATACATTAGTGAGTCTGGACTTCGACCGTGTCTGCATGTCAAAAGTTTTGCTTATCATTTCGTGTCGAAAATTACCTGCTTATCATTTTAAGTCTAGACGCGCTTTCCTGCATTTATTGCATAATAGTGTATAGACGAATTCTTATCTTAGCATATCTGATACTGTGAACTTTGACTGACATTTTTCAAAGATTCTCCGTAATTTATGGGATTTTGGTATTATATATACATATGTAAATTATGTATAGAAAGATATCAAATCTAACTCCTATAATCTATTTCATATCAAAAATTCATTCCCTTGATCATACGAGATGGATCCCTCAACCAGTTCGAATTCCTCAGATTACGACAGCTATTCCGATATGGAGTCTCATTCCAGCTCCGAAAGCAGTATGACCGGAATAGATCAACCAATCAGTCATCACCTATTCTGGATGAAATGGGGATGGGTTCGTAGCCTCCTCAATTATTGGAGACAAGAAGAAGGTGATCCTTTCCATCCACCAAATTGCCCTATTGACAATGAACCTGAAGCACTTACCGGCGAACCTGTTCGAGAAACCATTTTCTCTCTCATCTCCAGAGTATCTCGTCACGATTATATACTACACCAAATTCTTGATTATATTTATCCGCTCGTCCGAACCGACGATCACCCCGGTGTAATAGAAGAAGTTAACGAGCTTCGCGCTCGGGTAGTGGCTTTGGAGAATACGGTGCGAAGGTTACAAACACCATCAGCAGCACCAGCAGCGTAACCAGTACCGCCAGTAACATCCACATCGCAAGTCTCAATACTAAAAGCACCAGCAGCATCACCGACATCAACATCAACCACCATTATTAACATCAACAGGATCATTACCACCACCAACAATCACATCCGCATCACACACCTCAATATCCCAATCTGTATATCGGATATCAACGTCACACGCACCAAAGATACCAAGGAGTACCAACAACAACAAACGATGAAGTATTGATTCATAACTTCATCGGAGAAACATTCTGTGGTGATTAGGTAATCTCTAAAGTTTTAGAGATTATCTATCTCAGCCTTAACCGTAAACCAGATGAGTGGACAGAGATGATAGAGAGAAGAACCGAAACCCTAACAAGACTGGTGCGTAAGGTACAAGCTAGACTTGTTTTACCAACATCATCAGCAGTACCAATAGCCTCACCAACACAGTCAATGCTGTCAACATTGTTAGAATCGTCAGCACCTCTAACCTCACAAGTTTCGCCAATTCAAGAATCACTGTGGAAACCATTACAAATTAATAACAAGTATATTGTATCAACGAGTTATGAAGTATTAACTCAGTTCCTCCGAAGAATTTATATGTATATTCTATAAAAAAATTTTTACCATAATAAATCTTTCTGTACTAAGCTATTATGTATGGAACTTAACTATCTGGTTAATTCATATTACTAATTTGCTATGATGTACATTCTTCGTTAACAATTTAATCATTGTTAACTACAATCTCTGCTTCAACTCAATGAATTTTATTTCATAATAAATCAAGTGTATCATTCAATAACATGTTTGATTATACACTTTCATCTTTGATATACCCGAAATTTACGGGAAAACAATATTCGTATCTTGCGAAGTTAGCAAGAGTTCCATGAGCATCAGCATGATTCACTAAGGAAATACATATAAATATTGAAGCATTGATTACATTAGTGAAATACTCCGCAAAGTTTATGTAATCTCTAATGTTTTAGAGAAAATTCATTTCTAATTCAATCCGAAAAATCAAATGAGCTTAGTATGATATTAACTCATTGAATCTGTACTACATCTGAAGAAAATATACCCACATATATTTTCATAAAGATTGTAATGAGAATTCTTGTTCAAAATATTATTTGTGAAATTTTTTTAACGGGTAGGTAATACCCGAGAGATATATAAAATCACAATTAATATGTTACATTCTTCAATTCTGATTCAATAATCATCAACTAAACCAATATACATTCTTCTATAGAAATCAAAACAATCATACTCATTCGAATCTAATTACATAATCTGATTTTGGGAATTTCAGAATTCAACTCGAGATACAACCAAAATCATCACTCTTAGATCCTTATATTTTTCAAAGCTATACTTTGACTTCAAAACTGTGATAGCACATCACTTTTAATCGTAACACACAAGATGGATATGAGAAATCATTCGGGATTTAGGACGATTTCATCATTTGGATATTGACTATGACAATCTGCAATCAAAACCCTCCGAAATTCTAGAAGACACTTCAAATAATAAACAATTGAGATGATGATCCAACCACACGTTACCCGAAGTTTTGTACCTGAAAAACTCTCGAAACCAAAGTCATAATCTAACATGTACCTGCGTCGAATTCTTCTAGCAAGAACAACATTTCGATTCCTTTTCAAAGTAGCTAATTTTGTCACGGATCCAGCAAGTCAACTTCGATTTTTTCAGTCGAACCAGTCTTATTATAACCCTGATAGATACGTTGCCCTTTCGTCATTATTACTGGGGAACCTTTCATATTCCACCATATTACCACCAGCGTTTAATCATCTAAAACACGATTCTTCTGAACCCACCTCAGATTGATAACCAGAGATTCAGATATTATTGCATTAAATGCAGAGGAAACATAAAAATGGTAGATGGTTTAAACGGTCAAAAGTTTGATGATAAAAGATAGTGAGTTGGTAAAGCTCAGAAAAAGAAAGGATTTGGTACTGAAAAATGGATTGAGCAAAGTATGAAGGAAGCCATGGACAAATCACAGAGACTGAATCTGCCTTCAAAGGATCCAAATGATTCAGTGCCTGCTGAACTCGTTAGCGAACACCTTATTTCTTATTCTAAATCTCCACAGACAAATATTCTTCATCATCATCATATCTTGAATATTCTAAGATATCATAGTATCTTTCATTATAAATATCCTTGATAATTCTGAAGATATTTTCATAAGTATTCTCATTTGAAATCAATTATCTCTCTGTAATATCTGCAACATAAAAAGAAACTGTGTTAGTTTCTAAATACTGAAAAATTCGAATATGAATGTTTTTGAAGTAGTGTTGGGAACTGATACATGAGTTAATATAATATAATGACACTTGATCAACGTCATTATATTACAGTAGGTCATGTTAAGTTTCTAATGGGATGTGATGATTCACAGCACCATCATCATGTGCCATTTACACGACTCTTACATTCGATCTAATCCTTAAACATAGCAAGAAAATATTTCTTGATGATTCGATCTTTTACAGGATATTCTGGTAATTTGACAAGTCAAAATCGCATCATTAAGATTTCCTTCTTAGAACATTAACTATGTTCATTCCGAAATTCATAACTGCAAATTCTGGACCATTACTCGCTTGACTCGAGGACGGGAAGAGGAAACGAAAGAATGAAGCTCCAAACTAGAAATTGGAGCATAAACCGCAGCAAATAAAAGAGAATATTAATTATGGGTGACAATGATTATAGAAGACAGATGCAGGGGCATCGAAATATAAGGGAAGATATAAAACTCAACAACCACCCTGAAGCTACAAACCGTGCATATCAATACGTATTGCCACGTAAAGGCACGGAAAAATTAATAACACTATAACCCCAAGATAATAGTAGAAGTAAATAAAATCTTCCGGTGGTAGATGAAAGAGAAGGATGACAGATGTAAAAATTAAGAGTATATCAAGGATCAAAATGGGATGGAGCATATTGACGAATGTTTTAAAGTATGAACTGAGGAGAAAGAATAGAAGGTGTGAGTTGTAAGGAAACAAAGAGGGTGGATTTATAGAAAAATATCCGACAGAGCAATCGGAACAGATTATTACATTTACTCAAAGAAGATCCTGATTTCCTAAGTCGCCGAAGAACCAAATCTTATTACGAAAATTTTCTTTAAATCCCTTAAATTCCGGAAATCAATCATAGCTACGTCATCAGTTAAAACAAATCTACATTTACTCATTTCGCTCTTTTACGATAGCTTCACTCATACGCTTCGAGAAATCGAATTATTTTATCCGTACTTCTTAATCATGATAAAACTCTATGTATCAGCTTATATTCGTCATAATAACATTCTTACTATTAGCTATGACGACCTCTATCAAATTTCGGGACGAAATTTCTTTTAACGGGTAGGTACTGTAGTGACCCGGAAATTTCCGATCAAATTTAAACTTTAATCTTTATATGTATCCGACACGATAAGCAAAATCTGTAATGTTGAGTCTCGAAAAGTTTGAAAACTATATTCATGTAATCAATTACCCTTTGACCATGTCTGACGATTCACGAACAAAAATGTGTAAATAGAAATGTATGTGTATGTACATATGTGTATTTTTTTTTTTAAGCTAAGAAATATTGATAAAACATTTAAGAGCTTGGTGATACAAAAATAGATTATGAGATTATTATGTGACTTGAAAGCATTGAACGAATTAGTTGATATGAATATAAGCTACGAGATCTATTTTATGAACATAGAAATGCTATCACAGTAGTTAGTGAATAATACTTTACTTGAACGTATTTGTTCGATGTAAGTTTATCAATGAGATTAAAAGATAATATCAAGTGATTGATTTATCAGGTACATTGAATTATAATTACGAGTCTTTGTTATGAGGTCCACTTGAATTAGAAAACTCTTACTTTTAACGGTATTCGGAATATTTAGTAAAGTGATTCCATGTAAGAACAAAAGTGTTATTATTGAGGATTAGACAGAGGTTAGCGGAGAGTCTCGTTTAATTATCAAAAGCGTACCTTGCAATGATTGACTTGTGTCACTTGGTAGGTTAATTATTTAGTTTTCTTAATATTGAAGACGTTTTACGATATAGATGAAACCTTTTAAAGAATGATTTTGAATATAACTAATTCTGGAAAACTAAATTATATTTATTCAATTTAGTACAAACACATTTTTTTTCGATATAATAGAATTTGATTATAAAATATTTTTATGGATTTTCAATGATATAAAAATAAAAATAAATATAAAATAAAGATTTCTAATGAGCACCAAAAGACTACAACATTTCATCACAAGATTGAAAGTTAAAATGTTGGAAATCACTAAACCTGCGCACTTGCACGAGAAAAATCATAACTAAATCATACTGACTCGAAAAAGGGTGATTCCGGTGTCCAAACGACCGTAACTCAAAAATCTACAACTTTCATGAAGACACCATACACGAATCGTGTACCTATCTACACGAAACGTGTAATCTTGTGCCGACATATTTTGGTGGCGGCTCACTATGCAACATGTTTTTAATTTTTATTAATATTATATTATATTATTATATTATTTATAAATCTATATATATAGGATCGATCATAATTGTTTTCTAACTATCTATCTCTCACACTCTCTCTATAATTATATTTATTATTATTATTGTTAGTGTTATTATTTACTACGACGAGGTCATGGGCGAGTTATTTCAAAACGGGTTTTATGAGCGGGATAGAGCTAAGGAAATTATGAGTTATGGTTATGGAGGTGATGGGTATTGTTCATGGGTATGCTTGTGAGGTTAAACTAGTGTTTGTCACCTCCATTGCGTCTACGTACCTTTCCTACAATATTGAACCTCAATATTGATACGTTCGTGAATCCAAGGCCAACCTTACACTTGTTCAATGATGTTATATGTATTTTTACTACAAAATACAGTATGGTGAGTTTCATTTGCCTTTTTACCCTTTATATTTTTGGGACTGAGAATACATGCGCTTTTATAAATGTTTGACGAAATAGACACAAGTAATTGAAACTACATTCTATGGTTGAATTATCGAAATCGAATATGCCCCTTTTTATTAAAGTCTGGTAATCTAAGAATTAGGGAACAGACACCCTAATTGACGCGAATCCTAAAGATAGATCTATTGGGCCTAACAAACCCCATCCAAAGTACCGGATGCTTTAGTACTTCGAAATTTATATCATGTCCGAAGGAGGATCCCGGAATGATAGGGGATATTCTTATATGCATATTGTTAATGTCGGTTACCAGGTGTTCACCATTTGAATGATTATTTTTGTCTCTATGCATGGGACGTATATTTATGAGAACTGGAAATGAAATTCTTGTGGTCTATTAAAATGATGGAAATAAATGATTATGATAAACTAATGAACTCACCAACCTTTTGGTTGACACTTGAAAGCATGTTTATTCTCAGGTTTGAAAGAGATCTTCCGCTGTGCATTAGCTCATTTTAAAGATATTACTTGGAGTCATTCATGACATATTTCAAAAGACGTTGCATTCGAGTCGTTGAAGTTCATTAAAGATTATTATTAAGTAAATGACAGATTAGGTCATTTATAGTTTGGATATTATGAAATGGTATGCATACATGTCAATTTTCGATGTAAAGAAAGATTGTCTTTTAAAAACGAATGCAATGTTTGTAAAATGTATCATATAGAGGTCAAATACCTCGCAATGAAATCAACTATTGTGAATCGTTTATAATGTATATGAACGGGTCCTTTCATTGAACACCTGGTAACCGACATTAACAAGATGCATATAGAATATCCCCATCATTCCAGGACACCCATCGGACATGATAAACTCGAAGTACTAAAGCATTCCAAATTCCAGAATGGGGCTTGTTGGGCCCGATAGATTTATCTTTAGGATTCGCGTCAATTTGGGGGTCTGTTCCCAAATTCTTAGGCTACCAAGCTAAAAGGGGCATATTCGGCTTCGATCATTCAACCATATAATGTAGTTTCGATTACTTGTGTCTATTTCGTAAAATAGTTATAAAAGCAGCGCATGTATTCTCAGTCACAAAAATATATATTGCAAAAGCATTTAAAAAGGGAGCAAATGAAACTCATCATGCTGTATTTCGTAGTAAACATACATATAACATCATTGAACAAGTGCAAGGTTGGCCTCAGATTCACGAACCTAAATTAAGTATATATATTTATATGTTGGTCAATATTTGTATAGAAATTTAGGTCAGGTCATAGTGTACCACAATCCTAATGCTCGAGTCTAGTATGCAAAAGTCAACAAAAGTCAATTTGACTCAAAATGATTTCCAAAATTTATACATGATTATTATATAGTTTAAATATCGTCGTTTTATATTTTTAAATATTTTAAAAGATTTTATTAGAGTAAATAATATAATTCATTTATTATTAAAATTTATGTAATAAAAATATACTTTTATATATCTTAAGTAATAAAATTTATAAAGTTCATTTAATATAATATGATAGGTAGTATTAAAGTAATTATATTACACGTAGTAAAATATCTTTGTATTACATATTTATTTGATAAAATAACATTGATAATAATAATAATAAGCAAAACTTGTATTATTTTGTAATAATAATTATTATTATTCTATTAATAAAAATATCAATATTTATATTTACTAAAAGTGATATTATGAATAAACGATAATTCTAATTATGATAACTTTAATATTTACAATACTTTTTAATATTAACTTTAAAATAATAACTCTATTTAAAATGATAAAAATAATGATATTTTATAATAACAATGACATTTCTATTAAAATGATAATTTTTGTTAAAATAATAGTTTTAATACTAACGATACTCTTAATAATAATAGTAATGATAAAAATAATAAGAATGATAATTTTATCTAAATAAATATCTTATAATATTTTAATTTCATCATGATACACATACTCATTATTTCCTAATCGTTTCATTTAATAGCTTTTAATCGACTTTTATATCATGTTCATAATAATGATAATAATAGTAATCAAAATAATTAGGTGTTACTAATATTAGTTTTAATTAGAATAATACTAATAATGATAATTACTATGACATTATTAATGATAATACTAATAATTATTTTAATGATAATATAATAATAATAATAATAATAATAATAATAATAATAACAATAACAATAACCATTTTTGAATGATGATATATATTAATAATAATAATAATAATAATAATAATAATAATAATAATAATAATAATAATAATAATAATAATAAGATAATAATAATAATAATACTAATTATAACTTTAACAATAATAACGATAGTAATAATAATAAAAATAATAATTTTTAATGATAATTCCTTTTATTGATAAAGACAAGATAAAACTAGAACGACGATAATAACGAAGATAATAATAATCTTCTTTTTTTTAATAAAAATACCAAATTTCAATTGACTATAACTTCAAATCCGTTCATCGAAACCATTCGATATCTAAATGAAAAGTTCTTAATTTTTCGCTAGCTTTCCAACGACATGCATATCTTATACCTTATCTCAACCGCATATGTAACTAATTCAGGATTCAACATAACCTAACTAAAGGCAATATCACAAGTACAAGCATGCATAATCCTATATACTCGAGCACTAGTCAGGGATACACTATTAGTATGTATGTAATGACCCGAACTTTTTCGATCAATCTATACTTATAAGATTAATATTTACATAAATTAAACCTTACCAACATGATAAGCAATCCAAATTGTCGAAACTTATGTTTTCGAAAAGAGTTTTACACAACGTTTGACCGTCTAGTTTGACCGATGATATCACGAACTATATAATATATGATAATTATACGTTTGTGTATATATATGTATATATACATATTTAACATGATTTATGGATGTTTTAATATCTCATTTTGTATTAATAACAATAAGTTATAAGTATATTTTGAAACTACTAACTTAAGTTTTCAAAACAATAACCATACGTAACGTTTTTTTTTATATAAATACTTATGACCTATAATGTTTATACATATATCGTATATATAATGTATTTAATCATTTTTTAAGGACTTAAATACATAAAACAATATAAGTGTATTCACAAAAGATAGCTATATTTGAATTCTCATTCCATTTTTCACAAGATTTCTATACGTATATCTAGAGTATATGTACTCGTATCATACCTAGCTTCTATACATATTTACTATTAGTATATACACATCAAATCACCACCTAACTAGCCATTATTACTGCCCTAGATGAGAGGTAATTAGAGTTTGGATGTATGCATGAATTATTACACAAAAATACAACAAAGATCATGTCTTTGTTCCTCATCATTCACGCCACCACCACCACCTTAAATACTCCATCCATCTTCAACTTTGCTACATCATTTTGCTAGTTAGGAACACCCTTTCATAACCCTTAAACACCTTAACCATCTCAGCCTATCACCATGAAAATCTAGCTTCAGGAACATCACTTAAACACCATAAGAAAACCCTTACAAAAACACTTCAAGAATCCTTCCAAGAACACAAGTTTACTTCCAATCTTTCATCCAACTCCACCACTCTTTTGGTTCTAGGTTTTTACTCCTCTTTTACATCAATCTTGTCCAAGTAACTTGAGGTAGTAACTTTGTTCATAACCTTATTCGATTCATATATATATAGCTATCTTATTTTATGGTATACAATTTTAACAACAAGAACATAGTTTGAATGATTTCAAACTTGTTTGCAAACTAAATAGATCCTTCTAACTTAACTTTTAAAATACTTCAAGACCTGTAATATATCATAAATATATGCTAACTTAACAAGGTAAAACTTGGTTTTTCAAAGAATACCTTAAAAACTGAATTTACGACGTCGGAGTGCAACCGGGGGCTGTTTTGGGTTGGATAATTAAAAACCATCTTGAACTTTGAATTGGAGGTTTATATTCTGGAAAAATGATATTTCTTATGAATATGTTAACACATAAAAATTTCATGATTTAACTCAAAGTATAAGTATTTTTAGAAAAATAATCATTTAAGGTTGTTTACATGATGGAAAATGATTAACTTCATAAGTTTCACCAAAGTTTGACCTATGACCTGTGATTTCGAATACAAACTAAGGTATTTACAGTTCATATTCTTAAAGAGGGACTAGATCCAAGGAAATGGCAAGTTTAACCAACGAAAACGGAGTTGTAACGAAGAAACTATGACCAAAACAAAATCGGATATCCAAAACTAGTTTAGCCACGAAAATAATTGGAGAAAAGTTAAATAAATCACATCTTTCTAAAATAACATGATATTTTATATATATGTACTCATAATTTAATTTTATATATTTCAGGATCACCCGTAAACAATACGAGAAGATTAATCATAAGATCCCATGATTGTACGCAACACGTCATTTGACAACACCGGTACTTTATGTACGCAACACGTCATTTGACAACACCGGTACCGTGGGTCAAGATTAATCCCGACCAATACGAATACGATGGGGTTTTATTTATTTCGAGGGGGGGTTTTATTTATTTATTAAACACCTAAATATGAACCATTAAAATTGAATTGCTAACTACGGACTAAGAAGACATTAAAAGTATTATAAGTATATATATGTGACGATTGTTTAAAATGAAAATATATTGATATATTATATGGATAGGTTCGTGATATCAATCGGAGACCAAGTCAAAATATATATATCTTCAAGGCAAAAGTGAGTATATAGTCCCACTTTTAAACTCTAAGTATTTCGGGATGAGAATACATGTATTTTATGTTTTACGATATGGACACAAGTAACTGAAAAATATATTCTACGTTGAGTTGTACCACTGGCATACTTCCCTGTAGCTTGGTAACTACTATTTACAGCGGTATTGTAAACGCGAATCCTGTTGATAGATCTATCGGGCCTGACAACCCCAACCGGACTGGACGACCAGTATTCAACGGTTGCACAGTACTTCGTTTCGGTGACTACACTTGGTACGGTGTAGTAAGATTTCATAATAAAGGGAATATGCGACGTGATTAAATGTTAAGTATGGTTACCAAGTGCTCAACCACTTAGAATATTTTTATTAAAATGTTTACATATGAAAATCTTGTGGTCTATATATATATATATATATTGCTGCCGGCATTAAACCTATATCTCACCAACTTTATGTTGACGTTTTAAAACATGTCTATTCTCAGGTGATAACTAAAAGCTTCCACTGCAACATGTTGAATTTGAACAAGATCTTGAGTATGCATATTTGTGTCAAAAATAAAACTGCATATCGGAGGATTTGTAATGTAAAATATGCTAGAAATTGTATTGTTATCATCACATGTAAAGTTTGTAAGTCTAAGATTATCGCTAAACGATAATCATCTTTTTATTGTCTAAAGCTTGTATTAAAATAAGAGTTATGGTTTGTAATGTAAAATAAATGCAGTTGTTCTTTTAAAAATGTCGCATATAGAGGTCAATACCTCGCAATGAAATCATACGTTATCTAACTCGTTCTTATGGTTAAGGACGGGTTATGACATGTGGTATCAGAGCGGTGGTCTTAGCGAACCAGGTTTGCATTAGTGTGTCTAACCGATGAGTCGTTAGGATACATTAGTAAGTCTGGACTTTGACCGGGTCTGATTTAAAAACCATTGCTTATCATTGTTGGTTAAAATTTATATGTAAATATTATGTAGTACTAATGGGTTAGTTGTTGTGTGATAGATGTCGGGCTCAAAACTTGTTATCACATTCAGCGACTCCGAACCAGAATCTTCAGATGGTGTTCCAGTCATTAACCTATCCGATGACGAAAATGATATCTTTGGGGAAGACTCACAAATTCTGGATGAACCAACTATAGGGAACCCGGAAAGTGAACCCGAGGAGGAAAGTGAACCCGAGGAAGAAATACAGGAAATTACGAAAGACAAGTTCGAACTAGGAAAGAAACGAAAGGCTAATGAATTAGAAAATTCAAATCCCGAGTTTAGTAAGGATGATGTGGCACCAACTCCACTAGACACTACCACCCCTATTCCCGCTATTCCTATTCGTTCTATCCCGGCATCCAGTTCTTCAGTCCCACAGCCAAAATATAGGCAGACAGCCAGGATAAGCGTTAAGCGATTCTTTGAACCTAAACGTCCTAGAAAATAGACCAAACGATGCGCTGCCGTATTAAACCATGGGATCATATAATGTTTTGTATAATATTATTAGTGTGGTTTGCTTAATGTTCGATGTAAGATAAGCATATGTAAAATAGTGAAGTGTGAAATGCAATAATTTTCCATGGTTAAGTATTATTTGGGTGGTAGTAATTGATTTTCGTACTAAGCTATTAAGTATGAACTTTAACGGGTAGGTACTACCCTAGATATAATTATAAAATGCTAATAAGAAGAAAAGGCTTTTATAATAATAACTGGTTCATATTATTAATAAGCTACGATGTACTGTAAATACATACTACATCTATAATATTCCATGCGAATAATTATTTTTTTTTTTCATTCTTATTGAAGATTATGGCGCGATTGAACCGAATGACGGAACAAGAAATCCAGGAACTCATCAATCAGCGAGTGAACGACAGAATGTTATGGGTCGAGGCTGCAAGAGCTGCTGCGGTTAACCCAAATCCTCGTGTAGGATGCACCTACAAAACTTTTCAAGCTTGCAAGCCCTCATCATTCAGTGGAACGGAAGGACCGATCGGTTTAACCCGGTGGATAGAAAAGATGGAGACTGTGTTTAAAATCAGTGGTTGTGTTGAAAAGGACATGACCAAGTATGCATCGTGCACTTTACAAGATAGTGCACTCACGTGGTGGAAAAATTATGTGAAGGCTGTAGGAGGAGATGTAGCTTATGATACTCCATGGGAAGAATTCAAAACAATGTTAATCAACGAATATTGTCCAAGGAACGAGGTTAGGAAGTTGGAAGATGAATTACGAAGCCTGAAGGTTGTTGGTACTGAAATCACCAACTACAATCAGCGATTCATGGAATTAGTTTTGCTATGTCCTGAATTGGTTCCAACCGAAGAACGGAAGATTGAAATGTACAAAGATGGTTTGCCCAAAAAGGTCAAGGCAAATGTTACAGCATCGAAACCTAAGACAATTCATGAAGCTATAACCATGGCAAACGAGCTAATGGATCAGGTCATCATGGATAAGAAAGTATCCAATACTGATGTGAAGGTATCAGGTAACAAAAGAAAGTGGAATGGAAATTATGATCGAGGTAACCAACAACAATCTTTTAAGAAACAAGAAATCACGCAAGGTGCGGGTAGTGGTTTAAGCTTTGGTTACAAAGGACAAAATCCTTTATGTAACCGATGCCACAAACATCATTCTGGCTACTGTAATGTGGTATGCAACAAATGTAATCGAAAGGGTCATCTTGCTGAAGATTGTAGGGCTCTCGTTACAAATACAAATGGTACCAAGACTCCTGCCACCAATGCAAATAGAACTGCTTTGGCTACCATTACTTGTTATGGGTGTGGAAAACAGGGTCATTATAAGAGCCAGTGTCCGAATCCAGAGAAGAATAATGGATCTGCACGAGGAAGAGCATTTGTTATTAATGCTAGAGAGGCGTGTGAAGACCCGGAGCTTGTTACGGGTACGTTTACCATTAATAACTTATCCGCATCTATTATATTTGATACTAGTGCTGATAGAAGTTACGTGTGTAGAGACTTTCACGCTAAATTGAATTGTTCATCATTACCTCTAGATGCTAAGTACATGATTGAGTTAGCTAATGGTAAACTAATTAAAGCCGATAAAATTTGCCGTGATTGTAAAATAAATTTAGCCGGAGAAACATTTAAGATTGATTTGATACCCGTAGAATTAGGAAGTTTTGATGTAATAGTCGGCATGGACTGGATGTCCAAAGTATGAGCTGAAGTTGTGTGTGCCAAGAAGGCAATTCGCATTCCTTGTAAGGATAAAATGCCGGTGATGATTTATGGAGAGAAGGGTAACTCAAAGCTAAAACTCATTAGCTGTTTGAAAGCCAAGAAGTGTTTAGAAAAGGGATGTTATGCTATTCTAGCACATGTTAATAAAATTGAAAAGAAAGAAAAAGAGAAGTGCATCAATGACGTGCCTGTGGCAAGAGATTTTCCTGAAGTATTTCCGGAAGAGTTGCAGGGATTACCTCCATTTAGATCTGTAGAATTTCAAATAGATCTTGTACCAGGAGCTGCACCGGTTGCCCGTGCTCCATATAGACTTGCACCGTCCGAGTTAAAAGAACTTCAGAGTCAGTTAAAAGAATTACTGGATCGTGGATTCATACGACCAAGTACTTCACCGTGGGGAGCTCCAATTTTATTCGTCAAGAAGAAAGACGGATCTTTCTGAATGTGTATAGATTATCGTGAATTAAATAAGTTAACTATCAAGAATCGGTATCCACTACCGAGAATTGACGACTTATTTGATCAACTCCAAGGATCATGTGTGTACTCGAAAATTGACCTAAGATCGGGCTATCATCAATTACGCGTCAAAGAAGAAGATATACCGAAAACTGCTTTTCGGACACGTTACGGTCATTACGAATTTTTGGTCATGCCGTTTGGATTGACGAATGCGCCAGCTGTATTCATGGACCTCATGAATTGAGTTTGTAGTCCATATTTAGATAAGTTTGTTATTGTTTTCATTGATGACATTCTTATCTATTCCAAGAGTGAGCAAGAGCATGAGCAGCATTTAAGGTTAATATTAGAGTTGTTGAGAAAAGAATAGCTATACGCTAAATTTTCTAAGTGTGCTTTCTGGTTGAAAGAAGTGCAATTTCTTGGCCATGTTGTTAGTAGCAAAGGAATTCAGGTTGACCCAGCTAAAATTGAGGCCATTGAAAAATGGGAGACTCCTAAGACACCAACGCAGATACGCCAATTTTTAGGTTTAGCCGGTTATTATAGAAGGTTTATTCAAGATTTTTCCCGAATAGCTAAACCATTGACATCGTTAACACAAAAAGGGAAGAAGTACGAATGGACCTTTGAGCAGGAGAGTGCATTTCAATTACTCAAGAAGAAGTTGACCACGGCACCTATTTTATCGTTACCTGAAGGGAACGATGATTTTGAGATATATTGTGACGCTTCACGACAAGGTTTTGGTTGCGTTCTTATGCAACGGAAGAAAGTTATTTCATACGCATCCCGACAATTGAAGATTCACGAGCAGAATTATACGACGCATGATCTAGAACTGGGAGCAGTCGTGTTTGCATTGAAGATATGGAGACACTACTTGTATGGGGTTAAATGCACTGTGTTTACTGATCATAAAAGTCTTCAACATATTTTTGATCAGAAACAGTTGAACATGAGGCAACGTAGGTGGGTCGAGCTGATAAACGACTATGATTGTGAAATTCGTTATCATCCCGGGAAAGCGAATGTGGTGGCTGACGCACTAAGCAGAAAGGAATGAGAACCAATTCGAGTACGAGCGATGAACATAAAAATTCGCATGAATCTCAACTCACAAATCAAAGAAGTTCAACGAGAAGCACTTACTAAAGAAAATATAGGAAATGAAATAATGAAGAAGTATGAGAAGCAACTCGTTATGCGGGAAGATGGAATTCGATATTTTGCAAATCGTATTTGGGTACCGAAGTTGAGTGGATTAAGGAAGTGGATATTGAACGAGGCACATAAGACAAGATATTCGATACATCCTGGAGTTGGAAAGATGTACCAAGATCTTAAGACACATTATTGGTGGCCTAATTTAAAGACAGACGTTGCAACATATGTTGGGGAGTGTTTAACTTGTTCCAAAGTCAAAGCAGAACACCAGAAGCCGTCAGGGTTACTTCAACAACCAGAAATCCCAGAATGGAAATGGGATGGTATTACCATGGATTTCATCACGAAGTTACCAAAGACTGCCTGGGGGTATGACACCATTTGGGTAATTGTTGATCGTCTTACCAAATCTGCACATTTCTTGCCTATAAAGGAAACAGATAGAATGGAGAAATTATTACGATTATATATAAAGGAAATAGTTTCAAGGCATGGAATACCTATTTCCATTATATCCGATCGGGATAGTAGATTTACATCAAAGTTCTGGCAATCACTACAAGAGGCCCTAGGAACTCGTTTAGATATGAGCACCGCATATCATCCGCAAACTGACGGGCAGAGTGAAAGAACAATTCAGACTCTTGAAGACATGCTCAGGGCATGTGTGATCGATTTTGGAAACGGATGGGATAAGTATTTACCATTAGCAGAATTCTCGTATAATAATAATTATCATGCGAGCATTAAAGCTGCACCATTCGAAGCACTGTATGGAAGGAAGTGTAGATCTCCTATCTATTGGAATGAAGTAGGAGATCGACAATTAACTGGTCCCGAGATCATACATGAAACTACTGAAAAGATAGTACAAATCAAGGAGAGATTGAGAACGGCCCGTAGTCGCCAAAAGAGCTACGCCGATGTCCGAAGAAAACCATTAGAGTTTCAGATCGGGGACATGGTTATGTTAAAGGTGTCACTGTGGAAAGGTGTAATACGCTTCGGAAAAAGGGGTAAACTGAACCCAAGATATGTAGGCCCGTTCAAGATTATCGAACGCATTGGACCGGTAGCTTATCGACTCGAGTTACCACAACAACTCGCTGGAGTACATAATACATTTCACGTCTCAAACCTTAAGAAGTGTCTTGCAAAGGAAGATCTCACCATTCCTCTTGAAGAAATCCATGTCGACGAGAAACTACAATTCATCGAAGAACCAATCGAAATCATGGATCGTGAAGTTAAACGGCTCAAGCAGAGCAACATACCGATCGTTAAGGTTCGTTGGAATGCTCGAAGGGGTCCTGAGTTTACTTGGGAACGAGAGGATCAGATGAAACAAAAGTATCCACACTTGTTTCCCGATGACGCAAAATAGGTACAATTTTAAAATTTCGGGACGAAATTTATTTAACGGGTAGGTACTGTAATGACCCGGACTTTTTCGATCAATCTATACTTATAAGATTAATATTTACATAAATTAAACCTTACCAACATGATAAGCAATCCAAATTGTCGAAACTTATGTTTTCGAAAAGAGTTTTACACAACGTTTGACCGTCTAGTTTGACCGATGATATCACGAACTATATAATATATGATAATTATACGTTTGTGTATATATATGTATATATACATATTTAACATGATTTATGGATGTTTTAATATCTCATTTTGTATTAATAACAATAAGTTATAAGTATATTTTGAAACTACTAACTTAAGTTTTCAAAACAATAACCATACGTAACGTTTTTTTTGATATAAATACTTATGACCTATAATGTTTATACATATATCGTATATATAATGTATTTAATCACTTTTTAAGGACTTAAATACATAAAACAATATAAGTGTATTCACAAAAGATAGCTATATTTGAATTCTCATTCCATTTTTCACAAGATTTCTATACGTATATCTAGAGTATATGTACTCGTATCATACCTAGCTTCTATACGTATTTACTATTAGTATATACACATCAAATCACCACCTAACTAGCCATTATTACTGCCCTAGATGAGAGGTAATTAGAGTTTGGATGTATGCATGAATTATTACACAAAAATACAACAAAGATCATGTCTTTGTTCCTCATCATTCACGCCACCACCACCACCTTAAATACTCCATCCATCTTCAACTTTGCTACATCATTTTGCTAGTTAGGAACACCCTTTCATAACCCTTAAACACCTTAACCATCTCAGCCTATCACCATGAAAATCTAGCTTCAAGAACATCACTTAAACACCATAAGAAAACCCTTACAAAAACACTTCAAGGATCCTTCCAAGAACACAAGTTTACTTCCAATCTTTCATCCAACTCCACCACTCTTTTGGTTCTAGGCTTTTACTCCTCTTTTACAGAAATCTTGTCCAAGTAACTTGAGGTAGTAACTTTGTTCATAACCTTATTCGATTCATATATATATAGCTATCTTATTTTATGGTATACAATTTTAACAACAAGAACATAGTTTGAATGATTTCAAACTTGTTTGCAAACTAAATAGATCCTTCTAACTTAACTTTTAAAATACTTCAAGACCTGTAATATATCATAAATATATGCTAACTTAACAAGGTAAAACTTGGTTTTTCAAAGAATACCTTAAAAACTGAATTTACGACGTCGGAGTGCAACCGGGGGCTGTTTTGGGTTGGATAATTAAAAACCATCTTGAACTTTGAATTGGAGGTTTATATTCTGGAAAAATGATATTTCTTATGAATATGTTAACACATAAAAATTTCATGATTTAACTCAAAGTATAAGTATTTTTAGAAAAATAATCATTTAAGGTTGTTTACATGATGGAAAATGATTAACTTCATAAGTTTCACCAAAGTTTGACCTATGACCTGTGATTTCGAATACAAACTAAGGTATTTACAGTTCATATTCTTAAAGAGGGACTAGATCCAAGGAAATGGCAAGTTTAACCAACGAAAACGGAGTTGTAACGAAGAAACTATGACCAAAACAAAATCGGATATCCAAAACTAGTTTAGCCACGAAAATAATTGGAGAAAAATTAAATAAATCACATCTTTCTAAAATAACATGATATTTTATATATATGTACTCATAATTTAATTTTATATATTTCAGGATCACCCGTAAACAATACGAGAAGATTAATCATAAGATCCCATGATTGTACGCAACACGTCATTTGACAACACCGGTACTTTATGTACGCAACACGTCATTTGACAACACCGGTACCGTGGGTCAAGATTAATCCCGACCAATACGAATACGATGGGGTTTTATTTATTTCGAGGGGGGGTTTTATTTATTTATTAAACACCTAAATATGAACCATTAAAATTGAATTGCTAACTACGGACTAAGAAGACATTAAAAGTATTATAAGTATATATATGTGACGATTGTTTAAAATGAAAATATATTGATATATTATATGGATAGGTTCGTGATATCAATCGGAGACCAAGTCAAAATATATATATCTTCAAGGCAAAAGTGAGTATATAGTCCCACTTTTAAACTCTAAGTATTTCGGGATGAGAATACATGTATTTTATGTTTTACGATATGGACACAAGTAACTGAAAAATATATTCTACGTTGAGTTGTACCACTGGCATACTTCCCTGTAGCTTGGTAACTACTATTTACAGCGGTATTGTAAACGCGAATCCTGTTGATAGATCTATCGGGCCTGACAACCCCAACCGGACTGGACGACCAGTATTCAACGGTTGCACAGTACTTCGTTTCGGTGACTACACTTGGTACGGTGTAGTAAGATTTCATAATAAAGGGAATATGCGACGTGATTAAATGTTAAGTATGGTTACCAAGTGCTCAACCACTTAGAATATTTTTATTAAAATGTTTACATATGAAAATCTTGTGGTCTATATATATATATATATATTGCTGCCGGCATTAAACCTATATCTCACCAACTTTATGTTGACGTTTTAAAACATGTCTATTCTCAGGTGATAACTAAAAGCTTCCGCTGCAACATGTTGAATTTGAACAAGATCTTGAGTATGCATATTTGTGTCAAAAATAAAACTGCATATCGGAGGATTTGTAATGTAAAATATGCTAGAAATTGTATTGTTATCATCACATGTAAAGTTTGTAAGTCTAAGATTATCGCTAAACGATAATCATCTTTTTATTGTCTAAAGCTTGTATTAAAATAAGAGTTATGGTTTGTAATGTAAAATAAATGCAGTTGTTCTTTTAAAAATGTCGCATATAGAGGTCAATACCTCGCAATGAAATCATACGTTATCTAACTCGTTCTTATGGTTAAGGACGGGTTATGACATGTGGTATCAGAGCGGTGGTCTTAGCGAACCAGGTTTGCATTAGTGTGTCTAACCGATGAGTCGTTAGGATACATTAGTAAGTCTGGACTTTGACCGGGTCTGATTTAAAAACCATTGCTTATCATTGTTGGTTAAAATTTATATGTAAATATTATGTAGTACTAATGGGTTAGTTGTTGTGTGATAGATGTCGGGCTCAAAACTTGTTATCACATTCAGCGACTCCGAACCAGAATCTTCAGATGGTGTTCCAGTCATTAACCTATCCGATGACGAAAATGATATCTTTGGGGAAGACTCACAAATTCCGGATGAACCAACTATAGGGAACCCGGAAAGTGAACCCGAGGAGGAAAGTGAACCCGAGGAAGAAATACAGGAAATTACGAAAGACAAGTTCGAACTAGGAAAGAAACGAAAGGCTAATGAATTAGAAAATTCAAATCCCGAGTTTAGTAAGGATGATGTGGCACCAACTCCACTAGACACTACCACCCCTATTCCTGCTATTCCTATTCGTTCTATCCCGGCATCCAGTTCTTCAGTCCCACAGCCAAAATATAGGCAGACAGCCAGGATAAGCGTTAAGCGATTCTTTGAACCTAAACGTCCTAGAAAATAGACCAAACGATGCGCTGCCGTATTAAACCATGGGATCATATAATGTTTTGTATAATATTATTAGTGTGGTTTGCTTAATGTTCGATGTAAGATAAGCATATGTAAAATAGTGAAGTGTGAAATGCAATAATTTTCCATGGTTAAGTATTATTTGGGTGGTAGTAATTGATTTTCGTACTAAGCTATTAAGTATGAACTTTAACGGGTAGGTACTACCCTAGATATAATTATAAAATGCTAATAAGAAGAAAAGGCTTTTATAATAATAACTGGTTCATATTATTAATAAGCTACGATGTACTGTAAATACATACTACATCTATAATATTCCATGCGAATAATTATTTTTTTTTTCATTCTTATTGAAGATTATGGCGCGATTGAACCGAATGACGGAACAAGAAATCCAGGAACTCATCAATCAGCGAGTGAACGACAGAATGTTATGGGTCGAGGCTGCAAGAGCTGCTGCAGTTAACCCAAATCCTCGTGTAGGATGCACCTACAAAACTTTTCAAGCTTGCAAGCCCTCATCATTCAGTGGAACGGAAGGACCGATCGGTTTAACCCGGTGGATAGAAAAGATGGAGACTGTGTTTAAAATCAGTGGTTGTGTTGAAAAGGACATGACCAAGTATGCATCGTGCACTTTACAAGATAGTGCACTCACGTGGTGGAAAAATTATGTGAAGGCTGTAGGAGGAGATGTAGCTTATGATACTCCATGGGAAGAATTCAAAACAATGTTAATCAACGAATATTGTCCAAGGAACGAGGTTAGGAAGTTGGAAGATGAATTACGAAGCCTGAAGGTTGTTGGTACTGAAATCACCAACTACAATCAGCGATTCATGGAATTAGTTTTGCTATGTCCTGAATTGGTTCCAACCGAAGAACGGAAGATTGAAATGTACAAAGATGGTTTGCCCAAAAAGGTCAAGGCAAATGTTACAGCATCGAAACCTAAGACAATTCATGAAGCTATAACCATGGCAAACGAGCTAATGGATCAGGTCATCATGGATAAGAAAGTATCCAATACTGATGTGAAGGTATCAGGTAACAAAAGAAAGTGGAATGGAAATTATGATCGAGGTAACCAACAACAATCTTTTAAGAAACAAGAAATCACGCAAGGTGCGGGTAGTGGTTTAAGCTTTGGTTACAAAGGACAAAATCCTTTATGTAACCGATGCCACAAACATCATTCTGGCTACTGTAATGTGGTATGCAACAAATGTAATCGAAAGGGTCATCTTGCTGAAGATTGTAGGGCTCTCGTTACAAATACAAATGGTACCAAGACTCCTGCCACCAATGCAAATAGAACTGCTTTGGCTACCATTACTTGTTATGGGTGTGGAAAACAGGGTCATTATAAGAGCCAGTGTCCGAATCCAGAGAAGAATAATGGATCTGCACGAGGAAGAGCATTTGTTATTAATGCTAGAGAGGCGTGTGAAGACCCGGAGCTTGTTACGGGTACGTTTACCATTAATAACTTATCTGCATCTATTATATTTGATACTGGTGCTGATAGAAGTTACGTGTGTAGAGACTTTCACGCTAAATTGAATTGTTCATCATTACCTCTAGATGCTAAGTACATGATTGAGTTAGCTAATGGTAAACTAATTAAAGCCGATAAAATTTGCCGTGATTGTAAAATAAATTTAGTCGGAGAAACATTTAAGATTGATTTGATACCCGTAGAATTAGGAAGTTTTGATGTAATAGTCGGCATGGACTGGATGTCCAAAGTAGGAGCTGAAGTTGTGTGTGCCAAGAAGGCAATTCGCATTCCTTGTAAGGATAAAATGCCGGTGATGATTTATGGAGAGAAGGGTAACTCAAAGCTAAAACTCATTAGCTGTTTGAAAGCCAAGAAGTGTTTAGAAAAGGGATGTTATGCTATTCTAGCACATGTTAATAAAATCGAAAAGAAAGAAAAAGAGAAGTGCATCAATGACGTGCCTGTGGCAAGAGATTTTCCTGAAGTATTTCCGGAAGAGTTGCAGGGATTACCTCCATTTAGATCTGTAGAATTTCAAATAGATCTTGTACCAGGAGCTGCACCGGTTGCCCGTGCTCCATATAGACTTGCACCGTCCGAGTTAAAAGAACTTCAGAGTCAGTTAAAAGAATTACTGGATCGTGGATTCATACGACCAAGTACTTCACCGTGGGGAGCTCCAATTTTATTTGTCAAGAAGAAAGACGGATCTTTCCGAATGTGTATAGATTATCGTGAATTAAATAAGTTAACTATCAAGAATCGGTATCCACTACCGAGAATTGACGACTTATTTGATCAACTCCAAGGATCATGTGTGTACTCGAAAATTGACCTAAGATCGGGCTATCATCAATTACGCGTCAAAGAAGAAGATATACTGAAAACTGCTTTTCGGACACGTTACGGTCATTACGAATTTTTGGTCATGCCATTTGGATTGACGAATGCGCCAGCTGTATTCATGGACCTCATGAATCGAGTTTGTAGTCCATATTTAGATAAGTTTGTTATTGTTTTCATTGATGACATTCTTATCTATTCCAAGAGTGAGCAAGAGCATGAGCAGCATTTAAGGTTAATATTAGGGTTGTTGAGAAAAGAACAGCTATACGCTAAATTTTCTAAGTGTGCTTTCTGGTTGAAAGAAGTGCAATTTCTTGGCCATGTTGTTAGTAGCAAAGGAATTCAGGTTGACCCAGCTAAAATTGAGGCCATTGAAAAATGGGAGACTCCTAAGACACCAACGCAGATACACCAATTTTTAGGTTTAGCCAGTTATTATAGAAGGTTTATTCAAGATTTTTCCCGAATAGCTAAACCATTGACATCATTTACTAAACTGGTTATAATAGTAGAATTTGTTATATCGTAAAACGTTTTAGAAAAGTAAGATTAAATATACTCTTAATAGGTTTCAAGTTTTTAATTTAACGTTTATTGGTGAAACGGAATATAAAGTCCAAAGGTTAGATAAACGTATGAAATCATCTTAATATAAACCGTCGATATCCAACGTCTAAGTTATTTACATTTCTCGTTCCAACTTTAAGATGAAAGTTAAGATAGTTATCTTATTAAAATCACGAGGAAAATGTTGTATAGCATGAATTGAAAATCAAATAGAAATCTCTACTAACTATTGTCTAGTTCCCGTTAATTGACACTTTGTTCTTATATGTAATTTACTTTACCAATTATTCCGAATATCGTTAAAAAGGAAAGGTTTCGTAAATCAACGTGGACCTCTCAACAGAGACTCGTAATCATAATTCAATGTATCTGATAACTCATTCATTTGATATTATCTTATAATTCCATCTATAGACACATTGAAACAAATACGTTCATGTAAAGTATTATACGTCTAATACTTTGTTAATGTTTTCAAGTTATAATATATATACACATATACATATATAATCATACCCGTTCATATAATGGTTCATGAATCATTGGAATTTGGTCGAGGTTAAATGAATGTATGAACATATTTTAAAATCCTTGAGATTTAACTTAACAAACTTTGCTTATCGTGTCGGAATAATATAAGGATAAAGTTTAAATTTGTTCAAAAATTTTCGGGTTGTCACAGTACCTACCCGTTAAAGAAATTTCGTCCCGAAATTTGATTGAGATGGTCATGGCTGACAATAAGTATATTTTCATGACGCATACGAGCTGAAAATTAGAGTTTTATCATCAGCGAGTAATATGGATAAAACAATTTGATTAAGTGAAGAGTACGAGTGAAGCTATTCCAAAAGAGTGAAATGAGTAAGTGTAGATTCGTCATATCTTTTGACGTAGATTGTGACGACCCGGAAATTTCCAACCAAATTTAAACTTAAATCTGTATATGGTTTCAACACGATAAGCAAAGTCTATTAAATTGAATTTTTAAACTATCTCATGAAAGCATATGACCTTTGACTATCCCCGACGATTTACGAACAATTGTGTATGTAAATATAAATGTAGATATATATATAATAATAAATAGGAAATAATAAAATATAATATAAACATTAAAGTTAAATATGCAAAATGAGATATAAAATAATTAAAATGAATATATATATAAATATATGACTTTTATGCATAATTAATATTATATGTATATTATAATAAATATAAAATATATATAAATACTAACAATTCAAATATGATATGAGTATTACATAATTAATAATATAAAAGATTTCTAATAATAATTATTATATTATAACATTTATAAAATATATGAATATTAAATATTCAATAGATGTATTCATATAATATATGATATAATTATTAGTAAATGTAATCACGAGTTATATGATTAATATATATATAATTATAAGATAAAATATAGTTACTATATTAAAATGAGTATTATTAAATTAGATATTAATATTAATACCAATATTATGAATATCATTATGTAATATATATATATATATATATATATATATATATATATATATATATATATATATATATATATATATATATATATATATATATACAATTGGATACAATTAAATTAACATATTATTAAAACCCTTTTTCCTTTAAAATTATTATCATTATTACTTTTATCAGTAGTTTTATTATTTGTATTATTTCGATATTATTACTAATATCATTATTAATCCTAATATTGCTTTATTAAGTAATATTTTGATTACTAATAGTATTATTATTATTTATGATATTATTAATAGTGTGTATATATATATATATATATATATATATATATATATATATATATATATATTTTAGTAAATGTATTATTATTATTAGAATAATTATTATATATTTATATTTATTAATATTAATATTAATTAAAAATTTTATACAGAATCAAATTCTGTTCTGTATCACCATCATACTATTCTATTACCTTGTTTCTGTCTGTAAATTTCTACCAAATTCGTTTTTCAATTCACCATATAGATACAAATTCTGTTGCAAGTCTTTTTCCCACTTTTATTTTTTTTACTGAATAAAAAGCCTGTCGATGCCCATCTTCACTAGAAAACAATTAGGATCAATTATAACTACTACATTGAGTGTTACTTACTCTATATAAGTCGTTGCCTGTAATTAGGGAAGTAATTAAAATCAAAATTTTAAGATATACAAAAAAAATATGGTTTATATCTCTGTTCTTGAGTGGGATAAAACAATAGCTCGATTTTAAATCGTTTTTAAAAATGTAAAAGTGCAGAAGTGTTATAAATCTTCCACTAAATCTATCTGCAAGTTTTCATTCGTTAATTTCTCAAAATGACTTCGAATTTTCGAGTCAAAGTTCTTATCTAAAAGTCAACAGATCGTTCTTTGATCAAATTAGAGTTCGTGTTTATGTTTCTGGATTAAATAAGGATTCAAAAAGTTTCTATGAAGGTTTTACTACATAATTCAGGTATTAATTTTTATTCAAAACAGTCTAAAAATCAAAATCAAGTTAGAGGTTAAGATGTTCTTCGCGAGTCTGTGTAACAGGCTTTTTTTTATTTTATTTTTCTGTTGAACAATGATTATACTCTATAAGTCATTACCAACTCAACTTCAAGCCTTAAATTAAGTTTGGAGATTCGTTGTTATGATTTGAATTTTACTCCGGTCGTTCCAAATTTTTGTGGAGAGGATGAAGAAAATAGAAACAAGGATATTACAGGTTATATAAATAAAAGGACTGAATTAAATCAGAAAAACTATCATGGAGCATTGGTTAGAGGGGGTGTTGGGGTATCGAGAGGTCTCGGGTTTGAGACCCTGCAGGGGTGTTTAATTCTTTTTTTGAGGCTTATTTCATTAAGGTAGTTCTTCAAATATTTTAATTATTATGTTATTATTATTATTAATTATTATTCTTATTATTGTTATTTGTATTATTATCATTAGTTATTATTATTATCACATGTATTATAATTATTATTAATATTAATGCTAAAATAAGTATTAGTTATCATTATTATGATTAGTATATTATTATTATTATTAAGTATCTGAATTATTGTTAATAAGTATTATGAATATTAGTTATTATTGTTATTACCGCTAATATAAGTAGTAGATATCAACTATTATTATCGTTATCATAACTCTAGTTACAATTATAATTATTATTATTATTATTGTTATTACTAATATTATTATCAAAATAGGTATTATTATTAAATAATATGATTATTAATATTATCTTTATTAATCTCAAAAATTACCTTTTTAAGCAGATAAATATTTAGTACCAAAAATATATTTATTACATATAATAAAATTATATTAAAATTTCATAAAACTACAGATATCAAATTTATTAACATTAGTTACATAAATACATAAAAATAACAAAACTATCAATTTTTAAGTATAACATTTAAACAAGTATGGATATATTAATATAACTATATAAATAATAACCATTTTGAATATAAACACAAATTAAATATATAATATAAATTAAGATATAATAAATTGTTCGATTATGATTATACATTTTAATATGTACATACCAATGATATAGGTTCGTGAATCCGAGGCGAAAACCTACACTTGTTCAATGTCGTCATATGTATTTTTACTACAAAATACAGTATTGTGAGTTTTATTTGCTCCGTTTTTAAATGCTTTTGCAATATATATTTTTGGGACGGAGAACACATGCGCTGCTTTTATAAATGTTTTACGAAATAGACACAAGTACTTAAAATTACATTCTATGGTTGGATTATTAACCGAATATCGCCCTTCAAGTCTGGTAACCTAAGAATTTAGGGAAATGGCCCCTGATTGACGCGAATCCTAAAGATAGATCTATGGACCTTGACAAGTCCCATTCGGGGTACGAATGCTTTAGTACTTCGAGATTATTATACAGATGAGAGGTTCTGTTTTGGGGATATTCTATGCATTAAGTTAACGTCAGTTACCAGGTGTTCAATCCATATGAATGATTTTTATCTCTATGCAGTTTGCGAAATGCCTGATATGAGAATGATGTTTATGAAATATGAAAATCTTGTGGTCTATTAAAATGATGGAAATGATTATTTATGTTAAACTAATGAACTCACTAACCTTTTAGTTGACACTTGAAAGCATGTTTATTCTCAGGTATGAAAGAAATCTTCCGTTGTGCGTTTGCTCATTTTAAAGACATTACTTGGAGTCATTCATGACATATTTCAAAAGACGTTGCATTCGAGTCGTCGAGTTCGTCAAGATTATTACTAAGTCAATTATAGTTGAATATATTATGAAATGGTATGCATGCCATCAACTTTCGATGTAAAGCAAGTTGTCTTTTAAAAACGAATGCAATGTTTGTAAAATGTATCATATAGAGGTCAAGTACCTCGCGATGTAATCAACTATTATGAACCATTTGTAATCGATATGGACTTCGTCCAGATGGATTAGGACGGGTCTCTACAGTTGGTATCAGAGCGGTGGTCTTAGCGAACCAGGTCTTGCATTAGTGTGTCTAACTGATAGTCGTTAGGATGCATTAGTGAGTCTGGACTTCGACCGTATCTGCATGTCAAAAGTTTTGCTTATCATTTTTGTCGGAAATCATCTGTTTATCATCTTTAGGAAATTACCTGCTCATTATTCTTAGTCTAGACATGTTTTACTGCATTGACTACATGAATAGTGTATAGACAAAATTCATATCTTAGCGTATCTGACAATTCATATCTTAGCATATCTGTTACTGTAGACCTTCCCTGATATCTCTCGTAAATTTCTCCTTAATTTAAGGGATCCTGGTACTATATATATCTATGCATATTATGCATCAAGAATACATCCAACTATCAATTGCTGTCACTAAACTCTTCATACCAAAAATCTTTTCTGTGATCGCGTAAGATGGCCTCTACGAATCGACCACGTTCCTCTGACTCCGAAGACAGCATGACAGGAGCACACCAACCAATCAACTACCGTGATTACTGGATAAAATAGGGGTGGGTTCGCAACATACTCACCCTATGGAGAAGGGAAGAAGGTACTCCATATCATGAACCGAATCTACCACCTAACCTTGGAGTACTTGACCCGCTCACCGGCGAACCCGTTCGCAACACCGTTTATACCCTTTTTGCAAGAATTTTTCATCTTGAGGCTACCATTAACGGAACTAGAGAAGATATCCGACCTCTACCTCACACTGATAACCAACCAGGGTTAGTAGAAGAAGTTAAAGAACTCCGAGCTCGAATGTTAACTTTAGAGAGCACGGTACATAATTTGCAAGCACCAACAGTATCACCAACACCAGTAACGTCACCAGCCTCAGCACCAACAGCACTAGTACCACCAACAACAACATCCGCGTCACCAGCTTCGACATCTCATTCTGTACCTCGAGTATAATCATCATTCTACGTATCGCTCTACATCATTTATCTTCGTTCGACATGACGATTATGTAATCTCTAATGTTTTAGAGATTATATATTCTTGTTCTGACGGTAAATCAAATGAGTTAAATATCATATTGACTCATTAAATCCATGATTACATCTGAAGAAAATATACATATGTATATATGTTTTCATAAAGTTTGTAATTTAAACTTCTTTTGTATAAACTATTAATGGTGAAAATATTTTAACGGGTAGGTAATACCCGAAGAATATTAGATTTCACATTAATAAGTTACACTTACATTCTTCGAATCTGATTCAACAGTCATTTACTATCCTACTTACATCCACAGATATACGTATCCGTTCACCGCAGAATAATCATCTTCACTCAATTTCATATTGGATTTTAACTTATCAGAATCCAACAAGTGGCATAATGAAGAAAACATTGGACAAAATAAAATTTGATAGAAACAAACAAATTAACTATAAGAAATTTTGTTAAGAATCCACGCTAACTGTTAATTCCGTATTACATTTTATTTATCGCATTTTATTTATCGCAATTCTAATTCTCGCAATTTTATTTATCGTCATTTAATTTTTGTTATTTATTTTTACGCACTTTAAATATCGGGACACGTATACAAGGTTTTGACATATCATATCAACGCATCTATATATATTATTTGGAATAACCATAGACACTCTATATGCAGTAATGCTGGAGTTAGCTATACAGGGTTGAGGTTGATTCTACAATAATATATATAGTTTGAGTTGTGATCGAGTCTGAGACATGTACACGGGTCACGATACGTATTAATTAATTTAAATATTATATTAAACTATATATGAATTATTGGACTGTTACTGTGGACTATCGACTGTAGACTAAGAACATTGGACAATCAAATTAAATTAAAATATTGATTATAACATATGAAACTAAACAATTCTTCTAGTTTGCCACTTGATTTCATTATAAACCTCATTTGTATCTTGACGACCAATCTGCGTACAAACCATTCATGATTCTTTAAAACACATCAATCGAGAGGATGAATCGACCGTACTTCATCTACGGAAGAAAAGATTAATGCATATAGTCATGCACCTGAAAACACTCAGAACCTGAGTAAACGTTTAACACGTATCTGTGCTAGCTCCTTTGGCGTTGTTATTACCGAAAATAACTTTACAATCCCTCTTCAAAGTAGCCAATTTTGTCACAGCTCCAGCAAGTCAACTTCAACTTTTCGTTCGAACCAACCTTATTATAACTTTGATATATATGTGCTCTTTTATTGTTACCGGAGAACCTTTTATATTCCATCATATTACCATCAGCGTTTAATCATCTAAAAACACAATTCTCTTGAAACCACCTCGAATTGATAACCAATGATTCAGATATAGTAGCATTAAATGCAGAGGAAACAACAAAATCGTAGATGGTCTAAATGGCCAAAAGTTTGATAATAAAGAATGGAATGTTGGGAACGCTCGATAGAAAATTTAGTATTGAAAAACTGATTGAGCAAACTACGAAGGAGTCTCTGAACAAATCACAAGGACTAAACTTGTACATTAAGAATCCTGATGATTCTGTTTCTGATTTGCTTCTGACTCCAAACTCTTGCGGACAAATCTTCTTCATCATCCATCGATATTAGAAATTCCAAGATATCATCGTATCTTTCATTATAAATATCCTCTATATTTCTGAAGATATTTTCATAACTAATCTTATCTAAAATCATTAATCTCTTCGTACTATCAGTGTTACATCATATAGAAACTGTTAGTTTCTATATTCTGTAAACTTTCGAGCTTAAAATATGAATGTTATTGAAGTAATGTTGGGAACTGATGCATGAGTTAGTATAATATAATGACACTTGATTAACGTGATTATATTACATTAAGTTATGCTGAGTTTCTAAATGGAACATGATGATTCACAGATTATAACGTCATCATGTGTCATGTTACATAACTCTTTCATTCTGATTAACTTCTGAACATATCAAGAAAATATATTCTTGATAGTTCTATTCTCAGTGACTCTGGTAATTTGACAAATCATATCGTGCTATTTCATACTATCTTGTTTAAAACATTAAGTTCATTCGAAACTTCATACTTACGAATTCTGGACCATTATTCGCTTGACTTGAAGTCAGGAAGAGAAAACAAAAGCATAAAGCTTTGAAATATAAGGGAGAATATAAAGCCCGTTAACAACACATAAATTACAAACTGTTTATATCAATGTTTATTGTAACATAAAGACACGGGAGAATTAAAAACATTATAACCCCAAGGGCAAAGTAGAAGAAAGCAGATTCCTCTGGTGGAAGTTGGAAAAGGAGAATGAATATTGCGATAGTAAGGATGAGGACAAGGATCAGAACTGGATTAAACATTTTCACAATCGTTAGAAAGTATGGATCGAGAAAGAAAGAATTGGAGTAGTGAAAATAATGGAACGAAAGAAGTTCATTTATAGAGAAGATACCAGACAAAGCAATCGAGACAGATAATCACATTAAATTAAAGAGGATCCTAATTTTCCATAAATCTCGAAAAATCAAATCTTATAGATTTCCAAGATTTACTTTTAAATTCCTTGAATTCCGGAATTCAAATGTGACTCAATCAAAAGCTAAATCTCTATCTCAATCTTCACTACGCTTCACATAATCGAATTGTTTTATCTATATTAATCAATAATGATAAAACTCTATTTGTCAACTCATATTCGTCATGAAAACATTTTTATTGTTAACCATGACCACCTCAATCAAATTTCGGGACGAAATTTCTTTAACGGGTAGGTACTGTGACGACCCGGAAATTTCCAACCAAATTTAAACTTAAATCTTTATATGGTTTCAACACGATAAGCAAAGTCTATTAAATTGAATTTTTAAACTATCTCATGAAAGCATATGACCTTTGACTATCCCCGACGATTCACGAACAATTGTGTATGTAAATATAAATGTAGATATATATATAATAATAAATAGGAAATAATAAAATATAATATAAACATTAAAGTTAAATATGTAAAATGAGATATAAAATAATTAAACTGAATATATATATAAATATATGACTTTTATACATAATTAATATTATATGTATATTGTAATAAATATAAAATATATATAAATACTAACAATTCAAATATGATATGAGTATTACATAATTAATAATATAAAAGATTTCTAATAATAATTATTATATTATAACATTTATAAAATATATGAATATTAAATATTCAATAGATGTATTCATATAATATATGATATAATTATTAGTAAATGTAATCACAAGTTAAATGATTAATATATATATAATTATAAGATAAAATATAGTTACTATATTAAAATGAGTATTATTAAAATAGATATTAATATTAATACCAGTATTATGAATATCATTATGTAATATATATATATATATATATATATATATATATATATATATATATATATATATATATATATATATATATACACACACAATTGGATACAATTAAATTGACATATTATTAAAACCCTTTTCCTTTAAAATTATTATCATTATCATTGTTACTTTTATCAGTAGTTTTATTATTTATATTATTTCGATATTATTACTAATATCATTATTAATCCTAATATTGTTTTATTAAGTAATATTTGGATTACTAATAGTATTGTTATTATTTATGATATTATTAATAGTGTATATATATATATATATATTTAGTAAATGTATTATTATTATTAGAATAATTATTATATATTTATATTTATTAATATTAATATAAATTAAAAAATTTATACAGAATCAAATTCTGTTCTGCATCACCATCATACTATTCTATTACCTTGTTTCTGTCTGTAAATTGCTACCAAATTCGTTTTTCAATTCACCATATAGATACAAATTCTGTTGCAAGTCTTTTTCCCACTTTTATTTTTTTTACTGAATAAAAAGCCTGTCGATGCCCATCTTCACTAGAAAACAATTAGGATCAATTATAACTACTACATTGAGTGTTACTTACTCTATATAAGTCGTTGCCTGTAATTAGGGAAGTAATTAAAATCAAAATTTTAAGATATATAAAAAATATGGTTTATATCTCTGTTCTTCAGTGGGATAAACAACAGCTCAATTTTAAATCATTTTTAAAAATGTAAAAGTGCAGAAGTGTTATAAATCTTCCACTAAATCTATCTGCAAGTTTTCATTCGTTAATTTCTCAAAATGACTTCGAATTTTCGAGTCAAAGTTCTTATCTAAAAAGTCAACAGATCGTTCTTTGATCAAATTAGAGTTCGTGTTTATGTTTCTGGATTAAATAAGGATTCAAAAAGTTTCTATGAAGGTTTTACTACGTAATTCAGGTATTAATTTTTATTCAAAACAGTCTAAAAATCAAAATCAAGTTAGAGGTTAAGATGTTCTTCGCGAGTCTGTGTAACAGGCTTTTTTTTATTTTTATTTTTCTGTTGAACAATGATTATACTCTATAAGTCATTACCAACTCAACTTCAAGCCTTAAATTAAGTTTGGAGATTCGTTGTTATGATTTGAATTTTACTCCGGTCGTTCCAAATTTTTGTGGAGAGGATGAAGAAAATAGAAACAAGGATATTACAGGTTATATAAATAAAAGGACTGAATTAAATCAGAAAAACTATCATGGAGCATTGGTTAGAGGGGGTGTCGGGGTATCGAGAGGTCTCGGGTTCGAGACCCTGCAGGGGTGTTTAATTCTTTTTTTTAGGCTTATTTCATTAAGGTAGTTCTTCAAATATTTTAATTATTATGTTATTATTATTATTATTATTATTAATTATTATTCTTATTATTGTTATTTGTATTATTATCATTAGTTATTATTATTATCACATGTATTATAATTATTATTAATATTAATGCTAAAAATAAGTATTAGTTATCATTATTATGATTAGTATATTATTATTATTATTAAGTATCTGAATTATTGTTAATAAGTATTATGAATATTAGTTATTATTGTTATTACTGCTAATATAAGTAGTAGATACCAACTATTATTATCGTTATCATAACTCTAGTTACAATTATAATTATTATTATTATTGTTATTACTAATATTATTATCAAAATAGGTATTAGTATTAAATAATATGATTATTAATATTATCTTTATTAATCTCAAAAATTACCTTTTTAAGCAGATAAATATTTTGTACCAAAAATATATTTATTACATATAATAAAATTATATTAAAATTTCATAAAACTACAGATATCAAATTTATTAACATTAGTTACATAAATACATAAAAATAACAAAACTATCGATTTTTAAGTATAACATTTAAACAAGTATGGATATATTAATATAACTATATAAATAATAACCATTTTGAATATAAACACAAATTAAATATATAATATAAATTAAGATATAATAAATTGTTCGATTACGATTATACATTTTAATATGTATACATACCAATGATATAGGTTCGTGAATCCGAAACGAAAACATACACTTGTTCAATGGCTCCCTTTTTAAATGCTTTTGCAATATATATTTTTGGGACTGAGAACACATGCGCTGCTTTTATAAATGTTTTACAAAATAGACACAAGTACTTAAAATTACATTCTATGGTTGGATTATTAACCCAATATCGCCCTTCAAGTCTGGTAACCTAAGAATTTAGGGAAATGGCCCCTGATTGACGCGAATCCTAAAGATAGATCTATGGACCTTGACAAGTCCCATTCGGGGTACGAATGCTTTAGTACTTCGAGATTATTATACAGACGAGAGGTTCTGTTTTGGAGATATTCTATGCATTAAGTTAACGTCGGTTACCAGGTGTTCAATCCATATGAATGATTTTTATCTCTATGCAGTTTGCGAAATGCCTGATATGAGAATGATGTTTATGAAATATGAAAATCTTGTGGTATATTAAAATGATGGAAATTATTATTTATGTTAAACTAATGAACTCACCAACCTTTTGGTTGACACTTGAAAGCATGTTTATTCTCAGGTATGAAAGAAATCTTTCGATGTGCGTTTGCTCATTTTAAAGACATTACTTGGAGTCATTCATGACATATTTCAAAAGACGTTGCATTCGATTCGTCGAGTTCGTCAATATTATTACTAAGTCAATTATAGTTGAATATATTATGAAATGGTATGCATGCCATCAACTTTCGATGTAAAGCAAGTTGTCTTTTAAAAATGAATGCAATGTTTGTAAAATGTATCATATAGAGGTCAAGTACCTCGCGATGTAATCAACTATTGTGAACCATTTGTAATCGATATGGACTTCGTCCAGATGGATTAGGATGGGTCTCTAAATAGATGGGGTTGATTTCCGGAGTTTAAGGAATTTAGAGAAAATCTTCATAATAAGATTTGGTCCTTCGATAAATAAGGAAGTTAAGATCCGCTTTTAATACGATCATCCGTTTTGATTACACTGTCGGATATTTTACTATAAATCCACCCCCTTCGTTTCCTTACAACTCACACCTCCTATTCTTTCTCCTTAATTCATACTTTATAGCATTTATCAATATGCTTCATCCAATTCTGCTTCTTGATATATTCCTCACTTTCATATCTGTCATTCTTCTTTTTCATCTATCGCCGAAAGAATCTATTTACTTCTACTATACTCTTGGTTTTATAGTGTTTTTAGTTCTCCCGTGTCTTTATATTGTTATATGCATCGATATATACAGTTTATAGCATCTGGGTTGTTGTTGGGTTTTATATTCTCCCTTATATTTCGATGTCCCTGCTTCTGTCTTTTATAATCGTTATCATCCCCAGTTAATGCTCTCTTTTATTTGCTGCGATTTATACCCTAATTTCTGTTTCGGAGCTTTGTCCTTTCGTTTCTTCTTCTTGCGATTAAGCATCGCTTGTAATGGTCCAGAATTTGCAGATATAAATTTCGAAATGAACATTGTTAATGTTCTAAGAAAGAAATGGTAATGGCACGATCTTGATTTGTTAAATTACCAGAATACCTTGAAAAAGACCGAATCATCAAGAAAATATTTTCTTGATATTTTAGAGGTTAAATAGAATCCAAGAGTCGTGTGACATAGCACATGATGACGTTATGATCTGTGAATCATTGCGTTCCATTTAGAAACTCAGCATGACTTACTGTAATATAATCACGTTGATCAAGTGTCAATATATTATACTAACTCATGCTTCAGTTCCCAACACTACTTCAAAAATATTCCTATGTTAAACTCGAATGTTTCAGAATTTAGAACTAAAATAGTTTCTTTTATGATGTAATACAGATAGCGCGAAGAGGTAAATGATTTCAGATAAAAATAATTATGAAAATATCTTCAAAAATATGGAGGATATTTATAATGAAAGATACGATGATATCTTAGAATTTCTAATATCAGAGGATGATGAAGGATATTGTCCGCAGGGGTTTAGAGTCAGGATCAAGGTATTCGTTAATGACTTCAGCAGATATTGAATCATTTGAAATCTTTGAAGTCAGGTTCAGTCTTTGTGATTTGTCCACAGCCTCCTTCATACTTTGCTCAATCCGTTTTCCAGTTCCAAAACTTCTCTTTTTCTGAGCTTTGCCAATACACTATTCTTTATCATCAAACTTTTTACTGTTAAGATCGTTTGCATTTGTTGCTGATTCGTCAGCATTTCAAGAACTAGTTCGCAGTTCAAGGTGTTTTTCAGAAACTTCACATTCAAAGTATGTAAGTCCAGGAGATAGATGTTGTACGTACACATATAACTGTTGGCGTAGACATGCTGCGAGATTTCAAAATACTGATTGCTAATTCCCGATGATTCGTATGGCAATTCTCGTTACAAGATGCGAATGAGTAAATGATGGGGTTTCGATAAATATAATGATTCTTCAGAAGGTCAAAGATCAGTGAAGTTGTGAATAAGTTTATTGCTAATGTGCTGGAATATGAAAGGTTCCCTAGTAACAATAAAAGAGCACACATATATCAGGGTTATAATAAGGTTGTGTCGAATGAAGAGTCGAAGTTGACTTGCTGGAGCTGTGACAAAACTGACTACTTTGGAAAGGAATTGAAAAGTCATTTTTGCTAATAAATGTCAAAAGATTTGACACATATATGTGTTGAATTATGACTTTGGTTTCGAGAGCTTTTTAAGTACATAACTGTGGGTAATATATGGTTGGATCATCATCTCGATTGCTCATTATTTGAAGTGTCTTCAGAAATTTTCGAAGGGTTTGAACACAGATTGTAATCGTTAATATACATTTGATGTTCTAACACAGTTTTGAAGTCAAAGTATAGCTTTGAAAGATGTAGGAATCTAAAAGTGATGATACCAGTTATACCTCGAATTGAATTCTGAGGTTTCAAAATTAGAATATGTAATTGGGTTTGAATGAGTATAGTTATTTTGATTTCTATGAAAGAATTTATATTGTTGTGAAAGTAGGAAGTATAGTTGATAATTTGCTTGATCAGATTCGAAGAATGTAACATATTAATTGTGAATATATATATATATATCTCTCGGGTATTACCTACCCGTTAAAAAATTTCACAATTAATATTTTGTACATAAGAATTTTATTACAGTCTTTGTGAAAATATATATGTATATATTCTCCTCAGATGTAACATAGATTTTAATGAGTTAATACTAAATTAAACTCATTCGATTTACGGTTGAAACTAGAATTGAATAATCCCTTGAAGGCTTTAGAGATTACATAAGTATTTCTTCAATAATATTGTTTGAATTAATACTTCGTTATTTGTTGAGGCGTAATGTTGGTTTTCGTTATATTCCTGTGAACTTCGCAAAGTACGAATGATGTTATCTGAAAAGTTACGGGTACATCGATGATGAAAGTGTAAAATCAAATATATACTTGATTTATTATGAATTGGAATTTGTTGAATTGAGACAGAGATTGTAGTTAACGATGGTTAAGTTGCGGGCGAAGGACGTACATTATTGCATATTTGTAATATGAATTAACCGAGTAGTTAAGATTCACACACAATAGCTTAGCACGGAAAGATTTATTTTTATTTCAAGAAATATATATAAAATATACATATAATTTCTTCAGAGGGAATGAGTTAATTCTTCATAACTCATTGATACAATATACGCGTCATTGATTCGTAATGATGTCCACAGTGATTCTTGAACTGACGGAGTTTGTGATGTTATAGGTGTTGTTGATTCTAATGCTGACTGTACTGACGATGCTGGTGATGCTGACGGTACTGTTGATGCTGTTGGTAAAACAAGTTTAGCTTGTTAACCACACACCATTTTTGTCAGGTTTTTTACTCTTCCTTCTATCATTTTGGTTCGCTTAACTGATTTATGGTTAGGGCCAGATTAGATAATCTCTAAGACTTTAGAGATTACATAATCGCCGCGGAATGTTTCTCTAATGAAGTTATGAATTAATATTTTGTCAGTTATTGTTGTTGGTACTCCTTGGTATCTATGGTGCGTATTGTAATGACCCGGAAAATTTTGACTAATTTTAAACCAAACTCTCGATACGATTTCATAACTCTGACACGATAAGCAAAGTCTGTAATGTTGAGTCTCACAAATTTTGAACTGTTTTCATATATGCAATTACCCTTCGACCATTCTCGACGATTCACGAACAATTGTTGTAAATAAATATGCGTGTGTATATATATATATATATATATATTTATAATTATAAATTTAATAAAATACAATTAACTTATTAGAATTAAAAATGTAAAATAAAATACTGAATAATTAAGTTGATATATATATATATATATATATATATATATATATATATATATATTATTTCTATACATGATTATTTTTATTATTATATATATATAATGCAATGTATAAATATCCAATTATATATATTATATATTATTATTAAACTTTACATAAATAATAAATGATAATATTAACATATTAAAGGAAACTCCAAGTTAAGTTATAGTTATTATATTAATAATATTATTATTTCAATAAATATTAATACTAATATTAATATCAATATTATTAATAATATTAAAATTATAATATGAAATTTAATACATTATGATTTGTTGAATTATTATTATTACAAATATTATTGATTATCATTATTAAGTATTAATAAAATTTTGATCTTATTATTTTGATCATTAATATTATTATTATTTTTCTATTATTATTGTTATTAGTATTTTATAATTATTAATAATATTACAAACATTATTACTATTATTATTATTGTTATTTTTTTATTTATTATTATTAGTATCTTATCAACAATATTATTATTATTATTATTATTATTATTAATTAGTATTATTATTATTATTATTAATATATTTATTAATTATTAATATTAACTATATAATTTATAAAAATCAGAAAAATGAGCGGAATCAATTTCATGTAACTATCAATATGTAGCTATGCTTTGTTTCTGTCTCCTAATTATTACATATTACAATCGAATCTGCAGATACAACCAAAATCAGTTGAACATAGCTATCTGATTCATTTCTTCTCATTGAAAATTCTGTCCTTCATATCTGATTCTTGTTACATGTCGATCTCATTATCACAACAATACAAACCCCATTAAATCAAGTTGTCAGAGAACAATAGTAATCGTACGAGTCCGTTACACATCACTTTCTGCTTTATTTTTTCTTGTTGTTTCTTCCATGGCTCGAATATTGCTATCGACAGTAGCTGCACTACAAACCAAATCGATAGTACAATTGAGTTCTATTACAATTACTCAAATGCACCATATATATATATATATATATATATATATATATATATATATATATATATATATATATATATATATATATATATCAGCCACTGCATTTGGGAAAATGAAAACATAGATATTTAAGATACATATACATATTACTTACACATATATATAAACACCCACTTGCTTTGCAAAAGTACTCGAACCATTTGTTATATCATTTATATTTCGGTTCACTGTCACCTGCAACGAGTCTCCACTGCCACCTTCACCATCTCTTTAATCATCATTATAAACTGTAACCACCGAGCAAACACCATTGTAAACCATCCACCACTCACTTCAAATTGTTGAATCACCTTCTAATATCCAAAACCCTCATCCGCCACCAATCCAACACCCCATGAGAAACAACTATTTTTTTATTTATTTCATTTTGCTACTGCTTTTAGGTCTCTTACGAATCAACAAATCACCTTATGAAACCTGCAACGAAACCATGCCACAACACCACTTCACTTCACCACCTTTGATCATCCTTCTCAACCCAACCGCACCATATACTGCTACTATTTCTTTTGGTGTCTTTATCATACTTAAACACACCTCTGAGGTACGTAAGCTTTCTACAACAATAAACTACCAATCACTACTACTATTTAAACTATGAACCAAACCGTCACCACATCCAACTAGTCACTACTATTTCTGTTTTAACCATCAAAGAACGACCCCTTTATTCTAGCTGCTATGCTACGAATTATATCAGCAAATCAAAACTCATGCGAATGTAATTATATTTGCTTTCACCTTTCTGTCAAGCAATCTAACGAAAAGAGAAAGTGGAGTTTATGTTCACAACTTGAACTTGATAACTAGGATATATAATATCCTTTATGCAAATCATTTCATTAAAGTAAAAGGAATGATGTAGTGGTTTGTTGGCCGACATAGGGGACGTTCCACGTTATTTAACTATTTTTTTACATACTCTAAGAGTATCCAAGGAAGTTTACGTATGCAGTGCACTATTTTTTTTTTAAAACCGTTCCATCAACCAAAGACCGAAATCCTTTCTTTTGTTGATTGGGTGTCAATTTGCATAAGTGGGACATGGTGCAAATAAGTGCCCACAGATGCTATACTTTTCTTTCTTATTTTGAGTTCCAAAAATAAATCGAACAGCTTATATATTTTTTTTGTTTTGTCTTGCTAAACTCTTAATATGTTGGGCCACCTAGTCCGCATATTTGAGACTTCATGTTGGGCTAATTGTGGGCTGCCGTATTTATGTTTCTATTTGGGCCGTGGTTAGTTGTTTGTGCTGCGAAATTATTATTTTTTTATTTGGGCCGAGAGGTATTAGACTAGCATGAAGATGACGGGATATATATAATTAATTTTAGGATGATACCTAGTTATTGATAATGGCAAGACAATTTGATGAGGTTTGATTATATACAATAGTGACAGAGGTTATAAAATACATGGAGGTGATACAGATATGTGAGCACGAAGTACGATGGATTAATGGTGATTATGGCATGATGAAAATATAAGCAAGAATGATAATGAGGGTGATATTAGGATATGATGATGATTATGATGGTGGATGACAATAAAGAGGAATAGATTATGACAGCTATTAGTTTTCTATATCCTTTTCTTTTGTTGGTATTTAGATTAAAACGGGATAGTGGATTAGTAACATGGAATCCTAAATTTCAAGTTGAGCCGTATTCTCTTTGGATTTACAATTGGGTCGTTTGGTGTTCTTGGACTGAGACCCATTTTATGTTTGTTGTTTAGGCCGGATATGAAGAAGAGGGAAACAATTAAGATTAAATATATTTATGAAATGAATAACATTATATAAACAAAATAGATCAGTTGGTTTAGGAGTGTTGGTTTTAACGAGAGGTCGAGGGTTTGAGACTTGGGGGCGATATTTTTTTTGTCAGAGATATAGTTAAAGCTGGAAAGATGGGTTGAATAAAATAAATATGGGGTTTAAACCAAGATCGAGCTAGTAGCTCAATGGTTAAGGATATTATCGGGTTAGCGGGACGTCGCGGGTTCAAACCCGGACTTGGGCATTTTTTTGGACTACTCCTTTGAGGCAGTCATTACTAAAACTTTTATTATTACTTCATTATTATTTTTATTGTTATTATTATTATTATTATTATTATTATTATTATTATTATTATTATTATTATTAATATTAACATTATTATTATTATTATGATTACAAATATAAAGATTATAGATATAAATATTGCTATGGAAATGATTAAAATTTCAATTAAGTTACAATTTAATGAAATACTAATATTATCATTATCATTACTATAATACAATTTTTTTTATCAAATAAACAATAGTTATATAAAAATATAATTTATATATAAAACAAAACTATATTAATATTTTTATGATAAATATTAAGTATTTATTTAAATATATAAAATAAATATAGTTAAGTAATGGAACATTTAATTTATTAATATAAAAAGTATATCACTAATAATATACGATTTTGTTCGATTACCATTATATGTGTTAATAAATATACAAATGATATAGGTTCGTGAATCCGAGGCCAACCCTGTATTGTTCAGTTTCGTCGTATGAATATTTTTACTACAAAATATCGTATTGTGAGATCATTTGATTCCCTTTTACTCTTTATATTTTTGGGACTGAGAATACATGCGCTGTTTTTACAACTGCTTTATTAAATGCTTTTGAAATATGTTTTGAACTGCGAATACATGAAATACTTTTATAAATGTTTGACGAGATAGACACAAGCAAAATATTCCTTGAATGAATTATTATACAGACAGAAGTTCTGTGGATTATTATTGAATTATGTGGACATGATAATTGCCACCGTTGAATTATGTGGACATGATAATTGCCACCGTTGAATTATGTGGACATGATAATTGCCACCGTTGAATTATGTGGACATGATAATTGCCACCAATTGATATGAATGTTATGTATCGAGAGAATGATTTTTATACACAGGTTATGTGTATTAGTTTTTGTGCACGAGATATGTGTACGGTTATTAAGATTTATGAAAAATGATTTTGTACACGAGATAGGTGTACTTTATTTAATTCTTGTAGTCTATCAAAATGATGAATTTTATTACTTATGATAAACCTATGAACTCACCAACCTTTTGGTTGACACTTGAAAACATGTTTATTCTCAGGTACGAAAGAAATCTTCCGCTGTGCATTTGCTCATCTTAGAGATATTACTTGGAGTCATTCATGACATATTTTAAAAGACATTGCATTCGAGTCATTGAGTTCATCAAGAATATTATAAGTCATTTATAGTTTAGATATATTATGAAATGGTATGCATGCCTGTCAACTTTCGATGTAATGAAAGTTTGTCTTTTAAAAACGAACGCAATGTTTGTAAAATGTATCATATAGAGGTCAAGTACCTCGCGATGTAACCAAATGTAATGAATTCGTCCAGATAGATTAGGACGAGTCTCTACACGTATGACGTTGATGCTCGTGGGCAGATTGTGAAGTTGAGGTTTACGACGCGGTTGTGGTTGGAGGTGGTAATGGTACTGTTGGCGTTAATGATGGTGGTACTGGTTATACTGCTGGTGCTGCTGCTGGTGTTTGTAATCTCTGCACGATATTCTCCAAAGCCACTACCCGAGCGCGAAGCTCGTTGACTTCTTCTATTACACCGGGGTGATTATCGGTTCGGACGAGCGGATAATTAAAATCTAGAATTTGATGTAGTATATAATCGTGACGAGATACCCCAGAAATGAGAGAAAAAATGGTGTCTCGAACAGATTCGCCGGTAAGTGCTTCAGGTTCTTCGCCAAGAGGGCAATGTGGTGGATGGAAAGGATCGCCTTCTTCTTGTTTCCAATTATTGAGGAGGCTACGAACCCATCCCCAATTCATCCAGAATAGGTGATGACTGATTGGTTGATCCATTCCGGTCACACTGCTTTCGGAGCTTGAGTGAGATTCCATTTCGGAATCCGAGTGACTTGTACTTATGACAAATTCCATTTCGTACGATTGGATAAAGGATTTTTCGATATAAAATGATTTTCCAGCTATCGGGTGGTATTCTATTTACATAGGATATCTATATATATAAATCAAAAGATTTCTTAGATTACGGAGGAGTTTGCGGGATATGTCAGGTAAAGTTTAAAGTAACAGATATGATAAGATATGATTTAGCAAATACGCTAAGATATGAATTTTGTCTATACACAACTCATGCAATTAATGTAGCAAGACGTGTCTAGACTAATAATGATAAGCAGGTAATTTCCTAAGGATGATAAGTAGATGATTTCCGACTAGAAATGATAAGCAAAACTTTTGATATGCAGACACGGTCGAAGTCCAGACTCACTAATGTATCCTAACGACTTATTAGCTAGACACACTAATGCAGACCTGGTTCGCTAAGACCACCGCTCTGATACCAACTGAAAGGACCCGTTTATATACATTATAAACGATTCACAATAGTTGATTACATCGCGAGGTATTTGACCTCTATATGATTGATAATGCTAAAAACGAACATATATTTCATAGCATTATTCCTCAAGAAAGACAAGCTTTTAGTTGCAATTGTTCTATTTACAAGTAATATTCGTTTAAATAATAAAAGGTGAAGACAAAAGACAGATTCGACGAATTAAAGACGTAAACGACCAAAAAGCTCAAAAGTACAAAATACAATCAACGAGGTTCCAATTATTGATAAGAAACGTCTCAAAATTACAAGAGTACAAGATTCAAAACAAAAAGTACAAGATATTAAATTGTACGCAAGGACGTTCGAAAATCCGGAACCGGGACCAGAGTCAACTCTCAACGCTCGACGCAACGGACTAAAAATTACAAGTCAACTATGCACATAAATATAATATATTATTTAAATAATTCTTATAATTATTTAATATATTATATTTATTTATAAAACCGTCGGCAGAAGAAAACAACCAAATGTGAGCCTCCCCAGCTGGCCATGCGATCGCATGGTGATGTTAAAGCTAAGGGGTATAAAATACTATTAAATTTTAGCAGAAAATACTATTAAATACGATACAATTTTACACAAGATATTTATTTATTTATAGAATGGATATACTTAAACCTTGCTACAACACTTATAGGCAGTGTACCTAATCGTACAGTAGTGTAGTTTTTAGTAAGTCCGGTTCGTTCCACAGGAAAATCTTTAAACAAAGCTCAACGCTATATTATTTTACTTTTATAAAAATACAAATATATATATAAGTAATATTATTATTATAAAGGGGGGTTTTTACCGTTTAATGACCGGTTTGTCGATTTTAAGACTTTAGTCGCAGTTAAAACCTAATGTAAAATATAAAATAAATACAAGACTTTAAATTAAAGCGTAAAGTAAATAACGATAATGAAATTGCGAATAATAAAAATGCGATAAAATAAAATTGCGATAATTAAAAAGTACGATAATTAAAAGTGCGATTAAATAACAATAAATAAAAGTGCGATAATTAGAAGTGCAATTAAATATAAAATAAAGGAAATTAAATATGAAATAAAAGAATTATGCTTATTTAAACTTCCGTAATCATGATGTTTGACGTGTTGATTTTAGTTTTATGCCCATGGGTTAATTGTCCTTTGTCCTGGATTATTCAATATGTCCGTCTGGTTTTTGTCCATAACAGTCCATCAGTCATAAATATAAATTGCAAGTGTCCTTGTCAAATTATTATTATACCCGGAGTTAAATATTCCAACTAATTGGGGATTCGAATTGTAACAAGGTTTTAATACTTTGTTTAATGAATACACCAGGTTATCGACTGCGTGTAAACCAAGGTTTTACTACTTTGTTAACAATTACACCAATTACCCTTGAATGTAATTTCACCCATGTTTTAATTATTCTAGTGGCTATTAATCCATTCCCGTGTCCGGTTAAATGAACGATTATTCGTACATATAAATACCCCGCCCATCGTGTCCGATCGAGTGTATATGGTAATTTATAGGGACGCCCAATTGCAAATCTTTATATTAACATTAACAAACTTTCATTTAGTTAAACAAATATAAAGCCCATTAATAGCCCATAGTCTAATTTCCACAAGTGTCGTTCTTTTGTCCAAACCCCAATTATGGTACAAAGCCCAATTACCCAATTTTAGTAATTAGCCCAACATCATGATTACTTCGTTTTAAATAAGCATAATAATAACTTAGCTACGAGACATTAATATAAAAAGGTTGAACATAACTTACAATGATTAAAAATAGTGTAGCGTTACACGGACAGAATTTCGACTTACACCCTTACAACATTCGCTAACATACCCTTATTATTAGGATTTAAAATTAAAATTAAAATTAAAATATAAATTATATATATATATTACGTATATATTGAGAGAGAGATGAAATAAGATATGAAATTTGATCAGAATTCGGTTTGCTTTATAGCCAGAAGTGAAATTTGGGGCTCCGCGACTCGCGGCAAAAACCCCTTCAAACTCCGCGACTCGCGGAGGATGAATTTACAGCTCACACCCTTGGAGTTTCTCTGCCGACGGTTTTATATATATAAATATAATATATATATAATTAATATAATTAATTATATATTATATTATATTTATATACATAGTTAACTTGTAATTTTTAGTCCGTTGCGTCGAGCGTTAAGAGTTGACTCTGGTCCCGGTTCCGGATTTTCGAACGTCCTCGCGTACAATTTAATATCTTGTACTTTGCGTTTTGAATCTTGTACTTTTGTAATTTCGAGACGTTTCTTATCAATAATTGGAACCTTTTTGATTGTCTTTTGTTCTTTTGAGCTTTTTGGTCGTTTGCGTCTTCAATTCGTCGAATCTGTCTTTTGTCTTCACCTTTTATTATTTAAACGAATATCACTTGTAAATAGAACAATTGCAACTAAAAGCTTGTCTTTCTTGAGGAATAATGCTATGAAATATATGTTCGTTTTTAGCATTATCAAATATTCCCACACTTGAGCGTTGCTTGTCCTCAAGCAATATTGTCTTGAAATACTAGAATCACTTCTTTATTCTTCACACTTTGTACATCAGTGATTTCTATACGGCGGTATAAACAATGGTAGTAACGATATGGTTTACAGTCCCACATGACTATAAAAATTTAGATCCATTAAGGAAATTGGATCTTTATGAAAACATTTGATCTTTTGAAAATTAAATCTAGTTTTTACCCTAGATAAGTTTTCCGGAATAACCCTTTACCGGTGTTTGCAAAATATTTTTGTGGGTTTGGTGGGTTTCAGATTTGAAAATTTTAGCTCAAAACTTGTGGTTTTGTGTCACCCACTTGCTAACCTTGTATTTGGAAAGCAACACGTCCAGTTTACTTGTTCCGTATATTACCTTTCGGCAAACTACCGTCCGGTTGTAAAGGAAAGCGTTGAACAAGCAACTGTTTAAGACAATGTCCCGTGACATGCTTTTGATTACGGTCTATAACGTGTCGGACGCAATTACTATCCTTGGTAGGAGCAATAGTAAAGCTCACCCTTATAATTTGTCGGTTTGGCACAAAGTCCTGTCTTTGACCATGTTATGCAACCACCGTTCTTACGGTTGACACCCGATTTAGTTCAGGTGACCTAATGAATTTCAGGTGAATTCCTAGGATTTTACGTTCAATGGTAATGAACGCATTGAAAATAGGGTTTTCATAAAACAAATCGGTTTGTAATTTTTGATCAAAATATTTTCTCGTTCAAGCTCGAGTTTAGATATCATTGAATTCCATGAGTTTGAATTCTCAATCTTTAAGGTCAATCTCTAGGATTGAGTAATATCAGTCTTAAAAGCTGATTTTAAATCTTTAAGGAGATTATCCTTTCTGGGGATCTGATTCATTAGTCTTATCCAGCTAATTTGCATGGTGCCCCTCCCATTGTACGAGATAAATCCTTCTCATGGTTAGGATAAATCTGACCACTTGGCGACCCTGTTTAATGCTGAGGTCCGTGGATTTCCTGCTGATTTTAGTGATGACTTTTCTAGATTTTTCGTCAACCTACAGCTGGTCTGGACGACAACTTCATGACCTAAATCAAGAAGCGCGTTTCTTTTTCGGAAGACTTTACTTCCTTTTAATGATGGAATTGATTCATCGTGTAGATCCATCTTTTCTTTTCTTTCATCGGGTAAAACAGTTTAGTTTAGTCCAAAGCAAAAGTATTTTTAGTTATTTGTTACAGATATATGTGACATATGTTTAAAATAACTTGGTAAATTTTCCCACACTTGGCTTTTATTTTCCTTTTTATCGTCCTCTATTCCATTTTAAATGAATTTTAACATTTTAGTTTGTTTCTCAATTTATGTCCTTTCCGAGGTAACAATAATTTCGGTGTTAAAACCTAGTTTTATCGTTCATAAATATGTATAAACATGATTTTGAATTCATTTAATTGAAAATTTTGAAAAATTTTACTAGAATTGGGTAGTTAGTATATAAGACTAGGGCTGTTCTTTTTTATCAGAGAGCACTAGATTCTAATACAACTACTGCTTTACTAGTATTTTTAATGGTAACCAAGTGTTTAATATAAAAATTTTAAAATCCGAAAGAATTTAATCCCTTCCCACACTTAAGATCTTGCAATGCCCTCATTTGCAAGAAATCAGTAACAATTTAAATTATTGAGGTTGATTTGTGTGAAAATGATTAAATTTTTACCAAAGTTTCCAAATATATTGGCGTTTGTTTGCTGAATGATAAATGGTGCACATCATTTGTTCATTCCGTCTTGTTGTTATTTCACATATATTTTGCATCTTGTCGTCAAAATTAGTTGCTTTTGCTGAACTTAATGCCAGTCTTTGAAAATGCGTTGTTTTACCCTGTTGTGTACATAAGATAAACTGCAAACATATATACATATTTTTGAAGTTTGGTATATTACCCCACATTCAAAAATTATTAAAATCTAAGAATAAAAGTTAGATAATTATAAAAATGATTACAATATTAACAAAAATATTAAATGTATCAATAATTACAAATTACAAAATAAAAAAAAATAAGTAAACTAAGGATGATATTGGTACCAATAGGGGTTCCAGGCATAACCATAAGTGCTATAGAATGCTTCGGCAGGGTCATACGTAGGATATGGTGGCTGCATCTCTATCGACCAAGGAGGGAAGACGGGTTTCGGTGTAGGAATATAGTTTCTACCTATATGTTGGCAATGCGCTATGATCTGGTTCTGATGAACTTGCCAATCTTCAAATGCTCTCTGTCTAGCATTTTCGTATTCCTGAGAAGCTATAAACCTATGCATTTCTTGCATCTCATTCCCCCCTCCTACATTACCTTGTTCCTGGTTTCTCTCCACCTGTGGATGTCTACCATGGTATCGTACTGCGGCGTTATTTCGCCGCTTCAAAACTTTCGCACCATGGTATACATTTAAACCTATAGTGTCGCGGGGTTCCGGCTCTTCTAGTAATAATCCCCCCCGACTTATATCCACACCGAGATATTCACCAATCAAAGTAATAAAAATACCACCTCCTATTATGCTATGTGGTCGCATCCCCCGAACCATAGCTGATAAATAATAACCCACACAATATGGTATACTTACAGCGCTCTGTGGGTCTCGAATACACATATGGTAAAACAAATCTTGTTCATTTACCTTTTCTTTGTTTTTACCCCTTTGTGTAATCGAATTAGCTAAAAACCTATGTATTACTCTTAATTCGGCTCTATCTATATCCAAATAAGAGTAGTTTCCCCCTTTGAAACGGTGATGGCTTGTCATTTGACTCCACACACCGTGTGTATCAAAATTCTCATCTATCTTTCTACCGTTTAGTATCAATCCTCTACAATCGGCAGACGCTAACTCCTCAGGCGTATATATACGTAAAGCCTGAGCCATGTCCAGTAAAGACATGTGGCGCATCGAACCGCCTAACAAAAATCTAATAAAAGAACGATCGGTTAAACTAGCTACCCGATCATTCAACTCTATACTACATAACAACTCTTCACACCATACTTTATATACAGGTCTGTGTATGGTGAATAAAAATATCCAGTCATTAAAAGAAGAATTACCATACCTCTGTACAAGTAATTCCCTAATTGGCCCGGCCAATTCTACAGCTTCTAAGGGTCCCCATTCTATGACCCTCGGTACCTCAACAACCTTGGAATGAAGAGTATGCAAACCCCGTTGATATTTTGGATAATCTATCCAAAGTCTGTCAAATCTCAGGTTCGGGTGCAACTCTTCCAAATGCATATCGGAAAAGGTCATGACTGGATGAGGTACATCCTGCTTGTAGTAGTTATCTACCTCCTGTTGTTCCAAATTCTCAGCAGGAGCATGGCGGGCTTGGGATGAAGATTCACCCCTTTCATTCTGCAAAACACATCAAACACAAATTTTGTGCATCCAAATATGCATTAGTGTCAGCAAAATCATCAATTAAAATAATTACAATGACATTATCAATTTATATCAAACTTAAGCTTATTTTCACATTTTTATCAAATCTACACTTTTTCAAATAAGCATATACGAAAATTTTCGCCAAGTTCATAAGCATTCAACTCAAATAACATGTCAAAATAATCATTACTAGCAATTAAACAAGTCTCAAATGGCATTATCTTTCAAAAATCAAGTTCATGAATTTTGGACTTGAAAAAGTCCACTTTAATTCTCAAAATCATGTTTAGGCTCAAAGTTTGGATCATTTAACTACCTAGACATGTTACACTACTCAATTTAGCAACAATTCATGACAAAAATCGGCCATAACCTGTTTATATCAAAAAGCCCCAAATTGCTCAAGAACACAAACCCTAGATTATTCAAAATTTGAAGTTTAAGGCTTCTAATCATGTTAAACAGCATCAATCTAGGTTATACAAGCATAATACATAAACAATTTAAGTCTAATTACACTAAAAAGCATCAAAATCAAATTGGGGAAAAAATAGCTCAAGAACACCAAATTTCAAATTAAATGGTGTTTAGGTGTAGAAATTTACCGTTTTTCTTGAGAAATTCTTAGATAGCATCCTTCTTAACATGATTTTAGCAAAAAATTTGGTGATTAACGGTTAAAAATTGTGATTTTTGGGGTTGGTTTTCGGATTTTTTCGCAGTGTTTTTGCAGTATTTTTCGAGTTGTTTTTGTTTTGGGGAGTAAACTGATCTGTTCAGCTCTTTATTTTTTTTCCGGTTTTTAGTCTCTCCGCGAGTCGCGGAGGTTTTGTACTTCAAACTCCGCGAGTCGCGGAGTTTGGTATTTTTTTTTTTTTTTTTTTTTATAATCTTTAACTTATTAAAACAATTTAGTAATTAATTTTAAAATTTTGTTTCCCTTGTTATTTAGGACGAGGTCGTTTCGGATCGATGTCCTAGTCCGTCCTTCGACAAAATTTTAAAATTTGTCTTTTTGTAGCGATTGTTTTAAAAGCTAAGATTTTTGGGGTTTTTTCAATGTTTTTGGCATACTTTAAATCAATAAGATTAAAAATAATGATAATAAAAGTTCTCGTCCCTCCCTCGGGTAAAGCAATTTCGGTTCAAAGACCTAGTCTTCAACTTACGACGAATTTTAAAAATCATATTTTTAACTTAATGAGATAAAGTAAATTTTTGTTTTTATATTCACACAACTTAAATATAAAATTCAAAATTAATATTAAAAATTCACACCAAACTCAAAATTTGAAATGCATAAAATTAAAAATTAATATTTTAAAAATTAAAAATTCACACCAAACTTAATTTAAAAATTTATAAATTCATATCAAACTTATATTAATTTTTCAAATATTTACAATTTTAAATATATTGTTTTTACAGAGTTTACAATATTAATTTAAGATTTAAATATTAATTTTAAAAATATGGTAAAAATAAAATTAAAAATCTTTTTGTCTTTTTATCCCACTTTAATCAATCAAATATTATCAAAAATATGCGCCCCTCTTTTCGGTAAAGTAATTTCGGTTCCAAGACCTAATTTAACTCATGACGAATTTTTGAAATATTTTGGGTTGATTGATTAAAGATATTTATACCTTAAGAATAAACGTTAAATTTCGCAGTGATGTAATAAATTTTTGAATGATATCAATAATTTCGGTCGCCAAACCTAATTTTATTCAATACCAATTTAATACTTTTTAGCGAACAAATTAGCGTTTATTATCAAAAGGTTAAAAATAAAAATAAAAATAAAAACTGTACAGACATACCTGTGAAATAGATTTCTTAGTTATATGATCTATTATATTCATAAGATAGTCGGTTTAATTGATTTTCCATGGCTCCAAAGGCGTAACCTCGAGCATTCAGTGTCTTTTCTTCTAAACATATGAACGGTCCGTCTCTGCATAAAGTAACAAATTCGGTATTTGAATAGGTTTGATTATTTGAACATTTACCTCCATGTGACCATTTTCCGCATTTGTGACATCTTTCTAGGTGTCGTGCTCTTCTTTTCGCTGCGGATTTTGATTTTCCTTTACCAAATTGTAACTTATTATCTTCGCATCTGGATCCTTTTCTAACTCCGTCCATTCTTTCTCTGATTACTGATACTAATTCACTCGGTAGTATGTCATTATTACGTTTAGTGATCAAAGCGTGTAGCATTAGACCATGGTTTAGTTCACAGGCAGTCTTCATTTCGTAAAAACCTAAAAAAAATAAAAATTCAGAATGGGGGGAGAAGACTAGTTCTTTAGGGTCTGCTAGGGAAAGACCATACGTGTTCCATTTTCGAGAACTACACGAAAACAGACAATCTAACTCTAACAGAAATACATATTATCCTTTAAAGACTTGATTCTCCCCACACTTAGTTAGTTGTGGTATCGAAATTGTGATTAACTTCGTTGTCGACTTCCATCGGACCATGTATGTAATGTTTAACTCTGTGACCATTAACTTTAAATTCTATCCCATTTGAATTTATTAATTCTATCGTTCCGTATGGGAAAACTCTTTTGACTATGAATGGTCCAGACCATCTTGATTTCAATTTTCCAGGAAATAGCTTGAATCGTGAATTGAAAAGAAGAACTCTGTCTCCTTCTTTAAATTCTTTTGAACTTCTGATTCTTTTATCATGCCATTTCTTCGTTCTTTCTTTATAGATTAACGAATTTTCGTATGCTTCATGTCTTAATTCTTCTAATTCGTTTAGTTGACTTAATCGTAGACGTCCGGCTTCATGTAAATCAAGATTACATGTCTTCAAAGCCCAAAATGCTTTGTGTTCAATTTCTACTGGAAGATGACATGCTTTTCCATAAACAAGTCTAAAAGGTGTGGTTCCAATTGGAGTTTTGTAGGCTGTTCTAAAAGCCCAGAGTGCATCCTCCAATTTAATGGACCATTCCTTCGGATTTGATCCTACGGTTTTCTCTAGAATACGTTTTAAAGCTCGGTTGGTATTTTCAACTTGTCCACTTGTTTGTGGATGATATGCGGTGGAGATTTTATGAGTTACTCCATATCTTTTAAGAACTTTCTCAAGTTGATTATTACAGAAATGAGTACCCCGATCACTTATTAAAGCTTTCGGTGTTCCAAACCTTGCAAAAAGACATTTTAAAAAGTTGACTACAACTCGTGCATCGTTAGTTGGGAGAGCTTGTGCTTCCGCCCATTTAGATACATAATCAATGGCTACGAGTATATATAAATTATTATGAGATTTTGGAAATGGACCCATAAAGTCAATACCCCAAATGTCAAATACTTCACATACTTGGATGACATTTTGTGGCATTTCATCACGTTGACTTATTTTTCCGGCCCTTTGACATGCATCACAGGATTTGCAAAGAAGGTGTGCGTCTTTGTAAATTGTAGGCCAATAGAATCCAGCTTCATAAACTTTTCTTGCTGTTAGTTGAGGCCCATAATGCCCTCCTGTTGGTCCTGTGTGACAATGGTTTAATATTTTACTGGCTTCATCTCCAAATACACATCGGCGTATTATTCCATCGGGACAACTTTTAAACAGATGTGGATCTTCCCAGAAATAGTGTTTTATATCACTGAAGAATTTCTTTCGTCTTTGGTACGATAATCCTTTTTCAAGGAATCCACAAACTAAGTAGTTTGCATAGTCTGCAAACCATGGGATTTCTTTATAATCTATCTTCAATAGATATTCATCAGGAAAGTTGTCTTGTATGGCCGATTCATTTAGAACTTCTAATTCGGGATTTTCAAGACGAGAAAGATGATCAGCGGCGAGATTTTCTGCTCCTCTTTTATCTCGGATTTCAATATCAAACTCTTGTAAGAGTAAGATCCAACGGATTAATCTTGGTTTAGCATCTTGTTTTGAAAATAGGTATCTAAGAGCAGAATGGTCGGTATAGACCACCGTTTTTGCTAGAACGAGATATGATCGAAATTTGTCAAAAGCAAAGACAATAGCAAGGAGTTCTTTTTCAGTAGTTGTATAGTTCGTTTGTGCTCCTTGTAATGTCTTACTAGCATAATATATAGGTTGAAATCGTTTTTCAATCCTTTGTCCTAAAACGGCTCCCATTGCAAAATCACTTGCATCGCACATTAGTTCAAATGGTAGATTCCAATTTGGTGTTATCATGATCGGCGCATTAGTGAGTTTCTCTTTAAGAATATTAAAAGATTTGATACACTCATCTGAAAAGATGAATGGCGCATCCTTTTCTAGGAGTTTATTCATAGGAGTGGCAATTTTAGAAAAATCTTTTATGAAACGTCGGTAAAAACCGGCATGCCCTAGAAAACTCCTAACTCCTCTAACATTGGTGGGATGTGGAAGTTTAGCAATTACATCTACTTTAGCTCTATCCACTTCAATTCCTTCTTTTGAAATTTTATGTCCAAGAACGATGCCTTCTTTAACCATGAAATGGCATTTCTCCCAATTAAGTACTAGATTTGATTTTTCGCATCTAATTAGCATTCGTTCCAGATTAACTAGACATGATTTAAATGTATCACCGAAGACTGAAAAGTCATCCATGAATACTTCCATGCATTCTTCTATCATGTCATGAAAAATCGCCATCATACACCTTTGAAAGGTTGCAGGGGCGTTACAAAGTCCAAATGGCATTCTTTTGTAAGCAAAAGTACCATAAGGGCACGTGAATGTGGTTTTCTCTTGATCTTCGGGTGCTATTGGAATTTGAAAATATCCGAAAAATCCATCTAGAAAACAATAGTAACTATTTCCGGCTAATCTTTCCAACATTTGATCTATGAAAGGTAAGGGAAAGTGATCTTTTCTGGTGGCGTCATTTAATTTTCTATAATCAATACATACACGCCATCCTGTTACAGTCCTAGTAGGAATAAGCTCATTTTTCTCATTTATAATGACAGTCATACCACCCTTCTTAGGTACGCATTGAACTGGGCTTACCCATGGACTATCAGAAATTGGATATATCAAACCTGCATCTAGCAGTTTAATAATCTCTTTCTTAACTACATCTTGCATATTAGGATTTAGTCTTCGTTGGCGTTGCACATACGTTTTATGACCTTCTTCCATAAGGATTTTATGTGTGCAATACGAAGGACTTATTCCTTTAATATCATGAATCTTCCATGCAATGGCTGGTTTATGAGCTTTCAACACAGAAATGAGTTGTGATTTCTCATTTTCAGTAAGAGAAGACGATATTATTACAGGTAATTCAGATTCACCATGTAAATAAGCGTATTCCAAATGGTTTGGAAGTGGCTTTAACTCTAATTTCGGAGGTTCTTCTATCGATGATTTATATCGATATCTGTCTTCTTCTTTTAGCATTTGAATTTCTTCTGTTGTTGGTTCATATCCATTAGCTATAAGTGTAGCTAACATTTCAGCTTCATCAATTGGTTCATTACCTTTTCCTAAAGAACATTCTCCTGTTCCTTGTAATTCTGGAAATTCTTCTAATAATTCTGCATGTGCATCTATAGTTTGAATATAATAACATGTATCATCTGCAGATTGTGGTTGTTGCATTGCTCTATCAACTGAAAAGGTAACACTCTCATCCTCTATACTTAGGGTCCGTTTCTTACCGAACACGTCTATCATTGCTTTAGCCGTGTTTAAGAATGGTCTTCCTAATATGAGAGGAACTTGAGAATCTTCTTCCATGTCCAAAACAACAAAATCTACTGGAAATACTAAAGTACCAACTTTAACTAGCATGTTCTCCATTATCCCTCTAGGATATTTTATTGATCTATCGGCTAGTTGTATGCTTATTCTGGTTGGTTTTAATTCTCCAAGGTCTAGTTTAGCGTATAGTGAATACGGCATTAGATTTATACTAGCACCTAAGTCTGCCAATGCTTCTATTGAACTAAGACTACCCAGAAAACATGGAATTGTGAAACTTCCTGGATCAGATAGTTTTTCTGGTATCTTATTCAACAGCACTGCTGAACAATTAGCATTCATAGTAACAGCCGAGAGTTCTTCCATTTTCTTTCTATTCGTGATTAGATCTTTCAAGAATTTAGCATATCTTGGCATTCCTGAAATCACATCAATGAAAGGAAGATTTACATTTATTTGTTTAAACATATCCAAGAATTTGGATTGCTCGGCTTCAAGTTTTTCTTTCTTCATTTTACTCGGGTAAGGAAGTGGTGGTTGGTACGGTTTAACATAAGGTTTATCCTTAACTGTGTTATCTTCATTAACCTTTTCAACTACCGGTTCTTTTTCCTTATCTTGATCAGGTTGTGGTTCTTGTGGAGTAGGAATAGTTTCATCAGAAGTTACAGGTATTTCAGGTGGTTTAAGTGTTGTACCACTTCTTGTGGTAATGACTTTAGCTGTTTCATTCCTGGGGTTAGCATTTGTATCGCTAGGTAGACTTCCCGGTTTTCTTTCACCTATTAACCTTGCTAGGTTACTCACTTCTTGTTCCAGATTTTGAATAGAAGCTTGTTGATTTCTAAATGCTTGAGCATTTTGTTCATTAGTTTGTTTTTGAGATGTGAAAAACTGCGTTTGAGTTTCAACTAGCTTCGTCATCATATCTTCTAAATTCGGCTTTTTATCATCGGTTTGTTGTGGTGGTTTGTTTTGGAAATTCGGTCTTTGCTGATTGTAAGTATTATTGGATACTTGTTGATTGCTAGGACCTTGTTGGTTGTTGTATGGAACATTTCGGTTATAGTTCTGATTTTGATTGTAAATAGGTCTTGGCGGTTGATAATTATTCTGATAATTATTTCCAGGCCTTTGGTTTATGTATGAAATATTCTCTCTTTGTTCCATTGTTAATTCAATACTGAGACAATCTTTTGTCAAATGTGGTCCTCCACACTGCTCACAACTAATTCGTATTGAGTGAATATCCTTAGTCATCTTTTCCATTCGTCTCTCGAAAGCATCTATCTTTGCCGAAATGGAATCTAAGTCATGGCTAGAATCGGCTCTAGCTGCTTTAGATGATCTAATGATATCTTTTTCTTGATGCCACTCATGTGAGTGGGAAGCAGTATTATCAATAATTTTGTAAGCATCAGTTTCGGTTTTCTTCATAATCGAACCACCAGCTGCTATATCTATGTCTTTTCTTGTAGTGATGTCGCATCCTTGGTAGAATATTTGTACTATTTGACAGGTGTCTAAACCATGTTGCGGACATCCTCTTAACAACTTTCCATATCTTGTCCACGCCTCATATAGAGTTTCATTTGGTTTCTGTGTGAACGTAACAATTTCTGCTTGAAGTCTTACGGCTTTAGATGCAGGAAAGAATTGTTTAAGAAATTTGTCAATTAAAACATCCCATGTATCGATCGCCCCTTCAGGTAACGATTCCAACCAATCTTTGGCTTCTCCCTTTAAAGTCCAGGGAAATAACATGAGATATATCTGTTCATCCTCCACTTCTCGTATTTTAAATAGTGTGCAGATCCTATTAAAGGTACGTAGATGTTCATTTGGATCTTCCTTCGGCGCACCACTAAATTGGCATTGATTAGTCACCATGTGTAGAATTTGTCCTTTGATTTCATAATCTGGCGCATTAATGTCTGGATGAGTAATTGCGTGACCTTGGCCAGTGCGTTTAGCTCTCATTCGGTCTTCCATACTTAAAGGTTCCAGATTCTCCATAATTGAATTTGTTGAATCGGTATCACTAGATGCTTCAGATTTAATGGTTCGTTCCTCAACAATCTCTGTTTGAATGATTGGTGGTTCCGGAGGAAAGTTTAATGGTTCAGGATCTACGAACCGTTCCTGAATATTTTCCGGATTCTCAATTGTGAGGTCGGGTTCAAAAAATGGATTATCGGAAATTTGAACTGAAGTACTTGGTCGACTGGATGACGATTCTAAAGAAAAATCAACGGTGGTTATATTTGTTAAACGATGTCTTGATCGAGTTACAGGTGGTGAACGTACAAAAGGTGATGAACGTCTTGCTCGGTGCATTCACTGAATATCCTATTAGTTTTAAAAAGGAAAGAAAAATTATAATAAGTTATCCAATCGATAGACTTTTCTGATTTTGCCCACGTTTCGAATAGCCAAAAGATGCAGCAGAGGGGCAGGATTCGTTTGGTCTCAATATAATTGAGGACTGTTTGGCTCCAATAACCCGGTCCACGTACAAATCCAACTATTACTACGAACCAGAAAATTTTGATGTCTATTAATTTAACCACTTAAAATAAATTTTCGTAATTTTAAGAAATTTAGATAAGAAGTAGAAAAAATTCTAAGTCCTAAAAACTAGAATAGCGAGAAATAAGAGAGAAAAAGAGTTCGTCGAAAAAGGTTGAAAAAGAAAAAATGGTTGAAAAATAAAAGGTGACGGAAAAATAAAAGAAACTTATAAAAACTTAAAAATACTTTACTAACCTAACCTTATTACTACAACTAACTTAAAATTATAATCGCAAATTAAAATTACTAATTGGAATGATAATTGGTACATAGTAAAAGGTCTAAAAATATTAAAGCTTACAGGAAAAACTAAATCCCAAATGGAAATAACTTAAAAAGAAACTAAAACTTAAAAATGCGTCGCAAAATTCTAAAGCACCTAAATCTTAGTCTAAAGAAAAAGCACTTAAGGAATTCTACGGCAAAGCCTAAAAATCTAGGAGTAAAAATAACTAAAGCAAAAACTAAGTTTAAAATTAAATATGAGCTAAAAAATACAAATTTTACGCTACAACGATTAAAAAGGGACAAAATATAAAAATATATAAAAAGTTGTAAAAAGTACAATTTTTATAAAAAATATTATTTTTATATTATTTATTAAACTATTAATTTTATAATTTAATTAAACTTATTTAAACTAAATATATAATAAAAAGTAAAAGTAAAAATAAAACTAAAAATAATAATAATAATAATAATAATAATAAGGGTTAAATAATAATAATAATTAATTAAATCCCGTAATAAATGCTGAATTAGGGCATCTGTTCGCGTGTCAGACAAGCTCCGCGAGTTGCGGCAATTTATAAAGAAAACCCCGCGAGTCGCGGGGTTCAGAATTTCAGCTGACAGGTTTGAAATTTTACGCGTTTTCTTTATTTTTATTTTTATTTTTTATGTTTTCTGTTTTTTAAATAAATAAAAGATTTTAAAATAAAACTTATATTTTTATAAACTAAAATAGAAATAAAGAAACTTATAAAACTTAAATATTTAACAAAATCTTAAAAATACATATATTTTTGTTTTTCTTTTTATATTTTTAAAACGTATTTTTACAAAAATGAATTTTAATAAAAGTAACTAAAAAATCTTTTTTTTTTTTATTAGCGTTGCGCTTCCGGCTTTTAAGATAGATTCCCCGGCAGCGGCGCCAAAAATACTTGATGTTAAAGCTAAGGGGTATAAAATACTATTAAATTTTAGCAGAAAATACTATTAAATACGATACAATTTTACACAAGATATTTATTTATTTATAGAATGGATATACTTAAACCTTGCTACAACACTTATAGGCAGTGTACCTAATCGTACAGTAGTGTAGTTTTTAGTAAGTCCGGTTCGTTCCACAGGGAAATCTTTAAACAAAGCTCAACGCTATATTATTTTACTTTTATAAAAATACAAATGTATATATAAGTAATATTATTATTATAAAGGGGGGTTTTTACCGTTTAATGACCGGTTTGTCGATTTTAAGACTTTAGTCGCAGTTAAAACCTAATGTAAAATATAAAATAAATACAAGACTTTAAATTAAAGCGTAAAGTAAATAACGATAATGAAATTGCGAATAATAAAAATGCGATAAAATAAAATTGCGATAATTAAAAAGTACGATAATTAAAAGTGCGATTAAATAACAATAAATAAAAGTGCGATAATTAGAAGTGCAATTAAATATAAAATAAAGGAAATTAAATATGAAATAAAAGAATTATGCTTATTTAAACTTCCGTAATCATGATGTTTGACGTGTTGATTTTAGTTTTATGCCCATGGGTTAATTGTCCTTTGTCCTGGATTATTCAATATGTCCGTCTGGTTTTTGTCCATAACAGTCCATCAGTCATAAATATAAATTGCAAGTGTCCTTGTCAAATTATTATTATACCCGAAGTTAAATATTCCAACTAATTGGGGATTCGAATTGTAACAAGGTTTTAATACTTTGTTTAATGAATACACCAGGTTATCGACTGCGTGTAAACCAAGGTTTTACTACTTTGTTAACAATTACACCAATTACCCTTGAATGTAATTTCACCCCTGTTTTAATTATTCTAGTGGCTATTAATCCATTCCCGTGTCCGGTTAAATGAACGATTATTCGTACATATAAATACCCCGCCCATCGTGTCCGATCGAGTGTATATGGTAATTTATAGGGACGCCCAATTGCAAATCTTTATATTAACATTAACAAACTTTCATTTAGTTAAACAAATATAAAGCCCATTAATAGCCCATAGTCTAATTTCCACAAGTGTCGTTCTTTTGTCCAAACCCCAATTATGGTACAAAGCCCAATTACCCAATTTTAGTAATTAGCCCAACATCATGATTACTTCGTTTTAAATAAGCATAATAATAACTTAGCTACGAGACATTAATATAAAAAGGTTGAACATAACTTACAATGATTAAAAATAGCGTAGCGTTACACGGACAGAATTTCGACTTACACCCTTACAACATTCGCTAACATACCCTTATTATTAGGATTTAAAATTAAAATTAAAATTAAAATATAAATTATATATATATATTACGTATATATTGAGAGAGAGATGAAATAAGATATGAAATTTGATCAGAATTCGGTTTGCTTTATAGCCAGAAGTGAAATTTGGGGCTCCGCGACTCGCGGCAAAAACCCCTTCAAACTCCGCGACTCGCGGAGGATGAATTTACAGCTCACACCCTTGGAGTTTCTCTGCCGACGGTTTTATATATATAAATATAATATATATATAATTAATATAATTAATTATATATTATATTATATTTATATACATAGTTAACTTGTAATTTTTAGTCCGTTGCGTCGAGCGTTAAGAGTTGACTCTGGTCCCGGTTCCGGATTTTCGAACGTCCTCGCGTACAATTTAATATCTTGTACTTTGCGTTTTGAATCTTGTACTTTTGTAATTTCGAGACGTTTCTTATCAATAATTGGAACCTTTTTGATTGTCTTTTGTTCTTTTGAGCTTTTTGGTCGTTTGCGTCTTCAATTCGTCGAATCTGTCTTTTGTCTTCACCTTTTATTATTTAAACGAATATCACTTGTAAATAGAACAATTGCAACTAAAAGCTTGTCTTTCTTGAGGAATAATGCTATGAAATATATGTTCGTTTTTAGCATTATCACATGGCCTTGAAGAGCAAAGCTCATGCGATCGCATGAGCTCCTTTTTTCAGTTCACAGGCCTATAAATTCGCAGTTTGGTGAACGTAAAATCCATCTATCTTTCTCTTCTCCATTCATACGTAATATTTATATTTATAATTTATATTTTAATTTTAATTTTAATTATAATTCTAATTCTAATAATAAGGATATTTTAGCGAATGTTGTAAGGGTGTAAGTCGAAATTCTGTCCGTGTAACGCTACGCTATTTTTAATCATTGTAAGTTATGTTTAACCTTTTTAATTTAATGTCTCGTAGCTAAGTTATTATTATGCTTATTTAATCCGAAGTAATCATGATGTTGGGCTAATTACTAAAATTGGGTAATTGGGCTTGGTACCATAATTGGGGTTTGGATAAAAGAACGACACTTGTGGAAATTAGACTATGGGCTATTAATGGGCTTTATATTAGTTTAACTAAATGATAGTTTGTTAATGTCAATATAAAGATTTACAATTGGGCGTCCCTATAAATAACCATTTACACTCGATCGGACACGATGGGCAGGGTATTTATATGTACGAATAATCGTTCATTTAACCAGACACGGGAATGGATTAATAGCCACTAGAATAATTAAAACAGGGGTGAAATTATGTACAAGGACACTTGGTATAATTGATAACAAAATATTAAAACCTTGGGTTACACTCAGTCGACATCCTGGTGTAATTATTAAACAAAGTATTAAAATCTTGTTACAGTTTAAGTCCCCAATTAGTTGGAATATTTAACTTCGGGTATAAGAATAATTTAACGAGGACACTCGCACTTTATATTTATGACTGATGGACTGTTATGGACAAAAACCAGACGGACATATTAAATAATCCAGGACAAAGGACAATTAACCCATGGGCATAAAACTAAAATCAACACGTCAAACATCATGATTACGGAAGTTTAAATAAGCATAATTCTTTTATTTCATATTTAATTTCCTTTATTTTATATTTAATTGCACTTCTAATTATAGCACTTTTATTTGTTATTATTATATTTAATTGCACTTTTAATTATCGTACTTTTTAATTATCGCAAGTTTATTTTATCGCACTTTTATTATTCGCAATTTCATTATCGTTATTTACTTTACGCTTTAATTTAAGTCTTGTATTTATTTTTAATATTTTACATTTGGTTTTAACTGCGACTAAAGTTTTAAAATCGATAAACCGGTCATTAAACGGTAAAAACCCCCCTTTATAATAATAATATTACTTGTATATATATTTGTATTTTTATAAAAGTAAACTAATATAGCGTTAAGCTTTGTTTAAAGATTTTCCCTGTGGAACGAACCGGACTTACTAAAAACTACACTACTGTACGATTAGGTACACTGCCTATAAGTGTTGTAGCAAGGTTTAAGTATATCCATTCTATAAATAAATAAATATCTTGTGTAAAATTGTATCGTATTTAATAGTATTTCCTTGTAAAATTTAATAGTATTTTATATACACCTCGCGACACATCAAGTTATTTTTGGCGCCGCTGCCGGGGAATCACTTAAAAGCCGGAAGAGCAACGCTAATATATATAAATAAATAAAAAAGATTTTTATTTTTAGTACGCTTTTGTAAAAACACGTTTTAAATATTCAAAAATATTAAAAGAAAAACAAAAATATAAATATTTTTTTTAGAGTTTGGTAAATATTTAAGTTTTATAAAGTTTCTTTATTTCTATTTCTTTTAGTTTGTAAAAATATAAGTTTTATTTAATTAATAAATATATTTTATATTTTACAGCAAAAACAAAAAAAAATAATTAAAACTCGAGTCCGGCACTGTAGCAGCCTACTCTGTGGCTCGAAACCCTAGCCCATGCGATCGCATGGCCGGATTGTTTAGGACTCATGCGATCGCATGAGCCCATCTGACACGCCAGACTGCAACTGCATTAATTACGGAGTATATTTTAATTATTATTATTATTAAAACCCTAATTAGGGTTTATTAGTTAATTAATATATTAATTTAGTTTTATTTATTATTTGTATTATTTATTTTAATTAGTTTAATTAAATTGTAAAATTAATAGTTTTATAAAATAAATAATATAAAAATAATATTTTTATAAAAATTGTAATTTTTACAACTTTTTGTATATTTTTATATTTTTTCCCTTTTTAATCATTTTAGCGTAATATTTGTATTTTTAGCTCATATTTAGTTTTAAACTTAGTTTTTGCCATAGTTATTTTTACTTCTAGATTTTTAGGCTTTGCCGTAAAATCTCTTAAGTGTTTTTCTTTAGACTAAGATTTAGGTACTTTAGAATTTTGCGACGCCTTTTTAAGTTTTAGTTTCTTTTTAAGTTATTTTACATTTGGGATATAGTTTTTCCTGTAAGCTTTAATATTTTTAGACACCTTTTACCTATGTATCAATTATCATTCCAATTAGTAATCTCAATTTGCGATTATAATTTTAAGTTAGTTGTAGTAATAAGGTTAGGTTAGTCAATTGTTTTTAAGTTTTATAAGTTTCTTTTATTTTTCCGTCACCTTTTATTTTTCAACCATTTTTCTTTTTCGACCTTTTTCGACGAACTCTTATTCTTTCTTATTTCTCGCTATTCTAGTTTTTAGGACATAGATTTTTATTCTACTTATCTAAATTTCTTAAAATTACGAAAATTTATTTTAAGTGGTTAAATTGATAGACATCAAAATTTTCTGGTTCGTAGTAATAGTTGGATTTGTACGTGGACCGGGTTATTGGAGCCAAACAGTCCTCAATTATATTGAGACCAAACGAATCCTGCCCCTCTGCTGCATCTTTTGGCTATTCGAAACGTGGGCAAAATCAGAAAAGTCTATTGATTGGATAACTTATTATAATTTTTCTTTCCTTTTAAAAACTAATAGGATATTCAGTGAATGCACCGAGCAAGACGTTCACCACCTTTTGTACGTTCACCACCTGTAACTAGATCAAGACATTTAGCAAATATTACTGCCGTTGATTTTTCTTTAGAATCGTCATCCAGTCGACCAAGTACTCCAATTCAAATTTCCGATAATCCATTTTTTGAACCCGACCTCACAATTGAGAATCCGGAGAATATTCAGGAACGATTCATATATCCTGAACCACTAAACTTTCCTCCGGAACCACCAATCATTCAAACAGAGATTGTTGAGGAACGAACCATTAAATCAGAATCCTCTAGTGATTCCGATTCAACAAATTCAATTATGGAGAATCTGGAACCTTTAAGTATGGAAGACCGAATGAGAGCTAAACGCACTGGCCAAGGTCACGCAATTACTCATCCAGACATTAATGCGCCAGATTATGAAATCAAAGGACAAATTCTACACATGGTGACTAATCAATGCCAATTTAGTGGTGCGCCGAAGGAAGATCCAAATGAACATTTACGTACCTTTAATAGGATCTGCACACTATTTAAAATCCGAGAAGTGGAGGATGAACAGATATATCTCATGTTATTTCCCTGGACTTTAAAGGGAGAAGCCAAAGATTGGTTGGAATCGTTACCTGAAGGGGCGATTGATACATGGGACGTTTTAGTTGAAAAATTTCTTAAACAATTCTTTCCGGCATCTAAAGCCGTAAGACTTCAAGCAGAAATTGTTACGTTCACACAGAAGCCAAATGAAACTCTATATGAGGCGTGGACAAGATTTGGAAAGTTGTTAAGAGGATGTTCGCAACATGGTTTAGACACCTGTCAAATAGTACAAATATTCTACCAAGGATGCGACATCACTACAAGGAAAGACATAGATATAGCAGCTGGTGGTTCTATTATGAAGAAAACCGAAACTGATGCTTACAAAATTATTGATAACACTGCTTCCCACTCACATGAGTGGCACCAAGAAAAAGATATCGTTAGATCATCTAAAGCAGCTAGAGCCGATTCTAGCCATGACTTAGATTCCATTTCCGTAAAGATAGATGTTGTCGAGAGACGAATGGAAAAGATGACTAAAGATATTCACTCAATACGAATTAGTTGTGAGCAGTGTGGAGGACCACATTTGACAAAAGATTGTCTCAGTATTGAATTAACAATAGAACAAAGAGAGAATATTTCATACATAAACCAAAGGCCTGGAAATAATTATCAGAATAATTATCAACCGCCAAGACCGATTTACAATCAAAACCAGAATTATAACCGAAATATTCCATACAACAACCAACAAGGTCCTAGCAATCAACAAGTATCCAATAATACTTACAACCAGCAAAGACCTAATTTTCAAAACAAACCACCACAACAAACCGATGATAAAAAGCCGAATTTAGAAGATATGACGACGAAGCTAGTTGAAACTCAAACGCAGTTTTTCACATCTCAGAAACAAACTAATGAACAAAATGCTCAAGCATTTAGAAATCAACAAGCTTCTATTCAAAATCTGGAACAAGAAGTAAGTAACCTAGCAAGGTTAATAGGTGAAAGAAAACCGGGAAGTCTACCTAGTGATACAAATGCTAACCCCCGGAATGAAATAGCTAAAGCCATTACCACAAGAAGTGGTACAATACTTAAACCACCTGAAATACCTGTAACTTCTGATGAAGCTATTCCTACTCCACAAGAACCACAACCTAATCAAGATAAGGAAAAAGAACCGGTAGTTGAAAAGGTTAATGAAGATAACACAGTTAAGGCTAAACCTTATGTTAAACCATACCAACCACCACTTCCTTACCCGAGTAAAATGAAGAAAGAGAAACTTGAAGCCGAGCAATCTAAATTCTTGGATATGTTTAAACAGATAAATGTAAATCTTCCTTTCATTGATGTGATTTCAGGAATGCCTAGATATGCTAAATTCTTGAAAGATCTAATCTCAAATAGAAAGAAAATGGAAGAACTCTCGGCTGTTACCATGAATGCTAATTGTTCAGCAGTACTGTTGAATAAGATACCAGAAAAACTATCTGATCCAGGAAGTTTCACAATTCCATGTTTTCTGGGTAGTCTTAGTTCAATAGAAGCATTGGCAGACTTAGGTGCTAGTATAAATCTAATGCCATATTCACTATACGCTAAACTAGACCTTGGAGAATTGAAACCAACCAGAATAAGCATACAACTAGCCGATAGATCAATAAAATATCCTAGAGGGATAATGGAGAACATGCTAGTTAAAATTGGTACTTTAGTATTTCCAGTAGATTTTGTTGTTCTGGACATGGAAGAAGATTCTCAAGTTCCTCTCATATTAGGAAGACCATTCTTAAATACGGCTAAAGCAATGATAGACGTGTTCGGTAAGAAACTGACCCTAAGTATAGAGGATGAGAGTGTTACCTTTTCAGTTGATAGAGCAATGCAACAACCACAATCTGCAGATGATACATGTTATTATATTCAAACTATAGATGCACATGCAGAATTATTAGAAGAATTTCCAGAATTACAAGGAACAGGAGAATGTTCTTTAGGAGAAGGTAATGAACCAATTGATGAAGCTGAAATCTTAGCTACACTTATAGCTAATGGATATGAACCAACAACAGAAGAAATTCAAATGCTAAAAGAAGAAGACAGATATCGATATAAATCATCGATAGAAGAACCTCCGAAATTAGAATTAAAGCCACTTCCAAACCATTTGGAATACGCTTATTTACATGGTGAATTTGAATTACCTGTAATAATATCGTCTTCTCTTACTGAAAATGAGAAATCACAACTCATTTCTGTGTTGAAAGCTCATAAACCAGCCATTGCATGGAAGATTCATGATATTAAAGGAATAAGTCCTTCGTATTGCACACATAAAATCCTTATGGAAGAAGGTCATAAAACGTATGTGCAACGCCAACGAAGACTAAATCCTAATATGCAAGATGTAGTTAAAAAAGATATTATTAAACTGCTAGACGCAGGTTTAATTTATCCAATTTCTGATAGTCCATGGGTAAGCCCAGTTCAATGCGTGCCTAAGAAGGGTGGCATGACTGTCATTACAAATGAAAAAAATGAGCTTATTCCTACTAGAACTGTAACAGGATGGCGTGTGTGTATTGATTATAGAAAATTAAATGACGCCACCAGAAAAGATCACTTTCCCTTACCTTTCATTGATCAAATGTTGGAAAGATTAGCCGGAAATAGTTACTATTGTTTTCTAGATGGATTTTCCGGATATTTTCAAATTCCAATAGCACCCGAGGACCAAGAGAAAACCACGTTCACGTGCCCTTATGGTACTTTTGCTTACAAACGCATGCCATTTGGACTTTGCAACGCCCCTGCAACCTTTCAAAGGTGCATGATGGCGATTTTTCACGACATGATAGAAGAATGCATGGAAGTTTTCATGGATGACTTTTCGGTCTTCGGTGATACATTTGAAACATGTCTAGCTAATCTTGAACGAATGCTTATTAGATGCGAACAATCAAATCTAGTACTTAATTGGGAGAAATGCCATTTCATGGTTAAAGAAGGCATCGTTCTTGGTCATAAAATTTCAAAAGAAGGAATTGAAGTGGATAGAGCTAAAGTAGATGTAATTGCTAAACTTCCACATCCCACCAATGTTAGAGGAGTTAGGAGTTTTCTAGGGCATGCCGGTTTTTACCGACGTTTCATAAAAGATTTTTCTAAAATTGCCACTCCTATGAATAAACTCCTAGAAAAGGATGCTCCATTCATCTTTTCAGATGAGTGTATCAAATCTTTTAATATTCTTAAAGAGAAACTCACTAATGCGCCGATCATGATAACACCAAATTGGAATCTACCATTTGAACTAATGTGCGATGCAAGTGATTTTGCAATGGGAGCCGTTTTAGGACAAAGGATTGAAAAACGATTTCAACCTATATATTATGCTAGTAAGACGTTATAAGGAGCACAAACGAACTATACAACTACTGAAAAAGAACTCCTTGCTATTGTCTTTGCTTTTGACAAATTTCGTTCATATCTCGTTCTAGCAAAAACGGTGGTCTATACCGACCATTCTGCTCTTAGATACCTATTTTCAAAACAAGATGCTAAACCAAGATTAATCCGTTGGATCTTACTCTTACAAGAGTTTGATATTGAAATCCGAGATAAAAGAGGAGCAGAAAATCTCACCGCTGATCATCTTTCTCGTCTTGAAAATCCCGAATTAGAAGTTCTAAATGAATCGGCCATACAAGACAACTTTCCTGATGAATATCTATTGAAGATAGATTATAATGAAATCCCATGGTTTGCAGACTATGCAAACTACTTAGTATGTGGATTCCTTGAAAAAGGATTATCGTACCAAAAACGAAAGAAATTCTTCAGTGATATAAAACACTATTTTTGGGAAGATCCACACCTGTTTAAAAGTTGTCCAGATGAAATAATACGCCGATGTGTATTTGGAGATGAAGCTAGTAAAATTTTAAACCATTGTCACACAGGACCAACAGGAGGGCATTATGGGCCTCAACTAACAGCAAGAAAAGTTTATGATGCTGGATTCTATTGGCCTACAATTTACAAAGATGCACACCTTCTTTGCAAATCCTGTGATGCATGTCAAAGGGCCGAAAAAATAAGTCAACGTGATGAAATGCCACAAAATGTCATCCAAGTATGTGAAGTATTTGACATTTGGGGTATTGACTTTATGGGTCCATTTCCAAAATCTCATAATAATCTCTATATTCTCGTAGCCATTGATTATGTATCTAAATGGGCGGAAGCACAAGCTCTCCCAACTAACGATGCACGAGTTGTAGTCAATTTTTTAAAACTTCTTTTTGCAAGGTTTGGAACACCGAAAGCTTTAATAAGTGATCGGGGTACTCATTTATGTAATAATCAACTTGAGAAAGTTCTTAAAAGATATGGAGTAACTCATAAAATCTCCACCGCATATCATCCACAAACAAGTGGACAAGTTGAAAATACCAACCGAGCTTTAAAACGTATTCTAGAGAAAACCGTAGGATCAAATCCGAAGGAATGGTCCATTAAATTGGAGGATGCACTCTGGGCTTTTAGAACAGCCTACAAAACTCCAATTGGAACCACACCTTTTAGACTTGTTTATGGAAAAGCATGTCATCTTCCAGTAGAAATTGAACACAAAGCATTTTGGGCTTTGCAGACATGTAATCTTGATTTACATGAAGTTGGACGTCTACGGTTAAGTCAACTAAACGAATTAGAAGAATTAAGACATGAAGCATACGATAATTCGTTAATCTATAAGGAAAAAACGAAGAAATGGCATGATAAAAGAATCAGAAGTTTCAAAGAATTTTAAGAATGAGACAGAGTTCTTCTTTTCAATTCACGATTCAAGCTATTTCCTGGAAAATTGAAATCAAGATGGTCTGGACCATTCATAGTTAAAAGAGTTTTCCCATACGGAACGATAGAATTAATAAATTCAAATGGGATTGAATTTAAAGTTAATGGTCACAGAGTTAAACACTACATAGATAGTCCGATGGAAGTCGACAACGAAGTTAATCACAATTTCAACACCACAGCTAACTAAGTGTGGGGAGAATCAAGTCTTTAAAGGATAATATGTATTTCTGTTAGAGTTAGATTGTCTGTTTTCATGTAGTTCTCAAAAATGGAATCCGAATGGTCTTTCCCTAGCAGACCCTAAAGAACTAGTCTTCTCCCCCCATTCTGAATTTTTATTTTTTTTTAGGAAATGAAGACTGCCTGTGAACTAAACCATGGTCTAATGCTACACGCTTTGATCACTAAACGTAATAATGACACACTACCGAGTGAAATAGCATCAGTAATCAGAGAAAGATTGGACGGAGTTAGAAAAGAATCCAGATGCGATGATAATAAGTTACAATTTGGTAAAGGAAAATCAAAATCCGCAGCGAAAAGAAGAGCACGACACCTAGAAAGATGTCACAAATGCGGAAAATAGTCACATGGAGGTAAATGTTCAAATGATCAAACCTATTCAAATACCGAATTTGTTACTTTATGCAGAGACGGACCGTTCATATGTTTAGAAGAAAAAACACTGAATGCTCGAGGTTACGCCTATGTAGCTATGGAAAACCAATTAAACCGACTATCTTATGAATGGGATAGATCATGAAACTAAGAATACTATCTCACAGGTAAGTCTGTACAGTTTTTTTTTTTAACCTTTTGATAATAAACGCTAATTTGTTCGCTATAAAGTATTAAATTGGTATTGAATAAAATTAGGTTTGGCGACCGAAATTATTGATATCATACAAAAATTTATTACATCACTGCGAAATTTAACGTTTATTCTTAAGGTATAAATATCTTTAATCAATCAACACAAAATATTTCAAAAATTCGTCATGAGTTAAATTAGGTTTTGGAACCGAAATTACTTTACCGAAAAGAGGGGCGTATATTTTTGATAATATTTGATTGATTAAAGTGGGATAAAAAGCCAAAAAGATTTTTAATTTTATTTTTACCATGTTTTTAAAATTAATATATAAATCTTAAATTAATATTGTAAACTTTGTAAAATCAATATATTTAAAATTGTAAATATTTGAAAAATTAATATAAGTTTGGTGTGAATTTATAATATAAATTTTTAAATTAAGTTTGGTGTGAATTTTTAATTTTTAAAATATGAATTTTTAATTTTATGCATTTCAAATTTTAAGTTTGGTGTGAATTTTTAATATTAATTTTGAATTTTATATTTAAGTTGTGTGAATTTAAAAACAAAAATTTACTTTATCTCATTAAGTTAAAAATATGATTTTTAAAATTCGTCGTAAGTTGAAGACTAGGTCTTTGAACCGAAATTGCTTTACCCGAGGGAGGGACGAGAACTTTTATTATCATTATTTTTAATCTTATTGAATTAAAGTAAGCCAAAAACATTAAAAAAACCCAAAAAAATCTTTACTTTTAAAAACCGCGCTTTGATTTGACAAATTTTAAAATTTTGTCGAGGGACAGACTAGGACAACGATCCGAAACGCCCTCGCTCCTAAAGGAAAACAAAATTTTTAAAATTTAATTAATTATAAGTTTTATAAAGTATAAGGTTTTATAAAAAAAAAAAAAAATCAGAAATCACTGTAGCCGGCACCCCATGCGATCGCATGGGGTTTGCACTTGGAACCCATGCGATCGCATGGGGACCAAATGCAGGCCTGATACATACAGCAGTTCGGTTCTGCCTCACCACAAACACACACATGCATTCACGAAACTCACCCAAAAATTCACCAATTTTCGCCATTTTTCCACCGTAATTCATCAAATTTCTTGCTCTAATCATGCCTAGATTCTCATTCTTCAGCAAATTGGTAAAAATTACACCCCTAAACTCTATAAATTCCTAGTTTTTGTGATAATTACCAATTTTTTTACCTAATGCAATTTTGTTAATTTCTAGTGTAATTAGTGTTAAATTGTTAGTATTTTATGCATGTATAACCTAGATTGATGCTATTTAACATGATTTGAAGCCAAAAACTTCAAAATTTTTAGAAATCTAGGGTTTGTGTTCTTGAGCAATTTGGGGCTTTTTGATATAAACAGGTTATGGCCGATTTTTGTCATGAATTATTGCTAAATTGAGTAGTGTAACATGTTTAGATAGTTAAATGATCCAAACAATGATCCTAAACATGATTTTTGGAGATTAAAGTGGACTTTTTAAGTCCAAAATTCATGAACTTGATTAATTTGATGTAATTGCCATTTGAGACTTGTTTAATTATTAAGTAATGACTATTTTGATATGTTATTTGAGTTAAATGCTTATGAATTTTGTATACATTTTCATATGTGCTTATTTGAAAAATGTAGAATTGTGAAAAATTGTGAAAATGTGTATAAGTTTAATTTTGATTTAACATGTTATAGTGATTGTTTTAAGTTGTTATTTTGCTAACACTAATGCATATTTGGATGCACAAATTTTGTGTTTAATGTGTTTTGCAGAAAGCCGATACTGGAGGTTCAGGAGCATCATCATCTAGAAGACCAGCACCAGAACCAGAACCAGAAATGCAACACGAACGAGAACCACAACAGGAACAACAACAACAGCCTGATCAGCACATACCTTATTATGATCCGGTACAGTTTGTTGATGAATTCATAGTATTCCCAATGAGGCTGCCAGTAGAATTCCCAACGATTCCTGAGCACACTCTGCATCCTAATCTGAGATTTGATAGGAGATGGAGAGATTACGAGACATATCAAAGGAACAAATTCAAATTGGTAACAAAAAATGTAGAGGTGCCAAGGGTAATCGATTGGGCCCCTTTGGAAACGGTCCATCTAGCTGATCATGTTAGACAGCTTTTAGTTCAAAGGTATGGCAGTTCTTCTTTTACAGATTGGGAACGTCTTTTCACCATTCGTAGACCTGTATATAAGGAATGATGTGTTGAGTTGATGAGTACTGTATCACTTGATACAAATATAGTTAGAATAGATGATAGAAGATTTCTTAGGTTTATCCTTGGCGGTAGGATGTACAGAATGTCCATGTTGGACATGGCCAGGGCCTTACAGATATATACTCCTGGTGAGTTGCTATTACCCGATTGTACAAATTTGATTCATTATGGTGAAAGGGTAGATAGTAACTTTGACGCTGACGCCATTTGGAGGCGTATGTCACATTTTGATGTTTTTACACGAGCAGGAGGACACTCCTATACACATACTAACAGAGCCGAGCTTCGTATTATTCATAGATTTTTGGCTAACTCGATTACACAAAGAGGTCATAATAAAGAAAAAATTACCTTATATGATTTATTCTACCTAAAGTGTATTCGGGATCCTAGAAGCTTTGTCAATATCCCTTACTGTGTTGCTTTTTATTTATCTAAAATGGTAGAGGGAATGCAGGACGGGAGTATAATAGGAGGAGGTATTTTTGTTACTCTCATTGGAGAGTATTTAGGTGTTGATAGGAACCAAGGGGGTCCATTACAGATTTGTAGAGAACAGGTTGAGCCCTTAGGATTGAAAGTTTATGTGGGTGCTAAGGTATTGAAAAGTAGACGTAACCAGGCAGTACCCTATGAGGGATCTCATCCTCAGGTAGAGAGAGGCTCAGATGAGGAAATGGAGGAGGCGGAAGACATTAGGGATGTCTTTCGAGATGCTATTCTTGACGTCCACGTTCGTATAGATGAGGAAGCAATGACGAACGCGGCAAGACATAGTATGTATGAGCAGTGGAACTCCGAGCGAGTATACGAGGATTATAGGCGACGCCAACACGATAGCTGGTTAGTTCATCAGCACCAAATCATGAGCCAGCTATCATATCAGGTACCAAATAACTATGTACCTACGCGACCTGCTCATTTTCCGCCACATAGCCCCGATATCCGACCACCCTTTAACCGGTATGACTATAACCAAGCCTATCAAAACACCTATAACCAATAATGGAACCCACCTGACGAGATGAACTGGAACCCATATCCAGACTGATTTAGTTCCATTTGGTTATTTTTATGATTTTTATGTTTTTATCTTTTGACTTTTGCATGTTTAAACTTATGTTATTGGATATATTTGTGTAATTTTTATTATTTTATTATTATTGTGTACTAATATTTCATATTTAGAATTTGAAAGTGGGATATTAAGTCCCATTTCAAATTGCCATGCATGATTATATTTGTATGTATGTATATTGTCGATTGTACAAAACAGGGTAAAACAGCGCATTTTCAAAGACTGGCATTAAGTTCAGCAAAAGCTACTAATTTTGAAGACAAGATGACAAATAAATGTGATGTAACAACAGACGAAATGAACAAATGATATGCACCATTTATCATTCAGCAAACAAACGCCAATATGTTTGGAAACTTTGGTAAAATTTAATCATTTCTACGCTAATCACCCTCAATAATTTAAATTGTACTGATTTCTTGCAAATGAGGGCATTGCAAGATCTTAAGTGTGGGAAGGGGTTAAATTCTTTCGGATTTTTAAATTTTTTATCTTTATACACTTGGTTACCATTAAAAATACTAGTAACGTAGTAGTTGTATTAGAATCTAGTGCTCTCTGATAATAAAGAACAGCCCTAGTCTTATATACTGACTACCCAATTCTAGTAAAAATTTTCAAAATTTTTAATTAAATGAACTCAAAATCATGTTTATACATATTTATGAACGATAAAACTAGGTGTTAACACCGAAATTATTGTTACCTCGGAAAGGACATAAATTGAGAAACAAACCAAAATGTTAAAATTCATTTAAAATGGAATAGAGAACAATAAAAAGGAAAATAAAAGCCAAGTGTGGGAAAAATTACCAAGTTATCTTAAACATATGTCACATATTTCTGTAACAAATAACTGAAAATACTTTTGCTTTGGACTAAACTAAACTATTTTACCCGATGAAAGAAAAGAAGAGATGGATCTACACGATGAATCAATTCCATCATTAAAAGAAAGTAAAGTCTTCCGAAAAAGAAACGCGCTTCTTGAGTTAGGTCATGAAGTTGTCGTCCAGACCAGCTGTAGGTTGACGAAAAACCTAGAAAAGTCATCACTAAAATCAGCAGAAAATCCACGGACCTCAGCATTAAACAGGGTCGCCAAGCGGTCAGATTTATCCTAACCATGAGAAGGATTTATCTGAAATGTCCCGTTCTTATTGATTAAAAACGTTCCATATTAATTGATTTCGTTGCGAGGTTTTGACCTCTATATGAGACGTTTTTCAAAGACTGCATTCATTTTTAAACAAACCATAACCTTTATTTCATCAATAAAGGTTTAAAAAGCTTTACGTAGATTATCAAATAATGATAATCTAAAATATCCTGTTTACACACGACCATTACATAATGGTTTACAATACAAATATGTTACAACAAAATAAGTTTCTTGAATGCAGTTTTTACACAATATCATACATGCATGGACTCCAAATCTTGTCCTTATTTAAGTATGCGACAGCGGAAGCTCTTAATAATCACCTGAGAATAAACATGCTTAAAACGTCAACAAAAATGTTGGTGAGTTATAGGTTTAACCTATATATATCAAATCGTAACAATAGACCACAAGATTTCATATTTCAATACACATCCCATACATAGAGATAAAAATCATTCATATGGTGAACACCTGGTAACCGACAATAACAAGATGCATATATAAGAATATCCCCATCATTCCGGGACACCCTTCGGATATGATATAAATTTCGAAGTACTAAAGCATCCGGTACTTTGGATGGGGTTTGTTAGGCCCAATAGATCTATCTTTAGGATTCGCGTCAATTAGGGTGTCTGTTCCCTAATTCTTAGATTACCAGACTTAATAAAAAGGGGCATATTCGATTTCGATAATTCAACCATAGAATGTAGTTTCACGTACTTGTGTCTATTTTGTAAATCATTTATAAAACTTGCATGTATTCTCATCCCAAAAATATTAGATTTTAAAAGTGGGACTATAACTCACTTTCACAGATTTTTACTTCGTCGGGAAGTAAGACTTGGCCACTGGTTGATTCACGAACCTATAACAATATATACATATATATCAAAGTATGTTCAAAATATATTTACAACACTTTTAATATATTTTGATGTTTTAAGTTTATTAAGTCAGCTGTCCTCGTTAGTAACCTACAACTAGTTGTCCATAGTTAGATGTACAGAAATAAATCGATAAATATTATCTTGAATCAATCCACGACCCAGTGTATACGTATCTCAGTATTGATCACAACTCAAACTATATATATTTTGGAATCAACCTCAACCCTGTATAGCTAACTCCAACATTCACATATAGAGTGTCTATGGTTGTTCCGAAATATATATAGATGTGTCGACATGATAGGTCGAAACATTGTATACGTGTCTATGGTATCTCAAGATTACATAATATATAATACAAGTTGATTAAGTTATGGTTGGAATAGATTTGTTACCAATTTTCACGTAGCTAAAATGAGAAAAATTATCCAATCTTGTTTTACCCATAACTTCTTCATTTTAAATCCGTTTTGAGTGAATCAAATTGCTATGTTTTCATATTGAACTCTATTTTATGAATCTAAACAAAAAAAGTATAGGTTTCTAGTCGGAAAAATAAGTTACAAGTCGTTTTTGTAAAGGTAGTCATTTCAGTCGAAAGAACGACGTCTAGATGACCATTTTAGAAAACATACTTCCACTTTGAGTTTAACCATAATTTTTGGATATAGTTTCATGTTCATAATAAAAATCATTTTCTCAGAATAACAACTTTTAAATCAAAGTTTATCATAGTTTTTAATTAACTAACCCAAAACAGCCCGCGGTGTTACTACGACGGCGTAAATCCGGTTTTACGGTGTTTTTCGTGTTTCCAGGTTTTAAATCATTAAGTTAGCATATCATATAGATATAGAACATGTGTTTAGTTGATTTTAAAAGTCAAGTTAGAAGGATTAACTTTTGTTTGCGAACAAGTTTAGAATTAACTAAACTATGTTCTAGTGATTACAAGTTTAAACCTTCGAATAAGATAGCTTTATATGTATGAATCGAATGATGTTATGAACATCATTACTACCTTAAGTTCCTTGGATGAACCTACTGGAAAAGAGAAAAATGGATCTAGCTTCAATGGATCCTTGGATGGCTCAAAGTTCTTGAAGCAAAATCATGACACGAAAACAAGTTCAAGTAAGATCATCACTTGAAATAAGATTGTTATAGTTATAGAAATTGAACCAAAGTTTGAATATGATTATTACCTTGTATTAGAATGATAACCTACTGTAAGAAACAAAGATTTCTTGAGGTTGGATGATCACCTTACAAGATTGGAAGTGAGCTAGCAAACTTGAAAGTATTCTTGATTTTATGAAACTAGAACTTTTGGAATTTATGAAGAACACTTAGAACTTGAAGATAGAACTTGAGAGAGTTCAATTAGATGAAGAAAATTGAAGAATGAAAGTGTTTGTAGGTGTTTTTGGTCGTTGGTGTATGGATTAGATATAAAGGATATGTAATTTTGTTTTCATGTAAATAAGTCATGAATGATTACTCATATTTTTGTAATCTTATGAGATATTTCATGCTAGTTGCCAAATGATGGTTCCCACATGTGTTAGGTGACTCACATGGGCTGCTAAGAGCTGATCATTGGAGTGTATATACCAATAGTACATACATCTAAAAGCTGTGTATTGTACGAGTACGAATACGGGTGCATACGAGTAGAATTGTTGATGAAACTGAACGAGAATGTAATTGTAAGCATTTTTGTTAAGTAGAAGTATTTTGATAAGTGTATTGAAGTCTTTCAAAAGTGTATAAATACATATTAAAACACTACATGTATATACATTTTAACTGAGTCGTTAAGTCATCGTTAGTCGTTACATGTAAGTGTTGTTTTGAAACCTTTAGGTTAACGATCTTGTTAAATGTTGTTAACCCAATGTTTATAATAACAAAAGAGATTTTAAATTATTATATTATCATGATATTATGATGTACGAATATCTCTTAATATGATATATATACATTAAATGTCGTTACAACGATAAACGTTACATATATGTCTCGTTTCAAAATCATTAAGTTAGTAGTCTTGTTTTTACATATGTAGTTCATTGTTAATATAATTAATGATATGTTTACTTATCATAATATCATGTTAACTATATATATAACTATATATATGTCATCATATAGTTTTTTTACAAGTTTTAACGTTCGTGAATCACCGGTCAACTTGGGTGGTCAATTGTCTATATGAAACCTATTTCAATTAATCAAGTCTTAACAAGTTTGATTGCTTAACATGTTGGAAACATTTAATCATGTAAACATCAATCTCAATTAATATATATAAACATGGAAAAGTTCGGGTCACTACAGTACCTACCCGTTAAATAAATTTCGTCCCGAAATTTTAAGCTGTTGAAGGTGTTGACGAATCTTCTGGAAATAGATGCGGGTATTTCTTCTTCATCTGATCTTCACGCTCCCAGGTGAACTCGGGTCCTCTACGAGCATTCCATCGTACCTTAACAATTGGTATCTTGTTTTGCTTAAGTCTTTTAACCTCACGATCCATTATTTCGACGGGTTCTTCGATGAATTGGAGTTTTTCGTTGATTTGGATTTCATCTAACGGAATAGTGAGATCTTCTTTAGCAAAACATTTCTTCAAATTCGAGACGTGGAAAGTGTTATGTACAGCCGCGAGTTGTTGAGGTAACTCAAGTCGGTAAGCTACTGGTCCGACACGATCAATAATCTTGAATGGTCCAATATACCTTGGATTTAATTTCCCTCGTTTACCAAATCGAACAACGCCTTTCCAAGGTGAAACTTTAAGCATGACCATCTCTCCAATTTCAAATTCTATATCTTTTCTTTTAATGTCAGCGTAGCTCTTTTGTCGACTTTGGGCGGTTTTCAACCGTTGTTGAATTTGGATGATCTTCTCGGTAGTTTCTTGTATAATCTCCGGACCCGTAATCTGTCTATCCCCCACCTCACTCCAACAAATCGGAGACCTACACTTTCTACCATAAAGTGCTTCAAACGGCGCCATCTCAATGCTTGAATGGTAGCTGTTGTTGTAGGAAAATTCTGCTAACGGTAGATGTCGATCCCAACTGTTTCCAAAATCAATAACACATGCTCGTAGCATGTCTTCAAGCGTTTGTATCGTCCTTTCGCTCTGCCCATCAGTTTGTGGATGATAGGCAGTACTCATGTCTAGACGAGTTCCTAATGCTTGCTGTAATGTCTGCCAGAATCTTGAAATAAATCTGCCATCCCTATCAGAGATAATAGAGATTGGTATTCCATGTCTGGAGACGACTTCCTTCAAATACAGTCGTGCTAACTTCTCCATCTTGTCATCTTCTCTTATTGGTAGGAAGTGTGCTGATTTAGTGAGACGATCAACTATTACCCAAATAGTATCAAAACCACTTGCAGTCCTTGGCAATTTAGTGATGAAATCCATGGTAATGTTTTCCCATTTCCATTCCGGGATTTCGGGTTGTTGAAGTAGACCTGATGGTTTCTGATGCTCAGCTTTGACCTTAGAACACGTCAAACATTCTCCTACGTATTTAGCAACATCGGCTTTCATACCCGGCCACCAAAAATGTTTCTTGAGATCCTTGTACATCTTCCCCGTTCCAGGATGTATTGAGTATCTGGTTTTATGAGCTTCTCTAAGTACCATTTCTCTCGTATCTCCAAATTTTGGTACCCAAATCCTTTCAGCCCTATACCGGGTTCCGTCTTCCCGAATATTAAGATGCTTTTCCGATCCTTTGGGTATTTCATCCTTTAAATTTCCCTCTTTTAAAACTCCTTGTTGCGCCTCCTTTATTTGAGTAGTAATGTTATTATGAATCATTATATTCATAGATTTTACTCGAATGGGTTCTCTATCCTTCCTGCTCAAGGCATCGGCTACCACATTTGCCTTCCCCGGGTGGTAACGAATCTCAAAATCGTAATCATTCAATAATTCAATCCACCTACGCTGCCTCATATTCAGTTGTTTCTGATTAAATATGTGTTGAAGACTTTTGTGGTCGGTATATATAATACTTTTGACCCCATATAAGTAGTGCCTCCAAGTCTTTAATGCAAAAACAACCGCGCCTAATTCCAAATCATGCGTCGTATAATTTTGTTCGTGAATCTTCAATTGTCTAGACGCATAAGCAATCACCTTCGTTCGTTGCATTAATACACAACCGAGACCTTGCTTTGATGCGTCACAATAAATCACAAAATCATCATTCCCTTCAGGCAATGACAATATAGGTGCCGTAGTTAGCTTTTTCTTCAATAACTGAAACGCTTTCTCTTGTTCATCATTCCATTCAAATTTCTTCCCTTTATGCGTTAATGCAGTCAAGGGTTTTGCTATTCTGGAAAAGTCTTGGATGAACCTTCTGTAGTAACCAGCTAGTCCTAAAAACTGGCGTATGTGTTTCGGAGTTTTCGGGGTTTCCCACTTTTCAACAGTTTCTATCTTTGCCGGATCCACCTTAATACCTTCTTTGTTCACTATGTGACCGAGGAATTGAACTTCTTCCAACCAAAATGCACACTTTGAAAACTTAGCGTACAATTCTTCCTTCCTCAATACTTCTAACACCTTTCTCAAATGTTCACCGTGTTCTTGGTCATTCTTTGAGTAAATAAGTATGTCATCAATGAAAACAATGACAAACTTGTCAAGGTATGGTCCACACACTCGGTTCATAAGGTCCATGAACACAGCTGGTGCATTAGTTAAACCAAACGGCATGACCATAAACTCGTAATGACCGTAACGTGTTCTAAAAGCAGTCTTTGGAATATCATCTTCTTTCACCCGCATTTGATGATACCCGGAACGTAAGTCAATCTTTGAATAAATAGACGAGCCTTGTAGTTGATCAAATAAGTCGTCGATTCTCGGTAGTGGGTAGCGGTTCTTGATGGTAAGTTTGTTCAACTCTCGGTAGTCGATACACAACCTGAATGTACCATCTTTCTTCTTGACAAACAAAACAGGAGCTCCCCACGGTGATGTGCTTGGTCGAATGAAACCACGCTCTAAAAGTTCTTGTAATTGGCTTTGCAGTTCTTTCATCTCGCTGGGTGCGAGTCTGTAAGGAGCACGAGCTATTGGTGCAGCTCCTGGTACAAGATCTATTTGAAATTCAACGGATCGATGTGGGGGTAATCCCGGTAATTCTTTCGGAAATACATCGGGAAATTCTTTTGCAAT